>NC_066363.1:36240277-36546666 GCF_013377495.2 Cygnus atratus
TGCATGTATCTGTGCAGGCTGTTACTAGACTGCAAACCTTGACAGGACACCTTTACAATTTTCTTTCTTTTTTAAACCACACTACCAATGAGGAAGAAATGTGTAGGAAAATGAACAGCTGAGGGAAGAAAAAGTGACCAAACAACGGCAGTCTCCACTTAAGTTCGTGGAAATTTCTATATTTAGTTCACATTACATTGCCCATCTTGTCCACTCTTGAAAAACTAGTCTCTGTGTCATGTATTAGGGAATTTACAGCAACATCTGCTTCATTGAAATTAAATTAACACACTTGTATTTGATTAGCTTATTAACTGTAATTCTCAATATGCTGCAGAAACAGACACCAACTAGAGAAATGCAATTGACAACACCACCTGTCTGATAATAAAGTACTTCTTATAATAGACACAGAGAGATCTGTCAACAGGCAGCCAAAGCATCAGATTAGGACGTGACCCAAGGGCAGAAAAATGACTTGCCTCCGCTCACGACGCAGGTAATTGATGGGACGGGGAGAGAATCTGAGCATCTTGACTTACGGCCTTGTACCTTCGCTAATGGCTTTCCCCAAAATCAAATGATGCAAGGAAAGAGCAGTTTGTAACTTGTGCGAGGTTAACCGAGGAAGCGTTTGAGGAAAAATACATTTAGGTGTTTTATGTGCTGCTGTGAATATTTATTATACTAGTCTTTTAATTTACATATTAAACATTTCCCATTTCATCCCCGCACATGACAAACAGAAGACCTGCGAGTGTACATTCATCTTAAGCTGGCTGCTGCCAGCATTATTCCCTTTAGTACAGTGATTGGAACAGTTTCTTCTACAAAAGCAGGACATCAGGAGAGATTTCATGCAAAACACCTCCCTCTGCAGCTCACCTAGCAGGGCTCTAAAAATACACATGCTCAGTCTCAAAGTTACGATGCATGAACAAGGGTAAAGAGCAACCATGGCCTCCAGGCAGTCCCCACTCTTTTCCCCTTCCATCCACTCTCTTCCCCTATCTGGTGAGATCCTACGCTCCTCCTCACAGCAGGGAGCCTTCGATATCCCACCACCTCCTCTTAACCTACAGGACGCTCCTTCCATCACCCAGCATCTCAAGAGGTCGATTCCAAAACATCAGGGTCTGTCCCTACAGACAATTTCAATACACTGAGAACTAGAAATGCACTGAAGTTATTCAGGAACAACATCAACAACAAATTGCATTAATTACGTTTTCACAAGAAATCAGGAGGAAAAAAGAATACAAATGTGCATTCAGGCTGCCAAAACGACCAGGCTAATGGTGGCTAGTCCTTACAACTCTGAGCCACTTTGGCTGAAAAAAACCCCCAGGAACTCGGGTTTTGTTCTCCTCAAAGCTGCATCACAGACGTGATCATCAAAATGCTACTTTCTGCTGTTCTCATGTAGAAGTCTTCTCAGAATGCCATCTTTATGTATATAGTTTTTAGGCTTGATGTCCCAAAGTAGATGTTAATGCTATTATCTAGCTGAGTCTTCTGTATCTGTCACCTGAAACCACGTTGTATTTCAGCTCCTGTGGACCATTTGCTGGAAGGTAGAATACATTTTTGGCTACAAATGAAATAAGCACACTGCCCACTGATCCTTTTAGATACTGCTCTCTATCGAAGTTACCATGGGATTCCCAATCCCAATTCCAGCTCCACAAACTTTGCGGACACTTGTCTGCAGCACACAGTATCTTCAGGAATACAGATGCCAGAGATATAACTTAAAGATTTAATTTGGCAGGCTTCTTCATTAATCTGGGTGATGCTGCTTCTTACAAGTTCTCCCTAAAACTGCTTCTATCTTACACTGGAGTGCCAAACGGACGACAGCAGAGAGTTTTGCATTAGATGATACGAAATTGCCTACGACCAGCAAAAATAACAGAAGGCTGCTTTCTTAAAGCACTTACATGCCAAGGCTGGTCCAGGGCCGCACTGCCAGACAACAGCTGAGTCCTTTCCCTCAGTACACAGAGCATTCGTGTGGGACGTTCTTGCTCAGCCAAGAATTTATTAGATGAAGATGAGATTAATTTATCTAACTTTAAGACCTCTATCCTACTGGTAAGCTTGGCCAAAAAGGGCTTGAAGGTTCCACAACTCTGACTGGCATGAAGTATGGTGGGTTCCCAAAAACCAGGCTTCCTACATATCTCTTGGGAGATCACTTACCGGATTTTCTTTTGCCACTTATATTTCTACATACTGGAAATGAACTAAAACGAACTCCGGCAGCTTCAAGTGCTACCTAAGCTGATTTCGGCATAGTTGACAGAGAAATAGAAAGGGAACAATTTGTTAGTGGCATAACTTCAGTAGAATGATACCAAGCACTGGACATTCGAACAAGCATCCTGCGACACGGAGTTCACAACAGAGAGCTGCAGCCATCACCATCAGCAAGTATCTGCAGAGGATGAAGAAATAAAGGTGGTTTTTTTTTTTTTTTTCCTAAGGTGATGATGAGATGCCCAGGAGTTGGAAGATTATATTTACTAGAGACAATCCAAACTAGAAAGCTTTCCTTTCACATTTCTTCATAAGGATCCAGAAATAACCCTTCGATGAGAAATCGAGTGCCTCCCTCCTCTAACTGCCAAAATGAGATGCTGGCCCCCCACCCGCCACACTGAAGTACTCCTCCTGGAGGCATTTTGTGTCCCCTCCGTTGAATTCTCCTTTATATGTTTCAGCCATCGCATACCTCAGCTCATTCCATCCTTTATTCCCCCCAAACACTCATCTCCCTCCATTACAATTTCCCCTAGTTTTCCCCTGACTCCAAGAGACCTCCCACAAAACTCCCACGTTTGTATCCGGGAGGGGAAGCTACATCATCTCCACTTCCACTCATCAGCTTTTCCTTGTCACCAAAACCCCAACGTGCCTGCATGGTCCTCTCCTGCCACGTTGTCCTACAGCCCAGTAACGACCAAGTGGGAGCTTCTCAAACACGGTGGGAGATGGTGCCTACATATGCCTTTCCTCTGCGTGCTTCTGGCAGTGTCAGAGTCTCTTGCTTTCTGCCTCCCTCCTACCTTAGTTCGCTTTCCAGAGTTGGAACAAGTGATGTCCAGCTCTTACTGAAGACACCAGTTGCGTGGAATGAGCGAAGGCTGAAGCCATATGAAACCAATACAGTTCTCGTGGTTCTTTCGACACACAGTAAGTGAGCACAGACTGGCTGCAAATTCAACCCAGACTTACAAACCTCAGCAAATGTTCTTGTGAACTTGATCCAACCTTCACGTTTGTTTCATCCAGTTTCAGGTTGCATCGTGAAAGTTTCACTGTGCCCTACATGCTGCCCCAATAAACGATGTCTCAAACAAAATGAGGACATCAGCAAAAATGAAGAACTCTTCAGATAGCAATGTTTTAGTTTTATACCATATGTGAGAACATGCATTGACAAGCAGTATGCATACGATTACTGCTGTTACAAATCAAAAATTGTTCACAGTTAATGGACTTCTACTTTATTACAATTTTTGCCAAGAAACTATTTTCAAGAAATACCTCTGTGCCATATACCACCCTCCCCATCACAATCATTTACAAAGAAACTGGGAGCCTTTTCATCACAACACAAGCACAAAAAAAGCCAGCATGCTTTTCAGACATTCTGGATGTGAAACAACTAAGCCCAGTTTACTAAAGCAGAATTTTCTGCCTCCATACATCATCACTGAGGTAGCAACGGGGAAGGAAAAATAATGCTGAGGAAACAACGTCTTTTATGGATCGCATGAATACAATGCCAAAACGCACTTAACTGCCTAGCTCATTGAACATATCAGATCTTTTCCTATAAAGCTGTTACTACTGGCCATGTTTCCTTACTTCTCTTCAAATATACTTTAACAATGATTAAAGTAAGTAATTGCTAGACTTACTATACTTTTGGGAAAGGATGTGGGTTTTTTTTTTTTTTTTTTTTACATTGCACATCACACAAGCAAAATATTGTAAATTTTGTAGTCTGAGATCAAAACTGAATCTGTGCTATAATCAGTTTGGGGAATGGTTTAATCCCTGCACAAAAATATTATTAAAGAAAAAATAAGTTCCGTAATACCAGAGGTTCAAGTCATATAGGAACTACATAAGCCACAAGATAGTCAACTCCGACCTCTCGCAAGCAACACTCCGCTGAGATCACTAAGGGAAGTCCTCATTTATGCAGATGTGATTTGTAAAAGAAGGCATTGAGAAACTGCAACAGGAAGCTTCCATAGCGGATTTGGAGGCTGATACACGTGAAGTCAGTGCAGCATTCCAGCCAGTGGCCCTTACTGGACTGGCCCCTAAATCTAAAGGGAAATCATTATTGACTGAAAGGAATGTACGCTGGTTTCCAGCAGGGCAGCTATACTGTCTGTAATTTCAAGTTTAGCTGTGCTGAGTTACGCTGTTCTAACTAAACCAGATGGACAAATTCAAAACGAGTTACAAACACACAGCAACATCTCACAGGTCCTTAAAATGTACAATGCAAATGATCAGTTACGTGCCCAGGACCTTAGGTACCAGTAAAAATAAATGAGGTTGCACTAAATGTAGAATTTAAAAAAGGAATTGTTACCTTTTGATTGTATGTTTCTAAGATATTCATTTCATACAATGCTGCAGATTTCTACAAATCCTTTCTACATTAAACAGAGAAAAACAACAACAACAAAAAAAGGGCAATATCTGAGTGTATAATGACTAAAAACTACATAAGAGATATCAGTATAAAACTTATAAAAATTAAAGGAATCGGTTTCGCAAGGCAAAACAAATGGGAACAGGAATCCTAACTACTCTCCTTCATGCACTTGAAGTCCCCCACAAAGTTTTCACAGTGTTTTCCGCAGATGATCAGAATTACATTTAGCAAAAGATAATTTCTCATTACTGAAAACAGTTAACACTCTTGGTTTGCTTTCTTTTTATTGAACAACTGCTATGTAGCCCAGAATGCAAATTCAGGGCATTTCTAGGATATCAACATAGCTGAAAATATTTAAAACAGGCTCTCATATTCAAGCTCTGTGGTTATAAACTCAGCTGTTATAAAGTTGGAATCAACTCTGCTAATCGTGTATACATAGGACAGGAACCTCTTCCGTCACCTCTTGCAAACGGCACTGCCCAGCTGACCTAGTGTAAACTGCTTAACAACTTTTGGTAAATATTGACCTTCTAGAAATGGGATGTAAGCAAGTGAGGTAAGAAATAATACAAAAGGAGGTCAAAAATAAATGCATAGAATCAACTTTTTGAAGAGAGGGAGGTTTTTTGGTTGTTTGTTTTTTAATCCTTTTTCTAAGAGTGCTTCACATTGGAAGTCAGCGCAGGGGAGGAAACTGCTTGTTAACTCTGTTTTTGTTGAAATTACTTTATATTGTGTGTAGCAGCAGGGGAACTTATCACAAACTGTCAAAGAATGCACCACCACCACCACCACAGGGGTAACTAGATGTCAAGAGGAATGGTCTTGCTCCCCAGGCCACAAAAACAAGGCATAACACCAAAGAAATCCCAGCCCAAGTTTTTTTTTTTTTTTTTTTTTAATGCAAGTTAATGATTCAAGATGCATGGTTAATCCCAACACTGACACTGGCAAAGAAGAAACGTGACTTATATGCAACTGTGGAACAACCTTCCTCTTCTACACCTCCATCCAGAACTCCCTTTCATCAGGTTGTGGGGAGGCACCAAGATTGTTCTTTCCCCAAGGCCGATACACTGCTAGCACTGCCCACTCCATGGCAGAGAGGGATGTGAGACAGCAGAAGAAACTTTAAGAGGGTGTGGGCAGGAGGAAGAACAGAAGACAGTAGAAGCAGAAACCAGCTACAAAGAGTTAGAAATCCTTGAGGTTCACCATTGAAAGCAAAACAGGCTGCAGGCCTTGTTAGAACAGTTTCATTATAAATAGAGATTAACACATCTGACACATTATGAAAGTCCAGGAAAGGACTGTGTGGAGGAGAAGCTAGAAGAACAACTAAAACATACCAAAAAGACTGTCTACATCTGTAAATGGAATTTCAGTTGTAATAATTTCTGTCTCTGCCTGTATCCTCATACACCACTTTTCGAAAAACAATGTGCCCGATTTTAGAAAAGCAAACAAAGCCCCAACAATAATAAAGAAGGAAAACCTTTCTCAATTCACCAGGAAATTAGAACAAGAAATCTGGTGTCCTCAAATGAATTGCTTCAGGGAAACCAAGACTTGGAAAGTATTAAGTCAGCCTGATTAATTGGTCTACAGTCAAACCAAATTAATTGAATAAAGCCTCCTTTCAATAGCATTTGCTCACTGAACCAAGCAAATGATTTGTTAAACTACTTCAGGCCTCCTTAATTCAACATAGGTCACTTAGACAATGCATAATGCCAATGTACAAAATAACTATTGTTAAAATGCACTGAATTAGGTTTTAGAGCTAGACTTTCTGAAGTCTAAAGTATGTAAGTGTCCATCCATATTCACAAATACTTCCAAAAGCTGTGTATCACAAGTAGCTCATGTATGTGCACCCAAGTGTGCATGCTTACCTCCAGTTAAGTGTCAGTTGTGGTACTTACACATTGCTCCATTAAGATTTCCATTCTGCGGTGTTATTTCTACTTTGTTGTGCAAATCCTTCACTTCTACCACCTTGTACAGTGTCCTCCCTTTCTGAGGTGGGGACCAGGAGCTTCAGAAAAATTAAAGGTCAAGATCTGAACAATTGTCCTGGTTTCAGGTAGGACAGAGTTAATTTTCCTCCTAGTAGCTGGCAGGGTGCTATGTTTGGGATTAGAATGAGAAGAGCGCTGATAACATGCTGATGTTTTAATTGTTGTAGAGCAGTGCTTACACCAAGCCAAGGACTTTTCAGCTTCTCGCTCTGTCCTGCTAGCGAGCAGGCTGGGGGTGCAGCAGGAGCTGGGAGGGGACAGACCCAGGACAGCTGACCCAAACTGGCCAAAGGGGTATTCCATACCATCTGACGTCATGCTGAACAATATATAGGGGTGGCTAGCCGGGGTGGGGGGGCGGCTGCTCGGGGATAGGCTGGGCATCGGTCAACGGGTGGTGAGCAATTGCATTGTGCATCACTTGTTTCGTACACATTATTACTATTAATATTATTATTATTATTGTTATTCTTTTCCCTGTCTTAATAAACTGTCTTTATCTCAACTCACAGACTTCACTTTCCCGTTTCTCTCCCCCATCCCGGAGAGGGAGGGGGGAGGGTGAGCGAACGGCTGTGTGGTGTTTGGCTGCCAGCCGGGCTAAACCACAACAGTCCATTTGGCGCCCAACGTGGGGCCCGAAGGGTTGAGATATCGACAGATTTGACCAGTGTGTGTTAAACTAAAATTGGTATAAGTATTCGACCTGCTTAATAGTTGCTAGTCACAATGTTGATTGCCTTAATCTCAAGTCTGCTGTGCCTGTTTCCCAAATTGAGTTTTATAGCAAGTTACTTTCTGCATGTGCTCCCTGTCGTGCTGTTTATCCTTTCCGGGCCCTGGTTTAAGATTGTTATGGTACTGTGCGGTGTAACGATGGCTTATGAAATGATGAGATATCTGGTCATGACTCTAACCTGGTATTTGTACTCAGCACTGTAGTCGACTCTATACTTCGGAAACCATATCTCAGAAACTATTAGCAATTACACCTATTGCCTTTTTTCATCAGGGAGTCAATCTCTGGAGGGGACAGGGGAAGATATTTTTTCCTACCTGTTCACTCTCCCTTCCTCCTTCACCACCCTCTTATCCCCCGAGCCAGTTACGGTAGCTCTCCAAGATGTTGAATATCCTTGGGATACTCAGACCAGCATGTTCTTGTTGTTATGTCTCCTGAATGCGCTTCAGGTTTTGTTTAAGGTTAAACAACACCTCAGGCCATCAAGGTAGAGACGCAACATACAGATGGGCTCGTGACCGAGGGGTGGACCTGACCATGGACACTATAGCACAGGTTATTCATGATTGTGAAACATGTGCTGCAATTAAACAAGCCAAACGGTCAAAGCCTCTCTGGTATGGAGGACGATGGCTGAAATACAAATATGGAGAGGCCTCGCAGATTGATTACATCACACTCCCCCAAACCCGCAACGGCAAGCGCCACGTACTTACAATGGTGGAAGCAACCACCGGATGGCTGGAAACATATCCTGTGCCCCATGCCACCGCCCGGAACACTATCCTGGGCCTTGAAAAGCAAGTCCTATGGCGACATGGCACCCCAGAAAGAATTGAGTCAGACAATGGGACTCATTTCTGAAACAACCTTATAGACACTTGGGCCAAAGAACATGGTATTGAGTGGGTGTATCACATCCCTTATCATGCACCAGCCTCCGGGAAAGTTGAACGATACAACGGACTGTTAAAGACTACACTGAAAGCAATGGGTGCTGGGACATTCAAAAATTGGGAAACATTTGGCAAAGGCCACCTGGTTAGTCAATACTAGAGGATCTGCCAACCGAGCTGGACCTGCCCAATCAAACCTGTTACGCACTGTAGAAGGGGATAAAGTTCCTGTAGTGCACGTAAGAAACATGCTGGGTAAGACAGTCTGGGCTACTCCTGCCTCAGGAAAAGGCAAGCCCATTCGTGGGATTGCTTTTGCCCAGGGACCTGGATGCACTTGGTGGGTAATGCAAAAGTATGGGGAGGTTCGGTGTGTACCTCAAGGGGACCTAATACTGGGTGAGAATAGCCCATGAGTTGAATTGTAGTATGTTAATTATCATATAACACTGTATGTCATCACTACCATGGTTGCTATATATCATAGATGAAAATGGTGACTAATTAGAAGGTATTGGAAAGAGTGTAACCTGAGCATGACATAAATGGTATGGAATAAGGGGTGGATATCTGTCTTGGTTTCAGGTAGGACAGAGTTAATTTTCCTCCTAGTAGCTGGCAGGGTGCTATGTTTGGGATTAGAATGAGAAGAGCGCTGATAACATGCTGATGTTTTAATTGTTGTAGAGCAGTGCTTACACCAAGCCAAGGACTTTTCAGCTTCTCGCTCTGTCCTGCTAGCGAGCAGGCTAGGGATGCAGCAGGAGCTGGGAGGGGACAGACCCAGGACAGCTGACCCAAACTGGCCAAAGGGGTATTCCATACCATCTGACGTCATGCTGAACAATATAGAGGGGTGGCTAGCCGGGGTGGGGGGCCGGCTGCTCGGGGATAGGCTGGGCATCGGTCAACGGGTGGTGAGCAATTGCATTGTGCATCACTTGTTTCGTACACATTATTACTATTAATACTATTATTATTATTATTATTATTGTTGTTATTCTTTTCCCTGTCTTAATAAACTGTCTTTATCTCAACTCACAGACTTCACTTTCCTGTTTCTCTCCCCCATCCCGGAGAGGGAAGGGGGAGGGTGAGCGAACGGCTGTGTGGTGTTTGGCTGCCAGCCGGGCTAAACCACAACAACAATCTATCCTCAGTTTTTGCATTTATGAGAAAGAAATGAAGTCCTCTGGTTTTGTATATTTTTCTACTCTGCTGAAAAATTATTTTCTGATTAAGTGATGCCATAATATCTTGGCAAAACTAACTAGATCAAAAAGGATTTTTCAAAGATGGCATGCCAAGGCTTCCTCCTCTTAGCATCAACAACACTTTGCCTGTTTATGAGAGCAGCTCCAAAAGAAACTCAAAAGCCAAACAAAATTCATTTACACAGGAACCTTTCTTATTCTGTTGTTCTGACCCTATTAAAAGTTCTTTCACTATATAATACCTGCTCACAATCCAAGTGGTCAAGCATCACTGATTCCTTGACATAACTTGTTGCTTATGTTGTGTATCTCACTGCATAACGAGATACTGCATACCTGACTGCTGTTTCACTCTCACATTTCGTGGATGGATATCAGGTGCTTTCAGTTGGCTTCAGTTTCAACTTTCAGTTTTTGTTTTGCATTTCCGTGACATGAGGCAGAGTTTAGTCCACAGCACAGGTTGCTTGCAGTTATCTATTAAAGGTGCCTGGTGACTGTTACAAACTGTGTTACTCTTCTCATAGATCTCTGAGAACCATCTCCCAGAAGCATTTCTCTGAAGGCCTGCAAAGTCCCTTGTTGGCTGCTGAATGCACCCCTCTCCTATTATTAGGAAATAAGGGAAGAAGCCAGCTCCATCAAGCTCTCCACCTGGTCTCCATTTCTTTGGACACTGGAGTATTGCAGAGGAAGTGGTGGGATAATGAATGCATCCTTGCAGAATACACAAACTTTCTTTCTGGCTCACAATCAAATTGAGAGGTCAACTCAGCCACAAAAACATTTAACGAAAATTAAGGCTGAGGCTAACACTTTGGAGTAGATTTTACGGAGCGGAAGATGACATCAATATTCTTTCTTCATGAGCCAAGTTCCAGCACTGAGCATAGTCTCTCATGGGCACTTAATCCCTACAACTGGCTGCTCTAAAGGATGCCCTGGGCAGCCTCTGTGTACAACCTCCAAACTCCAACCATAATTCTGCATGTCTGCAAGAACGTACACAGACACTGTGCTACGACGCAGTGTTGTTACCTGGCCTTCATGCTGGCAGTCACACTCCCTCCCTAGATACTAAGTTATCATCCATATAAGTAAATTTCAGATTATTAAAAAAAAAATTTAAATTTAAAATATCAGACCACAGTCAATGTCTACTACAAGTGGCTGGTCTGGACCGCCTCGGGATTTAACAGGGATGCTAAATTCCCCAATCTGTAAGTCATTACATTTAGCTAAAACGGTTGTGACAAATTTTTAGCAAAAACACTGGCCAGGGAGGAACTTTCCTAGAAAGTCTGTAATTTCCTGTGTGCAATGTTGCAACGGTGATTTAAAAAAAAAAAAAAAACAAAAAAAAACAAAACACAACAACAACTACACAGATGGGAGATAACTAGCTGTCTACTGCAACCATTTCTGTGCATGAAAGGTAGGAAGAACACCCGCTGTTTTCAGCTATTTTACCTCTGATTATACCTGAAAGAAAACTAATGCACCAATGATTCAAGGTAAAATCTTTGATCATCTTTCACTCTGAAATGAGAGCATAAGTTTCCACAACTTCTTACTTCTGCAGAGGATAAGAAAATGGCACATTAGTGTGGTTTTCAAATAGCTCTGCAAGCATGTTAAATAACTATAATATAAATAATGAGCATACTTTATTACCAGAATCTAATGAGAATAAGGGCCTCATTGTGCTAGCATACACAAATGATATTGAGAGATGTTATCCCACATATGAATGAGAATGAAATATCTGAATATAATTGTTTTTCGTAAGGCAAACATGCAGTCCTTCTGAAAGCACTACTACTGCTTAAGTTTAAACACATTTATTTTAAAAAATCAGAGAAAAATGTTTTCTCTTAAGAAGTGAGGGAAATTGAAGAATTACTTCCCCCCTTCTCCACAATGAAGCGACCTGTGCGAGAGTAAATGGAAAATGTATGTAGAAAACTGGGAATTGAAACAGGATCTGCCAAGACAAAATCCAGTGCCAGAAAGACAAGGCTATTTTTTCATCAATTTTGATACGCCACGCTGACCAAAGATGACAAAAATCCTGATAAATATAAGAATCCTGAAAGCCTTGAGGATTTATACTGATGGCTCTAGCGTTTGCTAACCAAACTACACACACGGAGAGGTGTGTATAGACATACTCCCAAGGAACGATGAGGACTTGGCAACACTGCTTTCACTTGAGATTTTTGTATGCATCAGAAGCCATGAGATGGAATTTTTTTTTTTCTGTCTCTGAGTTTTCCATATGAACACTGCCAGAAGAAAGCTAATCACCTCTCAATTAAAAACAAAAAATAACCCCACAACTAAAATGCATTCTTTCGGTGTCCTACATGTTTTAATTCATTTTGTAATTTTTATTTCAGGGCATGGCATTAGGGCTTTCCTTAAAATGCCAATCTGCTTTTTGATCTTTACTGCTGACATGAAATAAAAGAGCTGTACATTAAATAAATCTTCAGTTTCGCTTAGCTTGAAACTGATAAAAAGAGAAAAGAGAAAACAAAGCCAACTGCATAAATCCTTCCAAACCAAAAGGCATTCCCCTTACCCTAACTAAAATTCATTTCTGCACATCTTGTTTGAATTATCGTCTGAAGTTTGTCTTGTTCCATCTCCAGAACAAGTCAAATAGCAGAGCATAAAGATATGGCTACATGAATAAAAACACATGATCTACTTGGTCACTGCAAACATAAAAATAAGCTCAGGCAGAAAAATGTTATCTAGCAAATGACATGTTACTTTGATCCCTTCGTTTCTGTAGTCTGTCACATGCATTCAATCTAGCAGCTACTGGAAGCATTGGCATGCATCTTCAAGAGATGTGAATCAACAGTCTGAGGGAATCACTGCACTTTTACAGAGCCGTGATATTTAATTCAAATAAGACAGCATCATGTTACAGAAAAGTTAAATTTCAAGACAAAGGGCAAGAAGCGTGGTAATAAGCACTACAAAATGTATCAAGTCCAAACAGGTGGTATAGAAAGAGTTTATCAGATTCACAAGCTCTGATTTTCTTGTGTGGAAAAAATTTATCTCCAGAAAGATTCATAAAATGGAAGAATCTTTCTGGACTCTACCCTTTTTCTTCTGAATCACGATGTGAAAATTAAGATGGTTAATGTGAGAGGTTGGAAGAACCTGAAGAGATCAGGTTGTTTTCTTTTAGTTATCTTTCTTTTTCATTTTGCTTTTATATTCAAGAAGTCAAATGAACTGTTCTGAGATTAAAAATCAGTTTTTAAGGGTCCTCATATATTTCCTTATAGCATGCCTGAATAAATCTACAAGGTACCACCAATAATATACGTTCAAAGTTGAAATCTCTAGCCTGAATTTGAAAAAATCGATTCGAATTCTGACCTCCTGCTTATCAGGTGAATGCTGCAGTGAGTATTTATTTTAGAGGAAGATTCTCACTACTTCACAATGGTTCCATTTTGCATATGCTTGCTGAAAAGAAAAAATACATTAAGGGAGCAGACAAAAAGAAAAAAAAATGCACGTCTCTCCAGCCTCATGATTTTAGTAGTTTCTTGATTCCAAACTGTGCTCCAACAGACATTCAAATGAAGGTACGCAGAAATCAAGAGGAAAAGAGGAAAATCATCAAGAGAAGTGATGTCCTATCTCAAGACAATAGCCTTGTAATTAAAACAATCCTAAGGGATCAAAGTGGAAGAAACTGAATCTTGGTCTTCCACACAGTATGCAAACAATACCTATCCTCTTAGAAAAGAGGAAGCAAGAAGAAAGAGCAACGCCACTGACAAAGTGTCCTACTGAGCTTTTTGGTGTCACGTACAGTTATCAGGTAGGACCTCTGAGAGGTTAGAGTCTTTCATTAGCTTCTTATTTGACTACTACTGGAAGCTTACCTCAGGAAAATCTGTTAGAGCAAAACTACAGGAAGAAGTTCAATGTGCTGCTAGAGCTGAGGATGCTGTTGGGTAGCTTTAACAAATTGCTATACTTGCTGAACAGCATGGTTAGTGTTATAACTAAATGTATACACAGAACCAACTGGCTGAGGAAACCCACTAAATGCACAATGTAGGCTATCCCCAGGGACAGAGAATGGAGATGAATGGAAGTGATCAGCGGCAGGAGTGAACCTCCTGCACAGAAAGGAATAAGAAAGACTGTTAAATTTCTATTGAGCACTGAACACAATACCTTAACAAAAAAGTAAAGGTCAGTGACAGAAATAAAAGACCAGTATCATGCAGCTTAGATACTCTGCTAAGAAACCACAGGGATGCAGTCAGAGCACCATGTCTCCAAATCCAAAACATTCTTGTTATTGCATTAGTAAAATGCTGTATACTAAATATACCAATACCTGAAGACTTACCACTTCTTAAAATAACTCTCAAGTGAACATTAAATCCTGTAATTAATAGCAGTAGAACCAAAATTAGTGTGCTAGACATGACATGGGGATGGTTTGCAGTGGTTAGAACTTCATACGCAATTAATTCCTTTCACAAAAGCACATATTCACAGAAATGATTGATTTCACTCCTAGCAGTATTAAGGAAGATGAGTGGGGAAATATGTTCTGGAGAAGTCGATGACTATTGAGAGAAAAAGGAAAGGAGGGGAAAAGCTTGGAGTCTACAGGAATTTAAAATGGCAACAGTGAGGTGAAATCTTGTTAGTTAAAAATAAATTCCGGAGGGAGGAGTAAAAATGTCAGGACCAGCACAGAGACGTGCTCGGATCTACTGATCCAAGAGCGATATTCAGTTTTGATCACAGGCTTCGTTTGCACTCCTCCCATTTGTGCACAAGAATAAACTTTATAGACATTCAACAGCCTGCACACCAGCAACACTGAGAACATTCACCCTACTATTCTGTAACTCCTTGTAGGGTCAATGCTTAAAAACTATTTTATTATAACCTTCCTTGAATGATCTCAGTCGTCAATAGAAAACTACTCTTAAAAAAGAACCTAGGATCATGTAATTAACTTAATGCTATAAGTATTATATTTAAGTAATAGCATAAGCAAT
The DNA here is from genome assembly GCF_013377495.2 of Cygnus atratus. Taxonomy (NCBI): domain Eukaryota; kingdom Metazoa; phylum Chordata; class Aves; order Anseriformes; family Anatidae; genus Cygnus; species Cygnus atratus. The sequence continues at coordinate 36,254,895 of NC_066363.1, forward strand.
ATTAATTATTGTCACTGATCACTTTATTTCACTGCAATGAGAAATATAAAGGTGTCTTGATCTGTACACAAAGGAAGTACCTCTAAGTAGTACTGGAGGATGTAGGTCCAAGTGCTTGTATGCAACTACTACAGATCACAGCTGGGATCCCACTCATGTAGTTGCACATCTGAACAACTTGCAGGCAAACTACTCCTGTATTTACAGGATGAAAGCAGATTAATTGCATCTGCTTTGGTAGTAGTGACTTCAATTTTGACTTTGAAGAAAGAAAATAAAAAGTAAATAGGAAAATCATCAGTACTGGGGACTGCATTACGACTATGTTAAATTTTGTTTGAGGAAAAGACTTGCTGCAATTCAGTCAGTGACCATTACAAGCATTTGATGGAGAGCTAGTAAACCATTATGACCTATAATTTATACTTTGTCCACCAGTTTGAAAAGGAACACTGTCTGTCTACATGAGGATCGCACACTATGGAAACTGCATCTGTGTGTAGTTACTGAAGGCTGTGGTGGCAGTAAATCTCCAGCAGAGAAAGAGACTGAACGTTACAGACATCCGCAATCTGAAGGTTGTTTCAGAACTCAAGTACACGCACAGTACTGCCATATTAACGTGCCTGAGAAAATAACCTGGGAGTAGAAGGGAAATGGATGCAGGAGTATGTTTCAGGTTGTCTCCTCTACCTTTCCATCTCTGCTGTCTGCTTTACTGATACTTTACCCTCCCAGCTATCCAACCAGGCAACCCCGATTTATGTTTTGTTTTAGCTTACAATGGCCACCATGCCATAAGGCAACGAGCAGAGCATAGCACACACCCACTTAATCATTCTCCTGCATTTTTCCACCTCTGCATGTACTAAGTATACATCTTATCATACAATTTTGACAGGCCCTGAGAATCACAAGTCCCTGTTTTCCCAGGCTCCACGAGAACGTATGGCCCACACAGAACATATTGAATATACAGACCTGCAGAGGAAGATTGTTTTAAGGCCTGGAACTCACAGCAGGAACCGAGCTAAGTTCAGTTTCACTTGGAAGCTATAAAAGCACGGGTTTAAAAAAAAGTGCAGCAGTATCTGGTGTTTGATATCTAACAGTATGCAACATGTTTATGACGTGTATTAGGCTACAAAATCTGAGTTCATAGCCTGGGACAACAAAGCAGAACCCAGCTCTGGCATATGTAGCGGGAAATAGAAAGGCATGTCTCGTAGTGTAATGGATATTGCTGCTCCCTCAAGAGCTTGAGCTGCACAGAGCAGGTGGTTCAATGAAAGACATCAGCACTTTTAAAAAAAATTAAAAGACAGTTAAAAGACAGTTAAATAGCAGCTGGTTTAAGTAAGAGTCAATTAAGGTTGGGTTTTGGTATAAGAAGAACACAAATTCTGAACAATTACTTCCCAAAATTATAAGGTGAAGAAAGTTTGTGGGCAAAACATAGTAAGCAAAACAGTCTAACTCAGTTAAAAAGGGTAGCAAAATTGTGAAATTTAAACAGGGTATCACTTTCACGCTATTTTTAAAAGCAGTTTCCAATTCTGAATCAGACAATCAAGTCCCATGCCTCTACCTGTGATCATACAACAGCTTTTCCCTAATTTTTTATAAAACTTTCCGCTCCCTCACATAAAGTAAAATAACCACAGAAGCAACAAGAGAAAACGTCCAAGTATATAATGGAAAAAGGGAAACATACCAACATACACGACAACATACCAATTGCAAAAAAAAGTTTTATACATTAAACGAGATCAACAGAAATAAGTGTAGAAGAGGGTCACGGTTAATTTCAAAGTATGCTTTAAAGGGTAGGACTGTCTCCAGGAAGAACAGCAGTCACTTGCCAAATAGGAGATCATGTCAATACCAGCTATTTGTAATCATAACACTATATCATACAGTGGAGAAAATGTAGTCACTTCACGAAGTGAACATCACTTCTTCCTCTCATACATCAGCCTTTTTCCCCCCCCGCCCCACTGCCACCTTTTTTCCATAGCAAATATTACACAAAGCCAAATGGTGGATTCCTTTGTAAAAGGCGTGCTTTATTTCCCCTCACTTTTAACACAAAGTAAAATTAAAATGAAAAAATTTACTTTATGTATTACCAATGAGAGTTTGAACAAACTCAGTTTATCCTGATTTAAATTCTTGGTTAATCTTTCAGGCTTGTGAGTTTGTATCTCATGCACTAGGATAGCAAAGATACAAAAGGAAACTCATACACCATGGATAAAAACCAATAATCCCATACAGAATATTTTCCAAAAATGCATTTCCAAGAGACAACTGACTACAATTTTTAACCACGGTACATCTGATTGAAAAAAAACAAAAACAAACAAACAAACAAAAACAAACGACAACCAACAACATAATATATAAAAGAAGGCAAAGTAAACCCAGAATAGCAGCATGTTGATTTACAGAAAACAGGAAAAAAAAGACTTTTAAATGAGGAATAGCCCTTCATGTATAGTGCTTATTTAGGATTAAAAGATAACTTGGAAGACATGCTGAGAAAGGGACACTGCAACTCCACAAAAACTCACCATCTCTTCCTTCCATGTGGCATGCTGCATGGGTCACTTCTCCCAGAGGAAAAGCAATCTGAGGTACCTCTGTTGAATTCTGTGATAGGCTTAAGTGAGAAGAAAACTAAGGAGCTACTCTCAGGGTTGCTCTTTACCACAGTGCAGCCCAAGACACGCACAGCCCTTCCATTCCTGCATTCTGGAGGTTTCAGTTCTGCCATCAGTCAATAAATGAAAAGTCAAGTCTATTTTCTGTTATTTAGATTAATGTTTCAAAAGCTGTTTAAATTTCTTAACTTTTTCAGGTCTTAGGTTATATACCTCTGGTAAGCAAGTTTTTTTTTTATACACTGTAGCTGAAAAACTTTCAAAGTACTATAAAAAAAACTCATGTCATACTATTATCAGTTGAATTTAAATATTGATTGTAAAAAAAACCAAACTTTTTCCACTCATTTGCATGGAGTACAAGAAAGTGCAAAAATAAGCAAACAGAAATTATCTTGTTTTGCACAAGATTTAGCTTCAGCATAAAACATTAAAACCTCATTCCCTAAGTATTTGGGCAGTGCAGCTAAACGTCTGCTTATGTCCTATATTAAAGTGATTAAAAACTTAGTTAAATTTTAATTCAACTGTCTTTGCAGAACAGGTGTTATCACAGTGTCTTATAACATAAAACAAATTAAATAGAATGAACACATAAGCGTATCGTTTTGACATGTGCGTATACACACATACTATGCAAACCATGATCAATTCTACTTGAAAAATAACCACACTTACCTATTAATATAACTTAGAGCAACATACGTTGGCTGCTGAAGTTCTTGTTTCTCTAATACGCGTGGGTCTGTATCTGGAATTAAAAAAATAGATATACTGAATTCATTTTTCTGTATTTACTCTGAAACATACAAGACTGCATACTGCAAAGTAACATAAGTGAAGACAAGAGATATAATAGCTCAACCCAGTTCATCCATATACAGTATGCTTAGCACAGCACAATCATTTGTTCATTCATAAACACAGTATTGCATTACTTTACACAAGAATTTGAAACATCAACAGTGATGTAATTTCCAACTGTCACACAAGCTTTCACAGTCTCCCTCATAAATATTAGTTTTCACTGCTTTGCATGATTTACAGTGTTAAAAGGATCAAGCTTTCTTGTTTTTTTAATGTAGTTATTTCTAAATATGGTTGACACATTTTGAGATGTTTCAAGACCCATTAAATCTCTTCAGCTGGGACTTGACTTTTCTTCTGCATCTCTGAGTTTTGCTTTCTCCCTTCTCTGCAGCTTATTTTTGAAGCTCTCCATCAGAAGTCATATAAAAACGCACTCGAAGCAAAATCCTTGCCAAATAGAGCATTGCCCATCAAAAGCCCTGAAACAAGCACAATCCAAATCCCTCGACTACCAACTTTCTCACTCAAATGAAAGAATGTTTTAAATCATTATTTTCATCATCCCTTTTAAGTTTTGCTTTTTTTTTTCTGACAAAGAAATAGCTTAAACTAGTTTAAAATTCTGAAACCAAAACTATGTATGCCCATAGTTTAAGTAGTTTTCTCATACAAAATTTAGATTGTATTGAGACTTCAAATACAACATTCCCCACATTGTAGAAATGCACCTTTAGGAGCTGATTATGAACAATCTTCAAAAGTTCCCAATGGAAAATGTGCATCATGCTTGTGCATATTACTACATATTCATTAACAACATATTTTATGCATGACTTTAAAAGCAGTTCTAAGTTCAACTTTTGCTTTTTTAACTATAAAGAACACAAACTGTTTTTATTAAATGGCTGTCCATAGCACTGCTGCTATCTTTTATGTCAGAGAAAGCATCTATTTTGTGTTTGGGGAAGGAGAAAAAAATAAGCAAAACCCACCCAAGAACAAACAAACATGGGAAGATCTTACAGTCAGGCTACTCTCACTTCTTGCTGCAACTTTAAGCAAAGCTGATCTCAGAAAGCTCATTATCTTGACAGCCACATTTGTTTGACCTCATCAGTTGCTTCTGGTGCGTTTTGCGGTTTTTGTTTTGTTTTTAAAACTTTATAAAAGTTGTTGTGGAATCTGCCTCAGCTACCCTATCTTTGGTAAGATTTTTAACTGAAATGAATGGGGACTGTGCTTGAAGTAAGTACAGTAGTTGCTCTACTGCCCGAAGCTGATGTCTTTATTCAGTGTGCAGAGAATTCCATGTCTCACCCTCTTAGAGCTCAGAACAATCACAGAATCACAGAATTGAAGGGGTTGGAAGGGACCTCGAAAGATCATCGGGTCCAACCCCCCTGCCAAAGCAGGTTCCTTAGAGCAGGCTGCCCAGGTAGGCATCCAGACGGGCCTTGAATATCTCCAGAGAAGGAGACTCCACAACCTCCCTGGGCAGCCTGTTCCAGTGCTCCGTCACCCTCACTGTGAAGAAGTTCTTTTGCATGTTGGTGCGGAACTTCCTGTGCTCTATCTTGTGGCCAATACCCCTTGTCCTATCCCCACAAACCACTGAAAAGAGGTTGGCCAAAGCCCCCTGTCTCCCACACCTCAAGTATTTATACACATTGATGAGATCCTCTCTCAGTCTTCTTTTCTCCAGGCTGAACAGACCCAGGTCCCTCAGCCTTTCTTCATAGGGAAGATGCTCCAGGCCCCGTATTGTCTTTGTGGCCCTCCGCTGGACTCTTTCCAGGAGACCCCCATCTTTTTTTGTACCAGGGAACCCAGAACTGGACACAGTACTCCACGTGAGGCCTGACCAGGGCAGAGTAGAGGGGGAGGATCACCTCCCTTGACCTGCTGGCCACGCTCCTTTCAATGCACCCCAGGATCCCATTGGCCCTCTTGGCCACCAGGGCACACTGCTGGCTCATGGTCAACCTGTCGTCCACCAGGACCCCCAGGTCCTTCTCCTCAGAGCTCCTCTCCAGGAGGTCATTCCCCAGCCTGTACTGATACGTCCGGTTGTTCCTTCCCAGGTGCAGGACTCTACACTTGCTCTTATTAAACCTCATTTGGTTTCTTCCTGAACAATGCTAATCTTTCTTCCCACATTTCAGTTCCTACAAAGCTCATACCCCAGGATTTGCTAGCATACCTTATCAGTATGTCCATAAAGAGATAAACACCTTCAAGGAAGGTCAGAGAGGGATAAAAGCCCAAGTACCAGCACAGCCACCAACTCCAGCCTACTTTCCTTGCCTTTCTGGTGCCTTGGGAAATCCTGCAGCAATTATCAGCACACCATGCTCTGCTTTAAACTAACTCAAGACAGCAAAGCACTGGCTATCTTCCCCTTTATCTTTGTAATTCCCTCCCCTTCTCTGAGGAACTGAGGTTTACAGGACACACAAAGATCTTTTCCTTGTCTTTGTTTCCACAAAACACACAGTCATTTAGCAGGCCGAGCACACAACCGCTGTCACGGTGAACTTTGTTAGATTTACACCTCTGCGGTGCAGGGCCTGCCATGAAACTGTCTCGATACTGCATGTCTGCAGAGCCCTAATCCCTGCCAGGACTGCCTGAACACCGCCTCAGCCCGCATTTAGGCCTCTGTGGTTAAACGACTACATCTTCGCTAATCCAGTTCTTAAATGGGATTAACCTCCACCTATAAACAAAAGATTTTGCGACTGAAGTAGGCAAAATTAGGGTTGGTTTACATCAGAGTGTTGCTCCTATTTGTGGGAGAGGACAAGGGAAAGCTCCGATGAAGAGCCCACCACACTTCATCTGCCTGCCAGCAGCCCACCATAATGCTTGCTGAAGATGGAAAAACAAAGACGAAAATCAAAAATCCCATAACTTTTGTTGGAGCTTGCTAGTGAAGCACATTATCTGCTAGTCGACACCTGTGCAGAGGAGCCCCATCTCCCAGGAGATGCCATCTGACACACACTGCTTGGCTGGCTTGTCTCTTTGGCTGCCCTCAGAGCACCCATGTCTCCTGCCTGCAGCAGCTTCCACCATAGCCATCTTTTCAGTCACTGCCACAAAGTATCACCGGTTCGCTGCTTCCTGCCTCACCATGCTCCTCCTCACCCTCTGCCTTTCCCCTCCCCTGCCCCTTCCTTCACACAGCCCGCTTCCCGCTGCTCCTCCTTCCTCCCCTGCCACCATCTCGGCCCTTGCTGAGGAGGCCATCACAGGCTCTCCGCCATCCTTCCCCTCAAAACCCCCAGCTGTGTGAACAAGTTAAAAACCTGCACAGAGATGTGTATAGCTGCCTGTTCGCCTTGTGCCCCAAGACTTAACACCTATACAATGCACATACAAAATGGTTTCCCCATACTGCCCTCTCACTAGCCTCCCTGCTGTTCACAAAATGGCCCCGCATAGTGTAAAAATGTTTGGTCAATGTTTCCTCAAGCATGCATAGGCTGGTCAAGGCAGCCAAAAGTAGCCTAAATAGTTTCCAAACAGACACCTATAATGGATTAAACACTCACTGATGACGAATCTCTTTCTCAAAAAGTATTTATGCAGTACAACCATGGACTGATCTGAGCTCCCTTTCTTATACAGAAAGAAAAACATCCAGACAGCATGCACAGAAACAACCACAGATTTTATTTTGAAGGGACTGATCAACAGCTGGCTTTAACTGGTTACTCTGGCTTTTTGAACTGACGCGGGATACTGAAGCCTCACTGCTGCATTATTTTTGCTGTATTGCTTTAAATCTAGCAGAACAAATTGCCACCCGCTGTCCATTAGCTGCCTTCATTACTTGTCTCTTCTCATAAGCATTACGTTCCACTGATTCCATTTCACAACGGGAGGACAGAAAGCACTACGTACTTTCTGTAATGCTCAGAACGTATTTTTTTTTTTTTTAAACTTATGGTCTCTTATTTTACTATGGTGTTAGATGTTGGAAACCTTGTTTGTTTTTTTTTTCTCTAAGGAAGTGTTATAAAAATAAAATTTGGGTGGTGTTTTTTTGTTTGGTTGGTTTTTTTTTTTTTTTGTTTTGTTTTGTTTTGTTCTGGGCTTCCCCATCTCGCTATTAAGAGACAGAAGTGTGGGTGCCAACACCCGCAAGACATACAGTTGCTCAAGTAATCAGGGATTAGACACTTTCAATTTCTCAGGTCCACAAAGTGCTCCACACTGGGCAACCAGACAAGTAGCATGAATACATAATTAAGGCTAAGACCATAAATTGCACTGCACCTCCTTTAAACTGCTCAACGGAAGCCAGGCATTTTTTGCAGAGCATGTTTTAACAAAATGAATCACTGACTGCTGAACCAAGCTACCATTACTAAATCACCTCACTCTATGCAGAAATAGCTCTCAGCTTGAAAACGTTGCAAAATCCTAACCTGGCAAAGTATTTGAAATAGAGCAAATAATAGAAAAGCATACCCATCCTGTTCAAGTGCAGTCTTCATCAGATGCAGAACTTTGTTCTATGTGAGTATTCATGCACAAAATACATGCCACATCTTAGCTATAAAACAGAGCAATGAGTTATGCCCTACCTCTGTACAAGAAATTTGTCAAAAGCAATGTCACATGAGAATTTTAATAAAGTTCTTGCAATTAAATAACTGTGAAAAATCACCTTTCACCTATAACGCACACAGAGAAGGGCTAACAAATTTCAGTAGCATTATTTGACAACTGCAAGCATTCTTCTTTTGTAATGACTAGAAAAACTGCAAAGTGGCAAAGCTGGTCTCAGAAGAAATAATAGTGACTTAAAGGACGTAAAATTTAAACTACTATTCCACATCTTAAATATGAAGTGTCCAGTGCTGCTTCTACCTCATTGTGCTACCACTGAATGAATGGGCAGAAGCTGACATCAATCCTGATAAGAATCTAGGTACCTGACCTGAAGGAGGACATCTGAATCCCTGTTCACATACAAATGAAGTGACCGGACTTTCAATATGTTTTGGCAGCTGTAATCCTCCAACAGATTTTACTGACACTGTAGAAACAACACTTCTGGGGGAAAAAAAAAAAGATGAATCCATATCTTCAAAAGATGTAGGTTTGAAAAAATTGCCATATCATTACTTCAGCCAGATAGCTGCAACAAAAGCAACAAGATAAAACTCCCCTTGTCAGCCCAAAGGTATTATTTCTCCCTGTTTCATCTCAAAAAGAGCAACAAAACACCACAAATGTTAGGAAAATAATGGCCCTACAAAAGGATTTTTGAAAACACTACAACTCATATTTAAAAGGACCATGGACTTGAAGTATGATCCATCTCCCAAGTCACTTGGAGATGTTTACGATAATCTCACCTTTTTGTATCAGATCGGCGCACGTATGTGCTGGAGCGAAGAGCAAACGCAGAGGTTCTCCAGACTCACAACTCGCCTGCTAGAGCAGTCCTACACACATCCCACGCGCCCACCACTGGGTTCGCAGAGTGTCTGTCTTGTATTTCACTTGGCCTTAAAAACTGGCTGATACAAGTCTGCTCAGCTAATTAATTAAAACCTACACTTCCCTTGAAACTAGCTCCCTTCATTAATGATGCCAAGGCAAACATTTCTGTTGGCTTCCTCCAAAGTCCACAATTGTTCTTACGCGGGCATAGCTTAAAAAGCCAGAAACAGATAAATTCAGTGTTACTGGAAACTGTTCCCAATCCCAAACTTCCACTGCAAGGAAGCCACTAGGAATTTCACAGTTTCAATTCCAGATACAGTGCTATTCAGGCCTTACGAATTTGAAGAGCAGGATCACAGACAACTATGATTTCACAGGTATCAACATGGTCCCCTGGTAGTATCTTTATAGACAAAAATATATATTCAACTTTTCAGCCTATGACACATGCATTCAGAGTTTGTTCAGTTAAGGGCTACACTCATAATCCAGCAGGAACTGCTGTACATTTTTGCTCCATGCAATACTTTTTCATTTCCCATCATCTATAAAAGGGAAGCAATGTGTGTCTCAGCAGGTAATGCTCTACATCTCAGGAACAGAAGACTGGAGATAAATACCATGAGTCTGCAAGAGTTTTAAACCCACCTGACTTCAAGAACACCTTTGATATATACATATATATAAATATTAACAAGTTTAACATATATATAAATATTAACAAGTTTAACTTCTTTCCAAGATCAGGGTGCCAAATGACAGATGGACTCATCAGAATGTGTAAAACGGATTAGATGCTAAATACTTCCACACTTCCAGATAAGCTATCATTAAATAGATGACTAAGAAAGGTACATTCAGACAAGTTCAAACACAAAAACACTATACTTTACTTATTTCAACTTTCACATTTTCAATGAATACTGGAGACTCCATACTACTTTTTTTTTTTTTTTTTAAGCATGTAAGTCTCCCTATTTGGACTACTCAAGACTTGCCAACCTTTCTCAGCTGCCAACAGTTTGTTTCCCCTGTCAAATTGCTCTTAAGTTCATGAAGCCATGGAAAAGAAAACTGACAGTCACAGGCCACCAAAATACAAATGAAAGTTCAGATCAAAGCACAGTGTCCAGTGTAGACACAAGCAATACAGTAGGTGATCTAACATGGCCCTTTTCTAAGGCCTTGCAAGCACAAGACAGTGTAAATCTTAAAAGTGGCAGATTCCTTATTTCAGATGTAGGAAAGTGGTTATCAAAAAGAAATACCAAACAGAAGACTTATTTCAATGAAGGAAGCCTCAGGAAAGTAAAAAACAGAAGTCTCTTCTTAGGAAAAGCACCCGATCCCAGGGACATCACTCCAGCATTTCCCCTTCACTCATGTTAGCACTGCAGAAACCATGAGGCTCAGTCACAGGGTGTCATTGCAAGAGGGACCATCCAAAAAAAGGGGGACAAAAGTTCAAAAGCGGTCTGCTGAAAATTAAAGCACTGAAAACTCCAAGACAACCATAACAAAGAGCATCAATTCACTGCTGCAGGTTAGCACATCTGAAACTCCTTTTTACAGACACAAGAACTCAGAGCTCTGTAGCATAAGAAAATGGTTTCTTACTGGGTGTTAAAATAATACATGATATTTTAGATAAACTATACAGAAACAAGTCTCTACTTTACTCTTACAGCAAACAGAACAGTAGAATATTTTTATATAAGACTATTATTGAGCAATACCGCTTCATCCTTGCATGTTGCTACTACTGAATTCAGACTGTGAGTTCTCAGAAGCAACAGCTATCCTATACCTCCCACAGTCCAGCCAAACTGGGTTCTGATTACAGCTTGAAGTGTACTAATTTAATGCATAATTATATTAAAAGGATTACAGGTTTAAAATGGTAGCTCAGTAACACAACAGAGAAGATCATTTGACATTAGTTATTAATTAAAAAAACAAATAGTGAAATAAATGTAAACAACACACGGATTTGCAAATCTTCCGAAAAGTATTTTAATATATATATATACACTTGTGATATAACTGTGTACGAGAAAAATATATTTCAAATACAGAAAATGGAAAAGAAAAAGAATGTATGGAATTCAATTGTGGATCCCGATTCTTGAAGATTTTCAAATTTCTGCAATTAAGTTAATTATTACATACTAGTAAGCAACCCCAGCGCTCCTTGGCTGCTGAAATCAACCTTTGATTCTGTCATGCTGACTTCAAAAAGGGAATTAAAGTGAAAAATGAGAGTGTGCATAACTTTCCAGTGCCACAGATTACATATAAATAACACAACAGAACTAAGAACAGGACAGAAGTTCCCAATCCAAACACTTGATCAGCTATAAGCCATGTCTTCATTTGTTTATTTGAAAATATACTACTTGGCTACTCTTGTGGTCCTTGTTACTGACAATCTACTTGTCTTACGATGAGTTTTTCCTTGCCAGAAATTAAAAGAATTTTCCATTCCTCTATCCCCAAAATAATTTGCATTAATGAAGGTCGGGCAGTATCAAACGTGCTAGAATAACTACGAGGTAATGGCCAGACTCAAGAAATTTGTCTATTCCTTCACTTCTCAGCGGAACGATCTGGCTGATCAGAACTTGTTGGGGTTGCCCACAGTTAGTCTCTTGCTTCTCACCAATTTACAGCACTGTAAACCAAGTACAGAATTTGTGAAATTCTTTATTTAAAGGAGAAAACAAAGTAGCATATGCTCTAAGTGTTCTCAGCGGGAAGCTTGAGGGCCATGTGCATCCTGCGAGGAACACCACGTGTGCTCTCTGCACGCCACCATGCATCCTCATCCCTTTCCCCAGCCCGCTCTCTCCGGCAGGGGAACACAACCAGCATCATCTTCAGCAGATAAATTCAAGTGGTGGCTTCTCCTGGTCCCATTAGAAGGGGCCCCAATTAGAGATACAGCCCAGATCTCAAGAACAGCTGAACAACTGGCTGCCACCGACTTCAGCCTGCCTTTGACAGAATGAATGGTGCTTGACCAACCAGTTTTTAACCCATCTCCCTGGCATGCCCTCCTCCAAAAACCTACCCAAAACTCCAGCAGCAGCTACAAAGCAGGGACCCGTGTAGGAGGGTACAGCCGTAATTATTTAGAACAGCATTACCGTGCACTGTGATTACAGCATCCTCATAATATTCTCAGTAGCTCATGTCTCAGATTATAAAGAGCAATGCTGTAAATCAAATACTTGATTTCTATCCAAATGGAAAGTAATTGCTGGTAACTAGCTGCAGAGCCACAGATGTCAAAAAGGCGTCTCATGATCTTTCAGATGTAGTGAACTGCGAGCACACTTCATGTGCTATGATGCTTTTCCACTTATGTTAATTAGATTTTATTTGAAACATATAATTATCGCAGCAACCAAATGCAATAAGCAATGGTTATTTGTAATAGGTAAAATATTCATTAATCAAATCAGTAGGAGACTAGCAAATTGCTGGAAAGATCCCTCAGAGAAGGAAAAGAACGTGAGTCTGCTGCTACTTTATTTTCCTGTTTAAATCTTGAGACGTATTCCATTTTTAAGCATTTGAAATGTTAACATCTTGCTTGCAACTTCTAAGTGCAAATATAAGTAATGAAGCTTGAAACAGAGAAAAATTAGAATGCCATTTTCACTAAATTTCCCAGCATTTAATTCAAGTCACATAATCTCAGGAGGTGCCACTAAAGAGTGATAAAATAAAGGGTCCATTCTCACTTAACAGTCAAGTAAGCACACAGGACATAACATGTAACGTTAGCATTCCCTAAATGACCACATTTCAATAATGAAATGAACTTTTTTTTCCCCCTCCACTCTGTGATCAGTTGTTTTTTTTTTTTGTCTGAGAGTTTTAGGAATACACATACTGTGGAAAGGCACTCACCTTTACTTCACCCAAATCTAAAGTAAAAAAGAAATCAAAAAAAGTCTGTGATTTAGGGATATTATTCTATTCTGAAACTGACAAAGCCAGCTTCATGACATATAGCACCCTCCACCAAACACACACATCAACACGATGCTTTTGTTAATCGTGCTGTAGGTCCTGGCCATGCTCCCTGCCCTCTGCACCAGCTGTAAGAGCACAGCTATGCTGGCAGAGCCCTCTGACGGTGGACACAGCAAGAGTACATCAAAAGGCCTTCTCCTGTTGACATAGTTGTATCACCTCCCCAAACGACACACGAGGCCAATAAAAACACGCTGCCAGCATAGCTGTGACCGCCCCAGGGGCGAGCGGGTATGGAGTTGCTGGTCAGGGAAAGCATTTTTCATTCCTTGCGCTGACAGCCTGAAGAGAAAGGGAGAAAAAGGCAGGAGGTTGTTCTCCAACACAGAGACAGCCCTGGACATGAATTTTCTAGGTACTCAGGCAAAAACCCCCCTATTTCCAAAATTTGTACATTTCTCCACTCTCTAAGATCCTCTGCGTCATTTCCCATTACATTTGGAACAAAAAAGAGAAAGGAAGAACATTTATCTTGTGGTCAGCATTTTGCCAAAACTGTAAGGAAATAATTTTTGGAATTGGCATTGGATTGATTTAGGGTTGAGTGTAGAGGGTTTCTATGAGAACCAGGCTCTGGCTTGGGCAAATCCATTGGGAAGTTTGGCCTTTTTGGGCAAAACCTGGTGACTACTAGTAACGGAGCAATCTTTACAGAAAACCAACTAGAATCCCATGCCTTCTCAAATCCAGACTGTAAGGTAAGTACATGCTTAAATCCATATTCTAAGATAAACAGTTTTGCATAAAGCAAGCAGTTATTTCAAAACAGCTAGTTTTCCTATTAAAAAAAAATTGAAAATTTATAGGTTTGTGTTTTGCCTTTTTAATATTATTACTTTAATACTCAAAGTCTTGTTCTAGTCTAGTTTTAATAATGAAAACCTGGCTAAGCATTCCAAAATAAATAAAACCTAGTATTACTTTAAATAAAAGTTCAAAATATATATTTTGACAGTTCTGATGCTTGGGGGTTTTATTTCCCAAAGTAGTAATGATCTCCAGGAGTTAAAATAATATAATTATATCCCAACTCCATGGCCAACTAAACCACAACTGAACTTCAGTGGCACATATTTCATCTGCAATGTCAGAAGATCTTCATTTCAGACTATCAACATAGCACTAAATTTTCAAGTGTCATTGAAAACAGGCCACTTTTAATTTTGTCTGGAAACACTAAAATCAACCACTACAGGCACGGCAGCTAGTATTTCACAAATTAAACCTCTTCATCTTTACCAGGAATCAAGAAGGAAAGCCTTTACAGTATGTTATTTACTGTCTCTTCACTCATCTGCAAACAGTATTTTTTTTTTTGTTTGTTTTGTTGGTTGGTTTTGTTTTTGAGAAAGGGTTGTATTAGAAGGAAACAATACATATTTTTCCTGTGACTCACTGAAGCTGCTGTAAGAAACTTATCTTCTGGGCTACTGCTTTGCACAATGTTATAGGAGGCAGCCTGGGTTCCCAATTTTCAGTTCCTGCTGAGAGGGAGTGCACAAAATGAAGCAATTTCCTGTAAGGATGAAGGGAATGGCATCACAGCACAGCGATGCCAGCTGTTTCAGGATTGCTTGGCATTACCCTCCAGAAGGCAGCAACCATAGCCAGTGGAGCTGGAGGCTGATGGTGCACAGATGGGAACCAGCTGTGTAAGAATACCAGGTGCTCAGATAACCTTTGTTTCCTGAAACTGCTCTGCCAAATTCATTTGGACATACTCCGTCTTGCACAATTTTATTTCACTGAAAATAATTTCACCACCAATACGCCTTATCCAAGACTGTGAGCAACTCCACATTTATGCTGAGTGCCACCCATGAAATATCCAGCAACAAGCCTACCGCAGGGAACAAGAAACCCCCACACATCATCGCTCAGTACATGTCTTACAAGTTTTTTTTTCCCCCTTTCTCTCCAAGAAATCCAACATCACTGAATATATTAGGTTCATGTTGGCGCACTACTGTGAGATGAAAAATCTATTTCTCAGCACACAAACTGACAACTTTTATTTAGGTTTACAGTACCTCTTCTGTATCAGCTTTTTAAAGCTCAGTATTCAATCACGGGGGTAACAAGGACTAGTGTGGAAGAAATTCTTTACGTGCTACCAACCAACCTTGACTAGTTTGTTTGCCGTGGAGTACTAATGGTGGAGCAGATCCCCTGCACCTTTAAGATATGTTCTTGAAAGAGATAATCTTCAAAGCATCTTCTACTCCTGAGGAGTACCAGGGTGAAATAGGTTATTGAATGCACTAAGGTTACCACTTCAACTCCAGGATCCCCAGGCGCTGACCGCCTTGGTGTCCTCACCCAGATGAAACCCGGCCACCTTGGCCCAGCTCCTAGCAGACACTGGTGGCAGAGCTGGGACAAGGGGAGATCTCCCAGCCTGACTTGGCTAGCGCCCCTAACGCCATGCCGGGAGCTGACCCGTGCCGTGCTCCAGGGCCGGGCTGCCTCGCCACCTCCATGTCGCCACATCGTGGCAGCCCCCGGGCCGCTCCCCTGCCGCCATTTGCTGTCCCGCTGAGATGGCAGCTGTCCGGCGGGCGTTATTTCACCTCAGGCGATGGGAAGCTGTTTCCAGCCCAGGTAGTTCTCCTGTCATTTGTGGCAGGTGTGTAGCCCTTGGTGCTGGCATCTCTGCTGGCTCACCTCGCAGAAGAGGGGGGGCATTCAGCTGCCTTCACCTCCATGCCATATCCTCCATTCAACTTGGGACTTGGAGCATTCTCTGCTGCTTACCTACACGTTTTATTGCCCCTGCGTTTAGCTACTTCTTTGCTGTTGTTCCTTGAAAAGGAAAAGGTTTTGAGATACTTTTGCTACTTGTAACTGCTCTAATAGAGAGAAAACCCTGATCACAATGAATTAAACTAAGCCACCATGTCTTTAAAAGACAAAACTTAAGGCAGGGGATTAAAAAAAAGAAAAGAAAATTTGAAGGATCACTTCAAAATACTAGATTCAGATAAGCCTGAAGTGTTGACATTAAGTAGAACTTAAGTAAATCGAAAAGCTTAATAATCAAAGGTTTTTTAAGGCCAAGGCTCATTCTTAAGTATTATATTTTCATTTTATTATCCCAATCAAAAACATGCTGTCTTCGACAAATAAACATTTGTGTGAAGACAAAGGAAATGCTGCAAGGTACCAATTCCTTTAAAATTACAGTATTATTTTTTGCCCACACATAAAATTTGAATATAGAATTATTAATCTAATAGTCATGCTAGTGAATACGAAGTTAACTTACCATAATATATTTTTTTTAATGTTTACAGTTAAAACAACTGGATGAGTACTCACTAAAGAAGATAACAAAACATTACATTCAATTTCTGAGCTTCCATGTTTTTCCCTGACATTCGTGCAAGCGAAACCATCCATATTTCCTTCACGTTGTCATATAATAGAACGCAACAGTAGGACACCACATTTTTGGCAGGTTAAATTGGTGCTCGAGATTCAGAAAACTCAAGATTTCCTGAGAATGCTTCTCTGCAAAGAAAGCTCCCTCTTCTGCTCTGAAGCACCTGACAGGATTAAACAATCTAATATATATATTCATTTTTGCACACCTGAGCTTTCTATGTTGTATATTTCTGATGCAAGATGCAGAAAAACAATACCTCACTCCTAGCTCAGTACAACTTCAAGAAGTAGTATTGATCTGTTTCAAAAGTGTTGAATTTACTGTATTTACATCTGTAACCATCTGAAAAATTCATTATTCAGACTCACCAAAACGTCTGTTTAACTCTACTGAAGTACTGTAAGCAAGTAGAATCAAGAGGAACTTGGAAACAGGGTTGATGGGAAAAGGAGGACATCAGCTGTGCTGAAAACTCAAGCAAGGCTGTCTTAGATCAGGATACATAAATATATACAGTATATAGACATATTTCCTGATAGCAGTATATATCTCAAAGAAAATATGCACATTCCTCTGAAAATCCAGCTGCTAATTATACATTTAACTGCTGCCAAAAAAATTACTTCATGCAATGATGGTTCAGTGCCTTCTAAATTCAACTATTGTTGCTACTAAACAGCAATTAACTGCTGCAAGCTGATGGACAGTACTAAATATTTTTTTTTCCTTTCCTCCTCTGATCAATAGCTGACTATGAAAGAAAAACCATTGCATACGTTTATCAGAATGATTAAGGAATAAGGTAACACGGAATCACTCAGTAAACAAAGGTTCTGATGCTGAATTTAGGAACAAATTAAATTCTGAAGAATTCAGCTCAACCTATGCTGTTACTTGCTCTGTTGGAGTTATTTTTAAAATGTGATTTTTGAAAATTCCCTAAAGTACATTAAATAATTTTGCTTCAAAGGACTAACAAGAGTATACGAAGACACTTTCAACTTTAAAAATAGTAGTTCTTTCTCAAAACTTATTTCAGTAACAATCTTACAAGTGTAAAATGCATATGCATCAGAAAAATAACATCACCTTTCCAAGTCTGCTACTATATGCAACAGCAGATGGCTTTCCCTTTGTTGCCAGTTTCTCTGTCCTCAAGAAATAGCTTAAAAAGTTTAACCAAACTCTTTAAAATGTTTCCATATAACAGTTTAAAAGGTAACGCCTGTTAAAAGGATATGTGTTCAGAGTGAGCTTGTTTGGTTTGCCGTTTCCAAACAAATAAAAGAACCTATTTGGCAACTAAGTCATTTTCCAGGTTCAACAGACACTTGCATGTCAGCATCAGGACAACATAACTGCATTCCTGTCAGGATTAGTTCAAGATACTTGACTAAAGTTGCTTTGAACTCTCTTTGTATTCAGGACTAAGAGTAAGTAAATGTGGCTGAGTAAGTAAATGTGGCTGTTGGATTACAAGAGAAATTAAGACCACCGGCCAGAATACTATGCCCACCCCACCCCCTATCCTCCAAAATTCCTTAAGCATTTTCTCTGCCATTTACTAAGGCTAGCTGAAATATCTCTCTCTCCATTCTGTTTGAATTTTAGTAGCTTTTAATATTCGTTGCTTAATGCAGTGTCAGTGTGCTCACCCCTTGCTCTGCAGAGTGGTATTGATTTGCAGTGAGAAGCAGAGAAATGCCTAGTAACTCCTCTGTAATTTATTCTAGCTCTAAAGCTTTTCACTACAGTTAGTAGACTACCTAATAACCTAGTCAAAACGAAGACAAATATCTTCTATGACAGAAAACTGTGGGGAAGGTGGCATGAATTAAAGAGTATGGAAATAAACACCTTAAACAAACCACCTCAGTGGGAGACTGACATTGCCTGTCTGCCAGTGAACTGCAGACAAGATGCTTAGAAAAGCCCTGAAACAAAGAAAAAGCTGCATATTGTTCCAGGGTTCCCATGTCAGCACCACCCCCGAAGCCAGAAACATTAATAACTTTTCTTTTGCTTTTCTTTTATTCCGGGGAGGAGAAGGGAGTTGAAATTAAAACAAACAAATAAAAAAAGTATCTAAATAAGATTGCTTTTTTTTTTTCTTTTGCTAGTTGAAATCTGTCCGTGCCAAGTGCTAATGCAAAATGCTGGGGTTGAAGATTTCTTGGTTTTGTTTTGAAAGGGGTAAGTAACAGAGTCCTGCAACGTGGCTGACTCATAAAAAGCTTCAGACACTCCTTATGAGAGCCTCTCTACTCCATCAACTCAGAAACCACGCTTGCCAGTTTGATGAGGTAACTATCCCTGCTTAACATCTTTTACTTTTTCTACCTCTTTCACCTATATATACTTGAAAACAGTTTACTAAATTCAGTACCATTGAAACACACCAGACTGACAGCAGTCAAAAACAAACAACAAAAGACCCCCACCAAATTGCTTTGGTAAGGAGAAATTCAATATGAGCAGTCAAAATGCAGGTTTTTCTATTGTTATCACTAGGGTGAACACATTCTAACTTCCAGGTCTGAAAGCATGTCCTGGTGTATCATTCCAAAACAGGCTGAGACCCAAGCACTCGTGCATCCCCTTGCAATCTGACTTCAACAGGAAAGAAATAAATCTGCTAGAGTGGGCTATGGGAGGAGGCATGGGAAAGTACAACTCGCTCCTAACATTCCTCAGTCTAAATCATCAATGGAATGGGACAGAGGTGCACGACAGGAGGCAGACTGCACTACAGTCATGATGCGGCCTGAGGTAGTGTCTGCTGGAAAGACAATAGTCCATTCCCTACGTACATGCAGTAAGTGGCCTTCTCTGGGCAGCTACCAGCTAAGATTATAAATCAGCATGTTTTTGCAACATTAAAAGCCGCTACAGCTGCAAAGGAACCAAGATCATAAATTTGTTTTTCAATGAACCTTTGAACAGCATCAGGCAGTAGCAAGGCTTTCCGCACAACGTTAGACTGCTGTAAAATATTCACTTCAAATCTAGTTTCTATTACAGCAGATGGAAAACACCTGTATGAACTAATTAATTGATCAAGCCAGTAAGACTCATGAAAGTCTTACTTGCAGCTCATAACAACGTGTTTTAGCTCTACTTCTTAAAAAGATTTTATAATCTCTTAAATTCTTTCTCATTGGATGGTAACATGGGCTGAAAAACATCTCCAGATCTGGTCTTTCCATTTCTATTAGTTTATGTCAAGTGAACAGCAGTTAACTGAAGTATTTGTCTAATGGATCAATGTGTCAACTAAAGGTGTGGGGAGTCCACGTGCCAGCTCTTCTTCACACAGCCATGGAAAAGGTGTTCATGGCTGTGTGAAGAAACTCATGAAAAAGCTAATCAGTTTATTTCCTCAGAGTCAAAATGGCTCTTTTCCAGATGATCACTTAATTTACCAAAAAAAGAAAGAGCAGACTTTTTCTACCGCTCAATAGAGTTGTAGCTCCCCTCATACTACCTATGCAAATTGCACCCCTGGTATACACCAGACATAGGGCAGCGGTGGAGGAAAGGAAGATTGCAGTGTCTGCTATGACCATTAGAGGCTCCTTGAATTGTCTGGATAATTATGGCCAATAGCTGCAACTACTGCTCAGCTCCTTCAGTGGGACTTAGACTCTGAATGTGAGAAGAAGAGGATGTTATGAAATCCGAGTGGATGGCATCAGTAGAAGAACCAGAGTTATGTTTCTTTAAGCGAGCATCCACAAACATGTTTCTGGGGGATTTAATTCCAGCCAACCTTTACAGGAATGAAGATGGAAGCCCACTCGCTAGCACGTTGTCTGGAACAGTGGACATGAAGACGATAACATCTCTCTAAGACCACTAAGAAGAGAAACAGATCTGAGAGTTTCCTGGACTCTGTTGAACAGACTAGGAGATGACATAGCATATTCTATCTTTTTTTTGCTTCTTAGAGCAACCCTGGACGCAGTCCTGGTCTCCACTGTAACCAAGAGGTTCTGGATATTGTTTTCCATCCAGATGTAAACATCTTTGTATAACCAGGAGCAGCTTCATTCCTCCATGTGTAAAGCAAAGATAAAAAAGAACTTTCATTGCATACAAAGTATTGTTTTAACCTACCACTGCTAATGGTAAAGATGATCTTAAAATAATTAAGTACCAAAGTTAATTTTGATCCCAATTTTAAATAACAGAGTGAAGGTTCTGCACTGGCTAGGATCAAGGGCTACAGGTTCCATTTCCAGCTAGGCTACAGACTGCCTAACGGTCCTGACAAACTCCTTTCTTTGCTCAGTGCACCAAGAGTCTCCTGTCCCCTCTATCTTTCGTCTGCTGCATTTGTTCACCTACCTCGTTTTCCAGGACCACAACATCCACTTGAAAGGTATGTCTGATCTGCAGGACCTTGTGAAATTAGAGGGAAGTGACCATGTGATCCATCTGTTTTCAACCCAAAGCTATCCTTTAAATGGCATGAATTCCAGCAACAGAGGGATGAGACATACACAGTACATTCAGTCTAAACTTATCATTTTTAGTTCAAGGGGCATTATGTTTGCTTCTTGCTTACTAAAAACAAAAACACGCCTCAATCCCACTTCTGTGCTATGGACAAAATGAGATTCCTTATGCTGTTTTATAGTTGCTGGCACAACCGATTATCCAGACAGTGAGATGTGAGAGTCACTATATTAAAAAACCTTGCTGTAAACACACTTCTTTTGACAGTTCTGACAAAACCAAAATGCCATTTGCCTACATTATTACCAATAGTGTTAAAACATTCATACTTCTCAGTGCACCACTGTAAATAAAGACACAAGGAACTCAAGCTGTAAGCTACAACACTGAGGAGAAAATGCAAGAGATCCCATCCTGTGAATGTATGTAACACCAAGCACTGACTGCATCCAAGCATTAAGAGTTCTGCAAGTGCTTGGAGCCACCAAAACAGAGAGATCAGGGAGAGGGGGATGGAGGATGACACCCAAAAACATTACCACGAAAAAAAATCAAGGCAGGTTCTCAGTTTGAGTTCACTGTGATATTCCTGACAAAATGTCTGCTGAAGCACTGCAGAGGATTTTACAGACCGAGAGGAGACACTGAAGAAATACAAACAAATCAATGAATACCAGCAGTGAGAGATAAACAGTTTCAAATGCTTCATACAACCAGAATCACTTTGCAGCCAGATTCATTGCCAAGATGAAGACTTGGAAAGCTTCTGTCAGACTATTTCCAATTACAGTGCTTTATGAAAACACTAGGGATACTGTATGCCTTGATGAGAAAAACCAGTGTATATATAGGCTCATCGTCCTCGAGCAGAAAGCACTGAGGTAAGTACTAGTTGTTATGGATACGTCTGCATAAGTAATGGGTGTTATTGCAGCCAACCTTCGGGTTTCATTTATTTTGTATTGGGGGGGTGAGATTTACATTTGGTGTTATAAACTATTGTCTGCCATCCTGTGTGACTGAAAAATACATTCAAGGGATGAGTTTAATGTAAAACTAGGAGTCAAATACTATGCTTAGAAGGCTTTTGAAAATTTTGAAAAGTGCATTGCTGATGTTTCTTTTAATTGATGAGCACACAATTAAATGTGAACAGGTTTCATGACAGAACAGATACACAACTCATTTGTGCATTCCTTGTGCCAACTGACCTCCTATGCCAAGAGCTGTTTTTCTGGGGAAAAAATAAAATAAATCATTGATCACCTCACAATTACTACATAAGGCAGGCACATGCTAGAAACACCACCATATTCTATATATTTTCCTTTATATCCATAAAACAAGGAGGAAAGATTAGAATCAACAATTAGACAAAACTCTAAATCAGTTTTAGTACAGATACCACTCTGGTAATATGAGATATTAGAGATATTATGAGATATTTAGGATATTCTGTGATATACATCAGAAAACATTTGTTTGTTTTAAAGTAAATTTTAAAAGTCAGTAAGAATCTCATGGTTACTAATGAGCAAGTCTATGCTCCAAGCCTTTCTCTTACAGGCAAATCTGACAGCTCCAGAAAAAGTTTAGGTTTTGTACTTTTAAACTAAAACCACAACTTTCTTTGTCCTATTTAGGCAACAATTGAATATAGGTACGTACATTAACCCCAGTGCATGAGATCTGGAAATCAGTCAAGTGAAAAATCACTATTTCCTAAATTTTTATCCCAGTAAAATCAACTTTACAAGTCTAACCTATAAGGACTGTGTACAGAGTTTAGAAGCTATGGGCCTACAAATCTCAAAGATCATGATCTTAAAAAAAAGCGCTATATTAAATTCAAACCTTGTTTTTTTTTCCTCTGCTCTCCATTTTCCTTTA
Organism: Cygnus atratus; assembly: GCF_013377495.2. NCBI lineage: Eukaryota > Metazoa > Chordata > Aves > Anseriformes > Anatidae > Cygnus > Cygnus atratus. The sequence continues at coordinate 36,277,602 of NC_066363.1, forward strand.
CACTTAAGCTTGAGAAACATTTCCTCCTCTCCTTCTCTCCTGACCTGTCAGAAGTCCATAAAGGTAGTTTGTGCGGCCATGCATATTCTGGCCAGATGAAAACAGAGAAACATGAGAGCGAGGTTACAGTTCTCTCATCCAATACCTGGAACTCAAGAAGTTCCATTAGTCTAGAAGAGAAGTTGCAAGAAGTCCTCTTTCAATCTCTGCAATAAAAAGCCTTCAAACTTGAAATTTTAGAGACTTATGCTTCTTTACAGTCTCTAACAAATCTACTAGGTTAAAACAGCGACCAATTTTCAGAGACCTGCAACCTTGCCAAATTTGAATGGTTTTCATAAAAACAAGTCCTCTTCGCCCTCTGCTGAATTCCAAAACTTGTTCCAAAACAGAGATACGGATCATCTGAATGAAATGGAATTCCTTTCTTCAACATCAGGAAAACACATTTTTTCCTAGCTTTCTGTTAAAATCACATGAAACTTGTTATTAAAAATTACAAATGAAGAGCGTTTGCAAAAGCAGACACAGAACACAGAAACGTCGGTCGAAATGGTTGAGATACAGAAAGGCTATAGCTAGAAACAGTCTTGCAGTGGAAAATGGAAGCTCAGTGTGAGATCTTTCCACTATTTCTTTACAAATCTCAGGTGGCTCGGTATTTTAGAAGTTATCTGCCACACATGTATAGAACAAGGAACTGTCAAACAAATAGCCTTTTACTAACAAAACAAGAACATCTTGAAAACAATAACACAGAAGGAGATATTATCTAGCAAAACCTTTCTTTTGCCTTTTTTTTTTTTTAAACAAACCTTTAACCCTGCTTCTTTACTTTGAAGCAAGAGTAGAGGGAATAACCTGCCAGATAACTTTGCACTTACCTGTTTAATTGAAACCAATTTCTGAAAGACCCTCCCAAAACGCTTCCAAGTTCAAAACTTCTCAGCTTAGTTTGTGCCAGCCTTTGGCACCATCAGCATTTATTTCTTGTTCTATTTTTCCGATGTTCCTTTAGCTTTTTGAATGCTCCCCACATTTGTTTCTTGCAAAACCCACAACTTCAGCTACCTCTAACCTGAAACATTTTGAAGTACAGGTTTGACAAAGGGAAACAGTTCAAACCAAAAGGACATTAAGTGGTTAGATGTACGTATTTCTCTGATCTAATTTCATGTTTGTTTTGTCATCACAATTAGTTGGACTACTACTACTACTTCTGCAAATCAGGATCAGGTAAACTTCTTTTAACACAAGTCTTGCTATTTTTAAAGCTTTAATGAGGTTCCCAAGTAATTTACCATGGAAAAACAATTTGGGAAGGATTACTCAAATCAAAGTGACTAAAAAAAAACACAAACAAATAAAATCAGAGCAACATAAAATTAACATTTTGAATAGGACTTCAGGCTGCGCAAAGAACTAGGAGCTACATTACATCTCTCATTCCAAGATTATAGCACATACTTCAGAAAAAATACTCAACTCCAACGCACCGTTTACATCAGCCACTCAGAAATCTGTGGCAAAAATACTGTTTTGATTTTGCAAGAATCACTGCTTCAATCAAAAAAGGATGCTTTTAACAGTTTGTTTACTTGTGTATTTTTACCATTATACTTTTCATACTTTAACCACACAATTAAAAAAACCCAAACAACTAAAGATGCATATACTTCCAAAATTAGCTAAAGAGCATCAAGAAAGTTTAAGCAAGGAATCTCAAAGTTTTAAGCACGGAATCTCAAAGTCAGCCTACAGAAACAAACAGCAGGCTTCCTGAAAACACCAGTCCCAGAAGACTTGCATCTTCTAGGTAGTGGTAAGTTCTTCAACGCTTATCATTGAAGCGGCTTTCTCACATTCTCAGCAGTATCGGGTCACAAGGACCTTCCCACTGTACTGAATAAGCAGCACCACTTCTTCCCCCTTCCATGCCCCCTGCACATCTCACAGAAACCTCCTGTTTCTGGGAGGACTCTAGCTTCAGGACTTGGTATGTTCAGTGCGATTGCTGCAGTCTTGCTATGCCTGGAACTTCATGCACCCGACAAGCTACTGGGAGCTGGCCCCAGGCCCACCCAGAACATACTTCAGTAAGTGAGAACCACCGTAACTCTTGTTTAGGTTGCCCATTTGAATGTATTCTGTCTCCCCTCCCACCTACTTATAGCAGCTATGCAGCTTTTTTATTTTTCATTTATTTTTTTTAATTCAGAGAAAATCTGAAGATGAACAAAAAAATGGCCTACCAATAACAAAAATTCAGGTCTACATTTGACCTGCCAAATGAACAGGTACCTTCCCAGCAGGCAAGCCAGACATTTGGACTCCTAAACATTGCCAGGACAGAAAGCAGCTCTCCTTTTCAGATGAGTATCCAGTCTTTTGAGACTTCAGAAATAAACCAGACAAAATGCTGGACTGGAACAAAAGGTACAGGAACAGCGTGCAAGAGCTGCAGCCCAAGATAAGAACACAAACAGGAGAAAAAACAACTTTTGGAATTTAATAATTTTGCCAGGCCAAATTTAATTCATACCAGTAAATAATTTGGAGCTGAACGTAAGATTTTGTCTTTCATTCCCTGTGACTTCTGGAAATTACAGAGTACATCATACCGACTTACAATTGCAGAATGAATTATGGAAAAACTGTCTGTACTTTGATACTTTCTCTTCCACAAGTTTGGAAAGAATGTGACTATTCAAATTAAACTTACAGTAGGCTATATATAGGGATAAACTTCTGCATGTTACATGGAAAAATATCTCCAACTTTGTTGCTGTTTCCTGCCTAGGCTATGAGAGAGTAAGCAATACTATACAAAACCAAAATGAATACAGAAAATAAGAGAGATAAGAAAGGAACACGTATTTACAAAACAATTTTCCAGGTATTTTAGAAAGTTATTAAGATAGATTTGTTTTCTGTGCTATAGCCTCGGGCACAAGCTTAGAAGAAATGGCTTGATCCTGCAAACTTTCTTCGCACAGTTTAATCTTACTGCCTTTGAGAAGTAATGTACACAGTAAGAGGGTAAACGATGGAGGCCCTAAGATCAAATAACACAGAGACAGATAAAATGAAAACAGCACTGGAAGAACCAAGTCTAACTAAGAACTGGGTGCAAACAGGCCTACAGACATTTGGTTTTAGACTTCTTGTGATGCACTACGTTCATCTTTTGGGCTATCAAGCAATGATGACAGCACTGGCAGCAGCAGACGGAAGATGAAGTTCAAGAATGCTCTTGTCAGATCCTTCCCCTCTCTGCAACAGTCACGGCAGCAGTGGCAGACAGACAGACGTCGGCTGCCCTGTGAGATCAGGCGCTGCAAGCCAGGCAGCACCGACCACAGTGTATTGGTAACGGCAGTAAAAGTTCAACTCTTGAGACAGCTGCCAGAGTGGAAAGGAGGTAGACTGTGCTGGGCAACAGCTACAGAATCAGAGCAGAAATTTTCCCTTTCAAAATACTACTGCTGTCATGCAGAAGGACTCCGGGGTCAGACCTCTCCAGTGAAGCAGTCGAAAATGGAAGCAATTAATTTGTCATTACTGAGTTTATCAGCCGGGATAAAATGAAGTGTGCAGGAACTGTACCCTACAAAGCCTCAGATAAATGGTAATTTGCTCTGTGAAAAGTTCATGAGGTTCATGAGGCAAAAACAAGACCTCTGGTACATAATACATTGTGGCTAAGAGAGGACAGTGTGGCAGTGCCTCTGCGAGCAAGCTTCCTTCTGAGGCAGAATTCACTCAAAGTCTCAACCAAGATCGAAGTTTTTTGGTTTTGTTTTTTAATCTCTGCTCACACTTGTGCCAAGTGATTACACAGCCAGCACAGAGTGAAAAGTGATGCAGATGAGAACTTGCAAGAAGATGAGAGCATGCCGTTACTGAGGAACAGGAAATCAGCAGCCCAATGAAAATAACAAGGAAATAATTGCCAGGGACAACAGCAGGCTTGACACAAGCACCGAGATGTATGAGAATGCCCATAAATACTGTGAGCTCACCAGCTATCATGACCTTCATTTTTGCACAGAGTATGTGTAACTTTTTGCCCCACTTCCATAATTTAAACTCATTTTGCACTTCCTAGGTACCCAGTGGAATCACCCCTAAGGAACTGAGAAAGTCTGTGCATTCAGCCCCTCCGTGTGGTTCACGATGGCATGCCACAGCTGCCTAAACTCCTGCCACGGCCATACGCCCTTCAGTAACAGATTATGACATCTTTCAGAAAAGCATTTTTGAATAGAAGTGGTTTGTCCTCAGGGTCTCAGTAGAGAACGGCAGGGTTTCTTTCAGGAATCATTGCGAAGATGGAAATACCTGCTGCCAACAAGCACTTGATCTGATTCCTATTAGGCATCTTACCATGTATGTCCTGCTCTGTGTCTGCATCACACAGGCCTTACTTCCACGCAGACAAGAAGTGCTGTACAAACAATAAATCATTTCAGCTCACTTGTTTTCTATATGAACATACTGCAGATAGGTATGTTCCAGCAATCTCTATTTGCTGTGGACATGGTTTGGGAGACTGGAGAGCACTGAGGCAGCTTGTGGCACTCCTCCGAGGCCATTACCAAGGATGTCTTTTATGGTGGTGGGGTGTTCTACAAGGGTTAAACATGATGAGGATAAATACATCATCGAGAAAGGCAGACAGTAATGAAGCTTTTCTATGATTTTTATTAAAAATACATACCTACTTGATGGTGCTAACTGTCAGTACAAACCCAACTGACAGGCAGTGGCTTCAGCTACAGAGGTAAGCTTGCACTGGGGAGCATCAGAAAAAATGCACTTCCCATTTTTCATGACATTCACAATGGAATCTGGTTATGATATTTTGATAGAACAAGCACTTAGATCACTTAGATGCTTTATTTATCAGCTTTTGAAACATGGAGTTTAACATTTTACTTTGGAGTGAAAAAAATTATTTTAATGAACACAGCAAAATGAGATGAAGATTGTTCAAGTGATTGGCCATTTTTGGGGTCACATTTCCAAAGGCACAGAACTATGATACAGACCTAGAGATGCTAAATATATCACAGAGACGTTATTTTAAGAAAAACTAATGTTTCAAGGGAGTAAGTGACAAAATTCTGAATCACATTTAATAAATAAATAAATAAGGGCAGATACTACTCTATGCAGCTGGTCCTTTTTTTTTTTTTTCTTTCCTCATGGATTTTATTTAAACACTCTGCTTCTGATCTTTTTACGGTTTACTTGCTAAGCCCCTATAGAAGTATCAAAATCATAGTCAAAATTCTGAATTTCAGGGTAACACAGATGGTTATTGGGAAAAAAGTTTGTCTCAAGTTCTTCATAATTTGTGATCTTATATACGTAGTTCAGCAGTTTTACATACAAAAGAACTTCGTTAATAACTTTCCAAAGTCATCTAGAGGTAATACCACATGAAGTAGTTTCTTCTTTATACTCTGTTTCTTTTAAGACTAATAATTCAAATACCTTATTTGGAGAACTGAGCAATGAGCAAACACAACCAGTTCTTCCCCTATCACCCGCTCTCCTTCTTAGGAATGAGAAAGCCTTCCAGGAAGCTCAACAGACTTCACTTTTAAGAATCACGATGTAGAGATAACCCACCATTTGTACAAGATATTCTTAGGGAGAGCCAAATAATCTGTTCTATACAGATTGTAGAGAAGCTCACGCTATAAGGCATGCAGTTGTAATCCAGTGGAGTTGAGGCACATCACAGATGTAACGTGACGCTTCTCAGTGTGTTTATAAAGGAACTGTGCTTTCCTCTCTGAGGAAAGAATATAGTTGCATAAACACATACTGTGGTGCCCAAAGTTAAAATTATCTCCATTTCCAAAGCAGTCACACAAGCTCAGACAGATAACTTTCCTGCCAGCATTTCTTTCAGAAACATTGCTCTACATCAGAGCTCTGAACTCCGAATTGAACCAGGGTAGACAATAATTAAAAGGGCACAAGGTAAGGCAGACAAAGGAGAAATCAAACTGGATGTCTGCTTTGTGAGCCACAGAAAGAAACTACAAAAACTTCTCTTACCCCCAGATCCCTTTGTTCACTCCCCTCTCTTGGCCCATTAGCATTACAACACTTTGTTTTCAAGCTGAGATGTAGCAGACTGAATATAAACCTTACACTACCAAGGTAAATGTATATATTTTATTCTGGTGTATTACCTGACACAGGATATAATAATATAAACATTTATTTTCCAGAGATGTTACAGAAGTAAAGCTATGGAAACAGATGAGTAGGGTCTCTGTTGCCAGTCTAAGTAGCCTCACACCTGCTACCATGACGCACGAAAAATGCTGGTAAAGGTATCAGCTAAAAAATGAACTCTCCCACAGCAGCCTAGTTCAGAAGTCAGCAAAGGCTTTTGTATCAGTTTTGGATCATGCCTCAGGAGACTACCATGGTTATTAAACCTCTCTTTGGGTGCTCAAGAGTTAGAAATGCAAATAGAGTTTCAAGAAGAACAAACACATACTCTAACCCTATTAAAACAATTTAGGGAGTGCTAAATACTGTAATTTCTTCTTGCAATTATATTAATGATGGTGGAAGGGAACTTCACATCAAGAAGCCTCAGAAAAGCCTAATATTAGTTAAATACATTGGAAGGCTATTAAAGGAAATCTGCATTTATTTTATTTAAACCAGCTGCATGCAGTTCTGAAGGAGGAAGATGCAGTTACTACACCATAAGCAAAGCTAAAAGTTGCTCGGATTTAATTTGTAGCCATTTTCAATTGAAATACTGGCACTCAAGAGACAAATAGGAGATATGATTATCTCAGCTCAGTTTTATATATTTATTTAAAGTTGTACAACATTCCTCTGAACATTTTCAAGGAAATATTTTCGAATAAAGCATTAATGTATTTTTCCCCAAGAGTAAAACAATTAGCACAGCAGGTTTTAATCAAGTGCTTTACATTCCCCTACCCCGAACTCTCCAGTGACAAGTGTCACAAATAATCTCTCTTTTCAGGTATCAACAGGCTAAGAAATGCCAGTTGTAATTACGAACTTTATGAAGTTGACAAGTGAATTAATGGTAACAACTGCTCCTAACCCCCATGAACTCTCATAAACCTGGACTAAACCAAAGGGACCCAGCTCTTCTGTAACCATATTCCAGCAGTTCTCGAGAGTCCTACATGCTCTCCTATAGAAGACTAATTAAACAGCGTCAATCTAGCAGCTTATTTGTAACCTAGGAATGCTTTAGAGGATGAGATACCTAATTTGATAGACATTCAAGCCAGGGAGCTGTAATTCAAAAAGCAGGACCTCTGCTGTTAATTTAGGAAAGACTATAATCAGTAAGCCCATTTTGCAGACCTCCAGCAATTATGTGGGAAGAGCACCAGGACTTGTTTCCAAGTACTGTGTCAAATCTGAGCAGCACTGTTTTAACCCCCAATAGCAGAATTTCACAGCACTTTAAATTCCCAACTGTGTCCCCACGATTTTGCTTCAGAGACCAAATAATGCATCCGCTATTACCTCTCAAAAGCATTTCCATAGGTAATTCTAGGTTGCTCTTCCTAGAATGAAACCCCGCTGACCTGAATCCACATGACTGTACCCCCAAAATTCATCCTAAGAGACCAATTGCTTTATGAACATGAGGAAAAAAAACAAAACAGTTTGTTGGATTTTTACACCCCTTCAACCTTTTGTCTCCACTTTAGCAAGCACCCTACCTTCCAGAGTAGTACCTCAGGTTATGGAGCATTCACATTACGAGCTGTAGCAGGTTTTTTCCACCTCCCTTCTCTTAAGACTTCAGCTTTAGGGGCAATACACCGAAGGAGAAAATACCACTCTCTATTTCACACCCTTAAGCAGATGCTAGAAGCTGTGGGAGAAGTGGGACCATGACCCTACTTTTTAAACTGAGGCCTTATCTATTCTAGCAGACCACGCTGACAAAGAACTAGCGAAACAATGAAATCACAGTATGAAGAGGCAGAGTGAATTATAATTAAGTTCTGTTCCACTGCTTTCTTCTTTCCAAATCCAGTATCTAACCAACATTTTAGAAAAGCAATCTGTGTTATTGGTTCAACAATTCAGACCCTGAGTTTGAGACCCCACAGTAATAATCTCAGTCCTGTAACAGATTCTCTATTACGACTATACCTAATATCATGCCACCACCACATGAAGCAGAAATTCATTTTAAAATAAAATTACCCATAAGACTAGTTACTCCACCTGACTCTTAAGGCAAACTTCCTTATGTTCTACATTACGAATCTGAGGCAGAAAACACTTAAAAATATGTTCAATCTTTCCTTTACGATGGAGTACTTCCAGCTCTACAACATGTACTACCATTTTAAGTGATTTTTAAATGAACAGAACAAAAGAACAAATCAGGGCTCCTTGTATCTGTTGTAGTGTTTTGTTATATACTGATTTCTATAATGTTGCTCAATAGCAAAGTGGTTGTAACAAAACTTGCAAAGAACCCCTCTACTCCACAACACACATCACTGAACTCTCCAAAGTTTTCATTAAAAATATGATAAGCATATTTAATTTTGATGACTTATTGCATTCCTCCATGGATTTTTTTCTAGTGAGAACTACTGATCAGTAGTTGTTCATAAGAGATGCTCCAGCTCCTTCTAGCAACTTCACTCCCACAGTATAAACCTTTATGTTTTGTCAAACAAAATCCAGCTTTGTGGTCTAGATAAGTCCATTTAGGACAAAGACTAATGGCCATTTCCCTGTCTGGTCACTTAAAGTCATTTTCCTGAGTCTGGAAACAACAATATGTAGACAGCAAAGTCTCTTAGCTGGGGTGAAACGACCTTTTATAAATCATATGATACAGTCCTGATCATTACTTTCTCCCAGCAGAATGCAAAATAAAGATGTCAGCATGAAAGTGCAGCAGTGCAAGGAAGATAAGGAAAAAACAACAACTACCCAGTGAGAAGGGACCAGCATGGAAATCAGAAGACCATGGTTCAGCCTTAATCTGCCCATTCTAAAAAAGTAGGACAAATTCCTTCTTGTATTTGTCCTACCTCAAAAAAGCTTGTAAATGATAGCTATCCCACTCAAAATCAGCTTAATTTACAGGAAGATGAATGGAGTGTAAGCATATCATGCAAGAAAATGCTATTATGAGCCGAAGACTTCAGTTCAACTTTGCTAAACTGCTACCAGTAAACTGGCTGTATCCCCAAAGCACAGTATTTTCACATGTAACACACATTTTCCCTAAGAAAACGGGAGAACAGAGCACAGCAGAGCTACTGAATAGAGACAAGGCGGGGAGCAGAGAGATCAGAAGGAGTTTCCTCGTATTTCCCTCTAACCTGCTCTACCACAGAACTGCAGGCTAGGTTTTTGCTGTTTCTTTTAACTGCAGATAAACCTTGAGATGATTCAAGAGGAAACGCAATGCCAGTTTAACCACTGTGGGCACAGAAGTTCCTAATTTCCGCTTTAGCTCTTAAAGGATATCTTCTGAATAAGTTCAGAAGCAGCACCAAAGCCACAGTAGCACAAACCTCCATTTATTAATGCAATAAAAACACACTAACTCTGCATGTCAGCCTGCAGTAATGGGCACTGAAGTAGTGTTTTGCTACCTAAAAGAAGTGCACTCTCCCAGCACTAATGACAGCATTGAGACACCGCAGCCTCTTTACCACTTAGCTTGCATACCACCAAAGTAAAACATTTCTATCACTTTCAGGTATGTTCATCCAAATTACTGTCAGAGATTATTCTGCCTAACACACGAGACAGCAGCCATCCCTTTAAGTAGTGGGAGAGAAACACGTATCTATAACGTGTGGCCTACATACTCCATTTCTGCTTTTGTGCACTGGACTTCTGCTAGCATCACACCTGCACTTCAAACACAGCAGCACAAGCATCGTCTTTAGAGTACTTCCCATTTATTCCCAGGCAGCACACAGAACTTCCTTGATGAGGTATTGGTGAGGATTTTATCTGGTGCTGCCGCCCAGAAGTTAAAGAAGAATCCCTGATTCCTTTGCACTACACACCAGTGCTTTTCTCCCCTCAGATTCTCCAGTACATGACTAGGGTTTAGCTTACACCACTATCCTTTCATTTTCCCTACAGCCTCTTCATCTAGGAAAATTCTCTCTCCTTTATCAGCCCTCCCCCATACCCCCCCTTTTTTTTTTTTTTAATCTTTACATGCAATTTATGGGAACAACACATCTCTAATATTTCTGCTCTAGAAGCAGGCTTGGTTGAAACTAGCCAATGGATTTTAAAGTTGGAGGTGGAGGGAGAAAAAGATTGAGAAAGCACGTGACTTGCCTTGCTTCCCAGAAAAATCAGAAAATAAACAAAACCAAGGGAACACAGACAGACATCTAATGTCATCCTAGCCAAAAGAGGGAACAGAAAGAGGAGAAAAAAAAAGAAAACAGGTTGGAACAGGCTTCTCAGAAGTACAGCAAAGAGAGACTAAGATGAGAAAGTTCTGTTCTTGTCCAGCCATAAATTAGCTAAGCCCAAATGAGTTCATGTTTTTCTAACTTGAAACTGTTGAGTTGTATCTTTCCAAGAGGGAAAGGGGGTCATCTTGTTCCCTAAGATGAGTTCCTGATGTTATCAACTTTCAGCATGGAGGGTAAATTTACACTAGTTACAACATCCCAGTCCAAGCACTAAGCTTTCACATGACCTGCCCTATTTGCTAGAAAACCTGCGATTCAAAAATTGCAGGGAGTGGAGGGGACCAAAAAATGAAGGACTGCCATGCTTGCCAATCTCATGTCCCTTCAAAAAGGGCAGATTGGCTTCAAGTCAGACAATATAAGGCAAACAAGCAACATACAAAAGTGATTCTTCAATATTTTTGGCTACTGCCACTGAATATAATCAGAGCAAGCCATTAGTTCTGGACTTCCACCTCTAATTTAGGTTCAGAGCGAACATAAACATGGTTGTGACCACCCTGGAGTTAAATCCAACGTGCTCTGCCTTGTTTCACGTTTCTGCAGCCTGTGCCAGCTGCACACTGCCATGGGTAGACTCCTCTTATTACACTTGAGCTGAGCACATCTAAAACTACCTTAGGTTTATTACTCACTATCATTACACTGTAACAGGTGCCATTCCCCTATCTCCATCATCTCTTCACAACCCTTGCCCCACCCCCACCCCCTTTTTTTTTTTTTTTTTTTTTTTTTTTTTTTTTAATTCTTTGCTCTTTTGCTGCTTGTTGACCTCTTGCCAGGCAGGCAGAGAGCTCTTCCACATACCCAGTGCAAGGCCCAATCCTGCTTTTTCGACCTTAAGTATACTCACGCACAGTGAGGTGAACATAAATAGCTTAATATAGCTGTTAGTTCTGCAGCAACTTCATGGCAGAGACAGGACATCTTGGATGAAACTCCTTTATCTTCACAGGGTGACCAATACACCCTCTAAGGGGGGATGTGGGGTTTCTCTGCACCTCAGCCTGTACAGGATACATTTCCTTCCATCAAACAAAACAGTAAGAAAACACAATGCGTAGAAGTACCACAACTGAGATTATATCAAGTCTTAGTCTATAACAGTAGGGCAAAATTCAGTTTATGTCCACAAAAAAAAAAAAAAGGAAACAAGAAATTACATTCACTGGGGTCATTACATTTAGCCATCTGCATTAGCAGAGTTTCAGCGTCTGTTTGTAAACATTTTGAAATGTTTTTATCTATAGTGCAACCAGATTTTTATAACATTGCTTTAATCAGAAAGCCATACTTCTGAATGCTAATTTTTATTGCCAGCTTCACTTGCACGCATAAAACAGAACAACCAAAGCCCAGTGAAAACATGTATGAAATTTCCCTATGAAGGTCATTGTGCAATGAAAAAGGGTTATAAATGACACAGTCCATCAACATTTAAAGCCTGCAAATAAGAACAATTAAGATCAACTACAAAAGGGAAGTCAAACAAAAATCACAGGGAAAGGAATCACACCTTCAATTGATTTAAAAGGGCAGTAGAAACCCTGGCATGTGATTTACTGGCAGAAACTAAACACTCTAGTGTGGGCTAGTTGTAAAGAAAAAATATTGTCATTTTTTTCCCCAGTTTGAAATCTAGTGTGCTGAATCTTAAGAAAGAACAGGTTCACTCAAAGTGCAAGCTTCTTTTGATGTTAAAGGGGAAAAAATTAACCTCCTCCATTTCTTCTATATTAAAAAGTTCATTAATGAAAGGCTAAACGTTTAATTCACTGGGATGGTTCTGGTTTTTGTCATTTTTGTATAGTTAACAAGATCATAATTCAAATAGGTCACACATTGTAAATATCCTCACTATATTGTTTTCCTTTCCTCTATAATTAGACCACCTTTTGTTACCGAGAATCCTATAAACTGTTTAAATGTGAATGGTTGTAAACTGCTCGTATTAAAAATTAGGCATCTCCTCCTCCCAACTTGGTACAATAAGAACTGCATCCAGAAAGAAAAAAAAAATCTACGGCACATAAAATCAACATTACATCTCTGACACCTCTTTCTGCAGGGGTTTGACCCACATTACATCATCTGCACACTTTATGCAGCTTCTGTCCTTTTCTCCATCCACACAAATTACTCTCGCCTAAACATCTAGTAACAAAGGGAGACGTACAAGCTCGTTGACAGCACAACAGACCCGAGCAGTCCAGCTGCCATGGAAAGAAAACCACTCCGTCTCCGCCAGGGCTACAGGAAGGGCAGCACAGCCCAACGCTTCCAGCAGCTTTTTGGGGGCACACGCAGACGGTGCTGAGCCCTTGCTCCTGCTGCCCAAGAAGCAGATTGCCAGCACACTAGAGCAGCTGGAGAAAGCCCGAGAGAAAAGAGAGGGCTTCCCAGGAGCCGAAGCATCTCCGTACTGCTCTGCTCTTCTCTACACTATTTTTCTTAATTACCAGAGGTGCTTTCTGTGAACTCCAAATCACAAAGGTGACTTCAGGGAATTACGGCCCCGCTCCTGAATGAACTGAGCAACTGCTGCCCCCCCAAGGTATTCCCAAGATTTTACTCAATGTATTTGCTTTGCACTTGCACTTTTTGCCATCCCTCTCCCCCTTGAAACCAAGCAGCAGCAGCAGCACTGCAGGTTCTCCTATAGTACCAGTTACATTGCTTACTTGGTGGAATAAGCAGGGTCACGAGAACGAGCGAAAATTATTTTAGCATATGGGTATTAAAACCCAATGAACTGACAAGGTTCACAGTAGTCATTAGTCGGATTAATGGATCCTACCCACGGATTTTCAGGCAGACTCTTTATGAATGCTGCAGTCCTAAAGACACACATTTTATGGAAAGGATCATTTGAACCGATTAACCAAGGATGGCACAATCAGAACCGCTTCCTCCAGTGCTAATGGTTTGATCGATGATGAATACCAAAACACTGACGAAAACTCTCAGACAGAAAGCTGGCATCTCACACCAAACGGGCCCGAATGGGCAGCTTTAGGAAACACGGCACTGCCAGCTTATCCTTCCCTGCCTCATCTGAAAGAAAAATAATAATAAAAATGAAATGCCCTAATTAGCAAAATGTTTTCAAAAGATTAGTTTAAAATGAAGCCTGAATTAACTGAAGTTCTTAAAATCCAGCTTTTTTTCTTTCATATTTGTTTGGATTAGGACTTGTGGACGTTTTCCAAAATACACAGCAATCTGTATGGGTGATTACATCATACACCCACCTACGGGAGATTAAGTAATTTTTCTGAAGTTAAACACAGACTTTATTTATTTTTTTAAGATCCAATTTTGACAACTGCTGTTTGACACATGCTGCATAAATTCTGATGCCGTGGGCAACTGTTTTCCAACAGCACACACTGAGCTCTCCTCCACTATTCAATGGAAGCCTCCATTGTTGCCTGTCAATTCAAAATCCACCTTTTATAAAAAGCTTTTATAGTCCACCAAAAAATGCAATTGCAGAAGCAACTTTAGCTCTCACGTTTCATGTCATTTGGTCAGAGAACAGACTAAATTTCCCTAACTCTGAGGAAGAGCTGCAGCCTGCTTTTCCTCCTGGTTGCACAGACAGTGCTGCAAGTGAGGCAGATAGAAAGGAAAGTGCAGACAGACAGAATCCTTCAGTGCCAGACAGATTTCAGTCTCCACTGTGGTGTTAGGGGCAACAGGGAACAACCAAACCCACCCAAACCTAGAGGATTTAATTCAGATGAAATAGCATTATTATGCAGAAGGAGAATGGAATAAAAAGGAAAATAATATTAATCAGTTTTAAAAGATTCTAAATCCTGGAGGGGATTATGGCCTGAATTAAGTACTGTAGAAAAAGATGGCATCTTTTTTCAGTAAGTACATCTCTGCCTGGTTAACTTGCCCGGGACTTTGCCATAACAGAAAGCACGGAGGGAAACTCCACAGGGGTTTGCTCTGTGGTTCATGAGCTGTCTCCCAGCACATTCCACTAAAGGGGTCGGGCAGCTCTGCGACCACGGTGGGTGCAGATACCAGGCAACACATCCCCGCTGCTACAAAAGGTATTTTAAAAAGGGTGCCAAGCTGCTGCCTTTCATGACATCCCAAAACAATCGTGAAGCAGGGTATAACATTCATTTGTATACTTCAAAGGATATTTTTAAAGCATTTCATTATCTAACAAAAATTCGAGATGTTTCCTCTTGCTATTCTCTACAATATTTCAGTTAAAAAAAACAGAGAAAAGCTCCTATAAAAATAAAATGCTATTTGATGCACTACCATCATTACAATAACTAAAAGAAAACTAAATCTCTCCATTGCAAACTACTTTCCACTTGCAATAAAAACCTTGGTTTTCTCCTTTTAACCCCCATTAAAAGATCAGAGGGAATGCTGACATACAAGATTTGGCAGGCACTCAAGAAAGAGTGGGTACCCCATCAGACATCTCTTGTTCTTAAAGACTAGACATCAAGTAAAAATGAATCTTGGCCCAATATCAAACCTTAACAGTAATCTATGGTAATTTAGCTGTTCATAAACGAAAACGTTCAACCTTTTTTAATTTTACCTTCAGGACAAGTGAAGTGAAAGGGAAGAGTAATTTAACATTGAAAAAAACAGCTTGCTAAAGGGGTAATTTCATTATTAGACTCTTTTAATCTTGTTCAGAACACCAATATGGTTTATGGATAAGGAACCCTATTTGGATAAGGTGATTTACATCAATCTCTAAATCACCAATAATATTTCCCTTGAAAATTCCCTTGAAAAAAAATTCCACTTATATTAAGACTTATTCCAGGGTTTCTTTCCTAGCACCATTGGTCATAGAATCATAGAATATCCCAAGTTGGAAGGGACCCGTAAGGATCATCAAGTCCAATCTGCTAACAATAAATATGATTCACCATACTCTGTCACCGAATATGAAGTATTTCTTGCATAATCACAATAAACATCCTAACTAGAAGCTGGTAAGTCACCCCTACCTTTGGTATAGTGAAAAGCTTAATACCAGCACTATAAATAATGTCAATATTGAATGACAGCTAGCTTTCTAGCGTGATTAACAATGTTAACATATCACATACCTCGTAAATCTAAGTTATTCCAATTCCACATTATTCAAGCTAGTTCCAGCAAACCTTTAGGCTTTACTGAATGGCGTGCCCTTTGTTTCTGGCATCAAAACCCAGGAGCTATGGAGTCGGCTAAAGGCAACCACAACCACTATAGATAGCACTCTGTGCATCTCACTTCTGCCTCACACGCTAGGTAGGCTCGTGGCCAGCAGAGCAAGAAATCTGATCCGACTCAGACTAACCTAAAACTTGCCTTTTTTTTCCCCAACGGTAGCTCCAAAGTCCAAACCATGATGTTCTACGCAGAATGCAGCTGGTTAGACTTACCACTGCAAGCCACTGCCCAACAGACAGACCAGCTGTATCCCCCGCCATAGAGACATCCCTAACAAAATGTCTGCAAACAGACACGTTGAATTTATTACAACCCTGCAATAACCATAAAAGCTAAGTCTTCCTAGGATTATCTAGGATCTCCAGAAATGTTATATTTTAATAGAAAGTGGACTTTCCTCTTCCAGTACCATGAAAAACATGGACCTTTTGATGGTTATTCCAGTTCTGGTATCAATGATGGAAAAAAGGTACATCTGAATAAATTTTCTGATTTATTTATTATTAAAGTCACTTCATTGGTACTAAACGTGCCTCATTTTTACACATGCTGCCGTACTGCATACATGTTCTACCATACATTCCTTGGCAAAGAATGTACAGAATGGGAGTGGTTATTATGGAGATTTTCAAGGGTACAACACCAATTAAAGTCAAAAAAACTCACTAGAATCCAATGGGAACTGATATCTAGCTAAAATATACATCTCAAAACAGCCATCCATCACGATATCAACTTGGGAAAGATATCAACAAACATCTAAAGAAATTCAAGTATCACCACCGATTTAATGTAACGTTAGCCACCATAATTAAAGTTCTCATTCCATGACAAGATTTATATATATTTATGTTTATATATAGCACAGTCTTTGAAAGAGATTTCTGTTAATGCAAATAAGGTACTGAAGGTATTTAATACAAATATCTAAAAGGTTCATCTATCAACTTATTAGAAGGCATTTTAATGAACTTGGTTAGACATACTACAAAAAAATATAGAATTAAGATTTTCATGGAAATGCCTTAGCACTGTAAATGTATGCAGATATATAATTTTTTCTAATGTAGCACTTCTAACACCATTTTTTCTACTGTGAACGTGTCTTTCGATATACTAAAAAATATATCCATTATATATATAGTGAATTTAGTCCAATTTGTAATGGAATTGCGTAATGTTGTCACTATACAGCATAAAAAGGGTCAAACAGGGAAGAACTGAGGAGATGAAGACATAAGAAATACAACAGAAGCTGACCATATGTTTATACACACACAAACACACATATCTCACCACAACTTAATAAGGACACTCCTTGAAATAAAAAGCCAACATTTTATTATGAATTTTATGTAAAAATGAACTAAACCAAAACGAGCATCTGAAGTTGGAGCAGCTGTAATAATACCAAAACAGCCAACAGTTGTTGCTGTCAAGCACACAATGACTACTCAGCGTTTGACAATTATATTCAGCGTAGGAGTTTTACAGTCCCTGTGGTAAAAAGGGAGAGTTTGCCAGTTAGAAACATACTTTTTAGAATAAAATACCATATGGAAACAAATATGACAGTTCAGATTCTAAATTGCTTCTCTTCACTTTGATCAACGTATGAATGCTTCAAAACAGTCCCAGTAACTGCAGTGGAACAAAGAAAAATCAATTCTCGGTATATGAAAATGCATTAACATAGATGAATTTTGCCCATAATCTAATTTACTCACAAAACAACATATTATTCTCTTTGTACTGAAATCCTCAAGGCATCCTCCATACATAAATACCAAACATGTGGAATATCACTCTTCTGTTCACAGTATTATTAGTGTACACTGTGACTTGAAGATAAATACAACTTCTAATTCCATTTTTTTCTTCTCCAGATATAGGGGAGATATAGTCATTTTGGAAGACTAAAATTACAAGTCCTGGTTGAGAACCTCCCAGCAGTACAGGCATTGAGCAAATAGGCATGGCATGGTTACCAAAAGGATTAAAAAAAAAAAAAACCAAACAACTGGCAACAATTAGATCTTGCAAACTCTGCCCAAATTTAGGACATCCGTGCAGAAGAAGTAGGTGTTAATAATCACGCTATGAAAAGCATGAAACTGGGTTCTGTTTGCACAATACCTACAAACACAACCGTGAAGAATATATTGTGAAGTACTGAAGAGTATTTTCTCTGACTCCAGGTCTAACTTTCCTTCAAAGCATTAAGGAAGGAGACTCCAACCAGGCAGCCCACAAGGTTCAGTTTAAAATAGCATCACATGGCTGAAGAAGGCATTCCACAAAGGAGGTAATGTGCTGCTTCTTGTGAGTAGGAGAATTATCCCAAGACAGGCACGCTTTATTTATTTTGGGCAAAACTCTCCCTAAATCACAAGTGCAGACACGTTTAATGCTTCCCTTCTTCCCGCTCCAGCGCTGCATACTAGAAGGCTACAAAGTCTACCTAAGAAACTTTTAACGAGGTACTAGTGTACCGTGGGTTTCCACGCCCTGCCCTACTGCAGATGGCACCGCTATTACTGCCTGCACACTTACAGTAGCTGCTCGCTACCCTGGCTGGAAGCCGGACCTCCTGCCCTACAGAACCCCCCAGCACACCTTCCCCCCCTTTTCACTGTGTCCCAGGATTGGGATAAGGGGTCACAGCGCTGCCACCTCTTACAACAGAGGTTGCCTAGTTGGGAAGGGCATGGGACAGCCTGTCTTGAAGGCACATCGGAGCTCCCATCACTCCAGCCCCCAGCACGGGGTGGATGGATTCGTTTGGCATTTCAAGCTCTGCAGTTATCCCTGTGCTGACAGTGTCCAGGAAAAGGAAGGAAGGGAGGGTATTTCCTTCCAGGACTATCGTGCAGAAAGCTAGGAGCAGTTGCACCGCGTTTATGGACACAGTCAAACGCAGAAGGAATGTCAGCTATTTGGCAGTCTCTGCTCAAGAGAGAGCCAAAATTAGGGAATAAAAGTGGTATTTTGCAAGGCTCAGGTGCAGTCACAGCATGAAAGCAGAAACCTGCAAGAACTCATTTTGTACTTACATTGTTAAGCTCATAATAAAAGGTAGTTTTTTAAGTAAATATTTATGCAACAGAGAAACATTAGAAGAACTAAGGATTACAGCAAATATGACAGGCTGGAGCATTAGGTATCTAACATATACAGAAATGTTAATGACTTCAGACATGTTACACAACAAGCTGCTGTAACATTTTAAAAACAAGTCAAACCACAAACAAAATCAACCTACAAATTACAGAGATCTTTATAATCACTGCAGTTGTAAACAGTATCAAAATAACGTGATAAAATTACTAAGGTCACCAAATATAGTCTCCTGCACATTCATCTTTGCCAATGGGAATGAAAAAAAACCAACAACAACAACGGAGGGGTAATTTAGGAACATGCATCCAGTAAGGTTTGCAAATGCTGCTAAATTTTTGTCTTTCAGGCAAACAGAATGAGGGGAGAAAATTCTTCCTTTCAAGATAGCTTAAGTGGAAGTACACTACCACACAAGTGGAAAGACATTCACACCTAAAATAGTAATAGGATTAATTTTGGGTTATGTACAAAATAACAGACAGCATATGTGCACACAAAAAACATTACCAAAAATACCTACACCAAATAATGCCAAGGAAAAGTTCAACAATTATTGACATGTGTTTTAGCTAATTAAAGTACATTTATTTCTGTCTATCTAAATAGTTGAACCTTTTTCAGTTCTATCAGCCATCTAGAATACATATACATTTTACACACAAATGCACACACACACCGCATTTCAAAATATCAAGGAAAATAAATCTGGATTTTTAGATATGTAAACAGTTTCCAAATACTTAGCAAAAATTCTGTGCACCAGTACATTCTCTTGTCGCTTTTGTGTGAACAACCAAAACCAGGTTTTACAGCAGTGTAATTTGGCTCCCTCTGAATTCATATCACAGCTTTCTTTCAGTAGCACTTGTTAAACTTGCATCGATTTATTTTCAATAAATGAGCTTTTTTTTTTTATGGCTGCTCTATTACCTCACAGCATTTACTACATTTGTATCTCAAGCACTGTTGAGATACAAACCACCAAACTGAGAAGTATCTGTAACAGAGGGATGGCCTTGAAGTTTCATTTGCATGTTTTTGAAAACTTGACTGGTCTCTAAAAGAGTTCAAGAATAAGTCCATTATCAACCCATGCATAAAAAAAAAAAAAAGCAGGAAACGCACACCACCTCCTCTTCATTTTCTTTCTTCAGGATCTTTTTGAGGCTCTTATCTCACACACACACACACACACACACACAAAACCTCTGCCCCTTCTCTTTATGCATAAACTAGACCATCAAGCAGAGTTACCCTGGCCTACTCTTCCTTCATCAAATCAGGTTTTTTCTGGTTAAGAGCAATTAATTTCTTCTGCACAAAACAACTGACACATACGTAAAAAAAAAAGCATTATACATCTATTTCTGCCATTAGTCATCTTTCTCTGGTGGGTTGAAATGAACTTTGTCTCTTGTCCCTCATTGTGCATTCAGTTAGCTTTTGTTTTTTCTTCCTTTGCAGTCAGTATATAGTTCAAGTTCAGTATGCAGTTCATATTTTGCCTTTTTTTTTTTTTTTGCTATGTTTTTGTCCATGTATGTATGTGACAGTTTATGCTTATCTACTTGTTAACATCATCCAGTTACGCCAAATTTAAAATTTATGCAATGCTTCAACTTTTCTGGAGGGGTGTAAGCGAAGTCCTATTTTGGTTACAGTCTGATTCTCACAGGGAAATTCAATGGGAACTGCAGGTGCTTATAACCTCCGGAAAAAAAAATAAAAATCACTCCAAGTAGAGCATGCTCTCAAGATTCCCCCACCCCCATCACATCATCTCATCAGCCTAACCTTCTGAGCTCTCCATTGCCAAACCCCATCACAGCAGGACAGATGTCTCTAATTGTTTAGGGGGTGGTGTGTGCATATATTTTGTAGTACTTTGCATGTTACTGAGATAAATCCAGCAATTTAGAGGTGCAGAGTAGGCTTTTCTTCAAGGAATGGATATTTGTTAAGTCCTTACCTGCACACAGATGCTTATTTATGATCCTATTACTTGCAAAATTGTGACCAGCACTTCTCAAATATTCCTTAGGGTTTCAATTGTGAGAGTTAACAGGCTAGAATAAAAGCCGCATTTTAAATAGTCTGTGTTGGAATTTTATGCCTACTATGAATTGCTCTCAAAGAAGTGCCCAAAAATAACCAGGAAAGGAACATTAATTTGAGGTGCAAAATTGTGTCCAGAAAAAAAACCCAGCCCCCAACTCCAGAGTCCTCTATGCCACAGTCCCTGTCAAACTACACGGCAGCTTCCCCTCTGACAATATATTAACAGGAAACTTCAAAACAATGTCACAGCTTTGAAACTGTAGTTTAAGGGCAGAAGATAATTTTAGAAGGAACGGTGTTTTCAGCAGGACTACCAGAGAGAACAATAAATTCAGATACTGAAATACAATGATGGTAACATTGAAGTGGTAAGCAGCGACAAAATACTACACCCAAGAAACAATACATGCACACCACACACTTAAACCCAAATTTCTAACTAATCTTTTAATTTCACCCAAATAAATACACCTTCTTAAAAAAAAAAAAAAAAGCAGAAACTTCTTGTCCTTATCAATTATTGCATCCTGGCAGTCCAAAGAGGTGAAAGTGGATGGACGAAAGGAAGATGCTAGATCCCAAAAATGGGCAATATACCAAAACAATCAATCAAACAACAAAAAAGCTATCACAGCTATCACTTATTTTTGGGGAAAAAGAGACAAGATTCTGTGAAGTAACAATCAAGCAGCTCAACAGGAATTTGCCTCGCTAGTAAAGCGATGTAAAATGTTCAGGATGCTGTATTCACTCAACAGAAGAAAACCCAAGAACCTAATGACCTTCTATTTATCCTTATTTCAAATTAGTATGTAAATAAGTATTTTTAAAACACAGAGACACTTTGACAGCAAGTATTCACCTTTTTACTCAAGGTTTTGCAATTTAAAACCATCCATTCCTCACCCATCAGAGGACATTCTCCCCGAGTACAAGCTACCAGTAAATTCTGGACAGGAGATTCCAGTCCTTATTTCATTTTCCCTTCTTCATTTCATTTTCTGCTCGTATGCTTGCCAAAAGTTCTCACAGAGAGCAAATCGTATATCGCACCAATGTGGAGCGTTCACTTACAGATTACATATCATAGCAGGGCTCTCCCATGAAAGGGCACGTCCACACAGGCTTGTGAAAGACCTTACACATATTTATCTCCGTACAATATTATTTTGGAGTTACACCAATGTTCATGATTTTTATTGCCTTTAAGGTTATCTTTCCTTCTAAATTTCTTTCAAGTGTCTTTATCACTTTAATGCATCTTGGCAAGCCTGCTACTTCCTGATATTCTGAAATAACTTCGGAGTTTGAAGACTCTGATGTAGAGAGATATTTATAACAACTAACAAAGAAGCATGGCTTTAATTAATGCCTTTCTTTTGGTAACTAGAGTAAGTTTTGCTATGGATAACGTACTTCTCTCGACTTCAGACTTCTAACCAGTTGCATGAGAATTTTCACAAAATGAATGCCAAAAATTCTTCAGTGACATCTATCAACATGGAACATCTTTAACATAAACACATTGCCAATATACCTATATATCTTTTTTGAAGCTGCCTACTGTGTATATTTCTTGTAATCTTTTCACCTCTTATTCTAGCTCTAAGTTTACCTCAAAACCCTCTGTTTTTTTTCAGATCGGAGACAGTTAGGCACTGACTGATAAAGAATGCTTTGGTACTTTCCTGCAGAAAAGCTATTATTTGATATTATTGCCTGTTTTCCTCTTGAAATGCTAAAAATAGCTGTCAAGGAAAACAAACATCTTCCAGAAAGTCTTTGACCCATCTCAGCTATGAAATATTATTTCCAGTGAGGTAACCTCTAAACTACGTACTCCAATTCCATCTGATCCTGTCCAGTTTACTGACAGCAGTGTTAATTTTCCTTTAACGTTGAAGATGACAAGAAAGTAAATAAAGCGTATCATCTCATGGTCTTGCTAACAGTTTCCTTAGCAATTGGAGACATTGAGTTGGTGGGTATAAAGGAAAGCATTATACACCTAAGCTTATACAACTTTATTTTAGTTGGGCCTGAACCTGCTAAGTGATGCCCTGACATTTTACACACAAAATAATTGTGAAACCAGGCAGGTCTGACTTGAATGTGGATCTTTGTTCACAAACACAAGCACATTTTTCTTACGTTCAGATCTGTACTACTACCTTGCCCCATAATTACAGTGCTTCTCTTTCAACCCAAAGAAGCATTTTCAACAAAAACAGATCAGCTCTCATCCCTCGGAGCAGACTTCCATGCACTCACACAAAATACACGGCAAAGGTAGACAACTTTCCACAAGCTTTCTCTTGTTCTGTTCAGAGGGAAAAGAAAAGATATACATATTCAAATCCCTCTAAATAGAAACGCTTGATGGACACTAGTAAGCCATACGGAACCAACTACAGAAGTTCCAAAAGCATTTTTTCCTTCTGTAGCGATAAGTATCGTCAGCTACAAGAACAAAAATACACTCATTTTGATTCAGTCTTAACAGGCCAATATGACTGTGGGCCTGTCTCTTCATAAATACACATGCATGTACTACCTCTGAGCCTGATGAGCATTAAAGGTTGCATGCAAGAATGTACCAACAAACCAGAATTTGAAGGATTTCTTTGATATCCTTCCTGAAGTTAAAATTAAGGTTACTCACTGTACTGTAAACCCTATTAAATATAACAACTATATATTAATTTTTTCATAAGACTAACACTGATGGCAGTATTTCCCCACGGGACTCCTGCATTTAGTAATTTTAAACAAGAACCACACCTTCACATTTTAACAGTGCTAAAAGTTAATGCTGCTGAAGTTACGGTTTTGTTTCTTAGATTTGTACTGATTTTACTTTTATTATCTATTTACTGTTCTTCACCTAATTTAATTCTCTATCTGGTTTGCTTGTTCTCCTATGGCTGATAGGAATACATGCCTGGTCTTCTGATTTGTATCGCTTTCTTTTGAGAACTGATCAGATCACTTGTGGTAAACTGTCTCAAAGCAACACCAATAGCTAAGCTGAATAGAACTACAGACTTTCTACCAGTTCTTACAGAAATATCTCAATCATCTACCACTACTGCATATATACATTTGTGGGTTTTATTTCTGTGGGTTTTTTGAACTGTAAATAAAGGGTACTTACTCTAGGAGTGAACAGTCATTCAAAGACACTATGCAGAAATTTTTGTTCAACTTGCATCAGGAGATTTTTAAATGGTTTTCAGGGAGAGGACAAAATTTCAGTTTAAATGACATAAATTCAAGACTCCAAGAGTTTCAGGAGTTTGAAACAAAGACACAAGAAGAGGTTACTTCAGAAATCCAGGAACCAACAGGTTGAGAGCTACAGTTATTGAAAATTCATCAGGTGCCAAATTAAGGCTATGGGTTTTGTGCTCTATTTAACTTGCACTGAAGAACAAAGTAAGCTCCTTGTTTACCCAGCCAACAACCAGAAAGGCTTCTAGTGTTACCTCAGATAGTATTTTTATATTATATCCTGGTTGTATTCTCTATCTCAGTGCCGTATTTATACACACACACACAAAACACTGAATACTGTAGTCTCCTGACAAGGTAAGAGCTTGCATGAAGGTGTGTGTGCACCTACACTACATTAATTTCATACATACAGACAAGACATACAGACTTATTTACACATGTACATTTGCATACACTTGTTCATTAATAGGGAAATGACCATTTCAAAAGCCCTGAGTTATCAGGACACCATTAAGAGAATTACAGCACTTGAGACATGAGGACGTAGCATTCCTGTGGCACTTGGAGCTCAACAAAGAGCATAACGGAAACGTGGAACCTTGGAAAATATAGACTGAGTAATTCTACCTTTAGTATTTCAATAACTTCCAGCCTTTGTAGAGGTCCCATCAAACTGAACTTACAATTCAAATGTTCTGTAGGTGTGTGTATGGAGAAAGGTCAATACATTAGATATTACAGCCTCCAAGATATAGCTCATGGTAGTATTAAGGAGAAGAGCCTGCACATTTCATCAAGGGCTCGCTGCCCTACAAATGCTAAATCACTGGCGCTTGTATTTCTGCAGATGGTTAAATCAAGCCTTACAACAGCAGAAGCACAGAATTACTTAATACTGTTGTGCACAAAGCAGAAGGCATGGTCGGATACCCTGCTGTAGCAGAAAAGGCAACATTAAATGTAATGTAAAGCTATTCCCTATAATCCTCCATACACCACAGCTACTGCTTAGACTGTATGAACCACTGCTAAGTTCAGCAAAGGGATTAAAGAGAGGACAGCCAACTATTTCATATGTGGGCATGCACATCTGACAGGAACCATCCCTATTCATCATCTCCTGACTGATACTAGGCAAACAACCACCCTTAGCCATATATCATATTCTGCAAGGCAGGGACTTTCTACCTTCTGATCTTAACTTGCTAAAAGGCACGGAGGGCCTGCCTCCTGACATCCTCCTCCTCTCTGCCAGTCAGGATAACATCCCCATCTCTGCATTAGACAAGCACTACAGTTTGGAAACCACCTTTCTGCTATGCAGTATCTGCTAAGGAAGACTTATTACAGCAGATCCTGAGTATACTTCTGTTTGCAGAGCCCCAGGCTACACAACTCCAACACTTTATTTGCTTTGGAGCATGGAAGAACTGATAATTTGACATGTCAAAGCTACTTGTACTTCTCTGCCACTTCCAAATATTTTTGCTGCAGTTCCTTTCCTCTTTTTGTGCCCTCCTGCGCTACAAATATTCTAATCCACAGTGACAGCACTTAGGGCTGATTAAAGTGTTTGCAAGTGATGACAAAAATATGCCCAAACAGCAGTCAGCTTGCAAGGACAGATCTGCAACAGAGAAGGAGAAAAATTTATGAGTAGAACCTGCTTTAAATTTGCAGTAGAATCATTACCTTCACCTTCCTCAATACATCAGGAAAGCAAATAATTGCAATTACGGATGGGACACAGCTCTTGCATATTTAACATACCTGGTAATTACTGGAGTGAACAAAGTCAAACGCAGCAAGTAATTTTTTCTTCCACAGAAATGAAACATTTAATATCACCCTTGCCCCACATTCATCCCATTCTTTAATTTAATATTTGTTTAAATGACAAATAGTCGTTTTGTTTTAATAGTCTTTTAAAACAATTCTGACTCCTGAACTTAAAAAAATAAAAATAAAATTGCTTTAGGGAGATGTAATGAACTTATAATACAGACTTTTTTTTTTTTTTTTTTTTTGTAAATGGGAGATTGATAGCACTTGTTAGAGCCAGGCACTAAGGCTGTGGGCAATGTGCTGGGTTCAAGAGGCAGCTGTACGGCAGGGCCCTGTCAGGCACCGTGCCAGGCAAGGCCTCACCCTGAGGAACTACAAATGGCCTACTTATTTCACCAGTAGTCTTGCCTGGGCTGGGCTTACTGGTTTCAAGACAACCCTTTGGTACAGTCTGAGTACTGTCCTTGCAAAGGACAGGCTCTCTGCAATGAAAAGCAAACAAGTTGTGCTTCGGGAGCTCCAGTGAGGCTCAGAAAACTCCCATGGACTCATCTCTTGTGGCCAGGAAACTTTGACTGAGATGAGAATGTGAGCAAACACCAGAGAATTGGAATGGAGAGGAACGTTGCTTGGGAAGATCATTCTTTGATAATTTACACACCATGAACTCCTTCTCAATACTCCCCTGTGCCTCTAGCACTCATCACCTCTCCATCACACTGGATGATGAGCTAAGGTGGCAGGCATGGCCTTTCCATCATCTGGAGACAAAAAAGGCATCTTTCCCTGGAAAATGTAATAGGAACACCACCTCTGACATCTTCATCCCAATGGCAAACTTGGTTACAAGTGGCCAAAAGATGAGACAAAAACCAGAAAAATAAAATACATGCAGAATAATCACAGCTGGGTCAAGTCTTGCTTCCTAATGAAATAAGGCTACAAGGAGACACAAGACAGACCCCATAAAAACCTTACAGCAGAAGCAGCCCAGCAAGCCTCCAATCACTGACCTAGATACCAAAGAAGCATCAGGAAGTTTATTTTTTTTATTACAGGCAAAAATCAGAGCATAACAGAAGACAGGATGAGAGGGGACCTCAAATGTTTAACTAGTCCACTCACCTGCCAAAAGAATCAGCTATATTATTCCTAATATTTTGATAAATAACCTCTAGAAATGGAGATACCAGTCTCAAACTATTTCCATCACACCCAAACCTTTCTTACTGTAAATTCACATGGTCAATTTTCGTCCTGCATGCATCTGGGGACTGAAAAGGACACCTATTTCTTCCCAATTCTTACAAGGTGCCAGGCCCAGGTCTGACCTGCTCAGTGCTATTCTGGGAGATGGGACAAAACCCAGCTGGCTCACTGCTTTTGTTGACTCAAAACCGGACTTAAAATTCCAGCTCTGGCCTTCTCAGCATCACCAAAAGCAGAAGGATTTGCAGTGCTTTACACGTAACAGCATTCCTCTCTCTTATCACCTTCTGTTTTGCTTCCTTCAAAATAGCAAGACGTAACTTCTCCAGGTGCTGCTTAGGTGCCACGAGATCACAGACCATTTCCTGAAAACTTTTTCCTTAACAAGTTTTTCCCTTTTCAGGATCATGCAGTTTGTACATCTAGGCCTTTTGCACTTTCAGTTACTGAAGACCACTCAAACCTTTCCAGACTGACCCATTAGATCTTAGATCCCATCAGATCTTGCTGAATATTAAATTAAGCCTTCAACAAGCCCTCACCTTCACTCTTATCCGAAAACAAATAGCAGAGTCTATATTTGAGACTGGGTGGAAAAAGCCCAGATACCACTGGAAACAGTCAAGAATTAGCCATCAGTAGTAGTACAGGCAGCAGTAGGAACTAATGGAAGAGGAGAGTTTATTGATTTGCTCCCTGATGCTCACCTGGTGCATCACAAAAGGAAGCACAGAACTAGCACTGGGTCCAGAATCCAGCCTGCACATCACTGCTTGGGGGCATTTTCCTTCTCTTTTACATACACCATGGCTCACTCTCTCATAAGAAAGGCTTAGTGCAGACAAGACAAGGCAACAAGTAATGGAAGGAAAGAAGGAAGGAAGCAGCTCCTGAGAGGAAGTAGACACTGGTCAAGGACAAATACCAAAGTTCATTACTCTTTCTGTTATTCAGTTGTTTGTCCCAATATCTTCTAAGCAAACATAATAAAACAACCAAATTTTAATTCACTAATGCCATTGATTTAACAAAGATAAAGTAAAACGCAATGTGGTCAAGCAAGACCCAGACATGCCAAGTTCACTTTCTACATCCTTCCCTACTTTCATGTGAAAATCTAGAATTTCCTAAGGAGGCATCAGAACAGATAGTTATTTTTTTTGTTCTTTAACTAGGTCTAGAAAAATCACACTATCCAAAAGATCATTAAAAACAAACAAGAAAAAACAAACAAACAGAAACAACCAAACAACTAATGGAAGAAAAAAAACCCCAACATAAGGAAACTACCAAAAATCCCTTTCCATTATCTGCTTTCGTGACCTATTTTACAAGTTAGTGAGACTGAAAACAGATAACTGAGCTACAACTTGACTAACAAAGGAGAAGCAGGGAAACAAATGAAACATCCAGCTGAGGAGTAACCCTCAAGGAAACATTAATTCCAGCAAAATCAACCCTAACACTAAGGAATGGAGGAAGCAACTAACAAACTTCAAAATACTAATTAAGGGGGGGGGGGGGGGGGGGGGGAAGAAAAATGGATGAGCCTGCAACTTTTTCACCCTGTTCTTTTTAGCATCAGTGGATCACACCTGCTTTTGGAATAAAATCCAGCTAAGTCTTCAGTAAAAATGTACCTTACTGTAATACTGTCTACTTTCTAGAAGTTTTTTTTCCCCCTACATAATTCATCAGTTGTGATCTGTACTGATATTCCCTTTTCTTTCAACAGGCAAACCTGGAAAACCTAGTGATGAACTGCCTATGAATTTACCTAATCTATGGTTTATGTAAAGGCATAGGCACTTTTGACATTTAAAAATGCATTTTAAGCCTTAATTTGACAATAAATGCTTTGAACCACAAGCATTAACAATGTCATAAAGACAAAGCTAACAGATAAAATACCAGTGAATTGGTAAGGAATGGGAGTATCTCCCCCAGTATTAAAAAAAAAAAAAAAACAACACAAAAAAAACACAAAACCACAGTGTGTGGGAATGACAGATCCGCTCTGACTAAGACAACGAACTTGACATGCTTAAAATACCTGTTTAGGATCCTAGACTTGGCTTAACTCAAACAGCTTTGATTGGATGGGGTCCCTCAACAGTATTAAAACTGCTCTAATTGCATTCTTCAAGCCAGCTGAAGGCTGACAGCTTCCGCTCGCCGGCTCGCTATCAGGGCACATCAAGGAGCTCTATTATGAGAGGAGCACCTGGTCCAAATTTATTTCAACGGCCCAGAGCAAAATGGGAAGGTGCTTAATGTTCAGCCACAATGGTGACATTTTTACGATACATCCAAAGTTCAGAAACAAACAAATGAAGGATTTGAAAGGCGCATGAACAGAAACCGTGACAATAAAAATTCAACATTAATATATCAATTTTAAAACATATACCACCCATATTCTTGAGGGCAAGGCCAAAAGTTCAAGGCAGAGAAAAGGAGAAGTTAGCCTGGAAGAAGAAGAAAAATCTCTAAATTTTGAAAGAAATGCTGACCTTTTACCAAAACCGACATAGTTAATTTCATTCTATGTTTGACGACTACAAGTAGTAGCAGTCATTCCACCCAAAGTAAGCGGTGGCACATTTCAGCTTGAGCAGAGTAACAACTGATATGAACTGAAAGCGTTCTGCTGTTTCTGTTAACTTCTGTCCCTGGAGTCGTCCCTCCCCCCGTTTTATGTTAAAAATCAAAGCGGGGGAATGCTGCTGCATGCACACAGGCTGATATTGTAAAGTTTTCAGATCAGGAGTGAGAGATGAATGAATAATTATCGCAAAATTTATTACAGTGTTAAAGAAGCTTTAGTAATATGTCTACATTTTTTGAAAACAGCAGTGCTATTTTTAACTAAACCTTTATGAACAGAACAGTCTTATTCACTCAAGAGCAGGCCAAGATTATTTTTGCAGCTCCAGTTCCACGAAAATTAAGGTCATTATGTACATTTACAGAATTCTCATGCACAAAGTGACTGAAGACTGGATAATGCACTTAAAAAAAAACTAAAACACTAAAATTACATCACAATAATCACTAATCACAGTAAAGCAAAGACTACATAAGAACTCACAGCTACGCAATGACACAGTAAGCATCAATTAACTCTACAATTATAGCATTTGGGAACAATTATATATGTATGCTTCAAAAACAAGAAACAAATTATTCTGAATTAAACAACCCTGTACTATTCATTACAAAGATCAGAAGTTTGACACTTTGGAAATTTCAATTTAGGTATAACGATATGCTGAGAAAGTAAATTCTTTAATTGGTATGTTGGCTTTTGTGCTGCAGTAGGAAGCATCTATTTCCTCCTACTTTGTAATTACAGATAGTCAGTACATACGATCAGATTCACTGCCTCGTATGAAGTTATTAGCAAAGCACAGGTGTGGCATTTTTATTTATCAAACAGATAAAAGTGTCATTTAGCAACTGAGGAAATCTGCAGTACAAGCTAAACTACAAGAAAAAGAAAAG
This sequence comes from Cygnus atratus, assembly GCF_013377495.2. Classification (NCBI taxonomy): domain Eukaryota; kingdom Metazoa; phylum Chordata; class Aves; order Anseriformes; family Anatidae; genus Cygnus; species Cygnus atratus. The sequence goes on from NC_066363.1 coordinate 36,308,222, forward strand.
ACCTCGTTCAAGAAAGACTGAAATACATAACTCTACTGGTAAAAATACACCATCTACAAAAATGAATCACAACTAACTTATAGAACCCCTAATTATAGCAATTTCTTTTCGTCTTAACTTGCAGCTCTGCCTCCTCATGCAATTTCCCCTGCTATACTGTATGGTAAATTAGAGAACAATGCACAAGTGCAGCTTTTTCTCGACGGAGTCTGCTGATACCAATCATTATTATTGTCATGACGACTGTGCTTGATCAGCAGCATGCTTCTCAGAAATATTTGCCTTCTGCTTTCTTCCTATTAACTGGGACAAGTTTGCTTAATGTTTTTCTCAGCAACAGCTTGACCTCATGGAACATCACACTTCCCTATTTCACCTACATAAGGCTTATATTGAAAATTTTCACAGATTTTCAGTGTAGTAACAAATATCTTGTTTTCACTAAAGCGAATGATTTTGGTTAAGTGGAATTCAACAGCATTTAAAGCCCTTTAAAAATCCAAATCCCAACCCCACTTTTCCCCAAGTCTCTAAATAGATAAAGATACGTATATATATGCGTACAGAAGTTTTTTTAATTAAAAAATATCTCACAAGGAAAGAAGGACAACGTGCCAGTGTAAATAGATGGATAGAGGAACAAGGAGTTAACAAAAACCGCAGTATACCTCAAAATTAGCTATGAAAGTTCAATAATGAACCTTCTAGTCCTGAACTATCTCTCAGGCGCGTTCACTTATATTTCTTTATGCAGTCATCTCTCACTGCAAGTATAACAAGAAAAGTTAAAATGTAATTTTACATGTAGCTATATCACCTCAAATTAGCAACATAAAATTACTGACATTTATTCTAAAAAAAAGCCCTACTGGCTAGAGGTAAAATGCTGAACTAGCATCTGTCACTACTGCTAATTGAGGTAAGGTTGGGAACTATAAAGTACTATTAAAGGAGTAAAATAATACCAAATGGAAATGCTGAGAAGGTACACTACCCTTTTGACACTCTAAATTATTATCCCGATTAAAGTAGCTAGTATGTTTGACTCTTAAAAGTGCCATGAACAGTAATGCTCCTCAGAATTGCAAGGAACATTCTCATGCCCCACATACCTGAATAAATACATTAACAAATTCTTGCAATATAATACCTATAAGCTTGATGTGTTTTTAATGAACTATTCCACTTTCTCTATTTTTAAAAAGCATCTGTGTTTTTATGGAAAAAAAAAGTCTTGAATGCCACATTTTCACCTCCAGGTTCAGCAGTTCCACCTGGTCCTCTTTAGCCTGAGCTTTCAGCAGATCTTTGGACCACAAGCTGCTTACCAGGTTCTTGCCATCACCTCGTGAAAAAAATCCAACATTGGACTCAAAAGGTAAAACAATTAGATCTTGAAGAGTACTAGCAAAACTTATTCATCCTTTTTTTTTTTTTTTTTTGGCGTATCTACCCCTGTAACAATACAGCATGACAAAATCTGTGGAGCTCTGCCTATTCATTTGGAAACATACATCAAATTTTACAGTGGCATCTAGAAGTCTTTTAAATAAACTATATTCCCCAGTTTATCAAACAGACATTCCTTCTTTCTCTTCCAGGGCAAACAGCAGGGGAAGAAAAATCAAAGACTCTTCTCTTTTAGTCTGATCTATGCGTACAATTTGTTGCTCGCCACAGCTTTTAGAAAATTCAAAGACTTCCAAAGCATCAGAAGACATGGTGCAAAATAAAGGCAATTTGGAGAATATTCAGAGATGAAAAGGACTGTTGCATTTATTTCTGTGCGACTAAGCATGGTGGGTTCACTTACCAGCAGCTACCTGCTCTTTGGGGAAAAATGCTGAAACCTGAGGGCAAAGCAGTCACAGTAGTACGCCTGCTCTGCTGGTATTCTTGAAAGTACTAAGCTACATAAGTTTAAAAGCAAACATTTACAGTTGGATCCTACGGGATTTATTTTTGTACCGACTGTTCACATTAGAAAGAGAAAAAAGCACAGAGTTTTGTGCTATTCACAGCAACACCAGTTAACAAAGAAAAAGGTTGTGCCTTCCCCTTGGCTCCCTGCACAGACTGAAACATTTCACCCAGTTTAACATTTTGACATACTAAAATGAAGCCAAATAGAGCATACTTTATAGCTGAGTCTGGAAATTATTTCAGCTTATGAAACTTATGTAGGTTGTTTGCAGGGTCCTTTAAAAAAAGCTTCACGATTTTCCTGGGTGCTTTACAGTCACCAAAGAAGTACTTTCCTTATTCCAAGTGATTTGAAAGTCAGTTTTCAAAAGCGAGACTGCATGTATGCACGCAACATGTACATACACACAAAAAAACATTCTCACTCCTTCTAAAGCAAAGATGGTAGCGTATTGAATTCTTTTTCCACCTCTTATCTCAAAAATTCCACATCCCAAGGCCTTCCAAAAAACACCTAGCTCGAAAAGTCATGGTGAATCAACTGCATATGAAGAGTTTTGAGAGGGCAAAAGGACGCAGTTTTTCTTGAGTTCAGAATGTCAGAATAGTCCATCAAGCTAATGAAGGACTTGCCTGCTGTAAAAAATATCCCTGATTTCACAAAAAGAATAAAGAAAAGCTTAAAAGCCACCGAAGCTCTCCCCTGTATTTTGTCAGCATTCAAGTGACATCCATACTTCAGAAAGAACAGAAATGTAAGTGGGGGATTAAAGCAACCTCTGCGGAGCTGGACAGTTTGTAAAGTTCATTAGCACCCAGATTACCTTCCTACAGACTCTTTGAGCCCCTCACTATCATCTGAAAGATCATTAGATTCTGACACATCCTTCTCATATATCTAAGTGACCTTTCAGATATGCTCTTCAGGTTCTCACAGTTAATACTGCATGCCAAATGTCACCAAAATTTTTTGAAGCAAGTGTCACCAGAAGACATTTTGACAGGCCGTTTTGTTGCTAGGTACAGCCACAGAATTTTGTTACGCTGGGGGTGTGGGGCTGAAAGAGAGCAAAAGCACCTGATCCTTGCTCAGGTACACCCTTACTTCTGGTGCCTTAAGGATGCGTCAGCCTTAGGGAAGGAGAAGAGGCCGCTACTCCAAAGCTGGAGGCTCTCCTGAGATCCTGGCATCCTCAATTACATCGGATGTTTTAAAGAAAATAGAAAATAGGCAGGATGGGCCGCATCAGAGGGCAGCTCCCCAGCCTAGGCTCCCAAACAGTGTCAAGAGTGGCCAGTCTTAACTGCTGCTCTGTTTTCCCAGACCTCACACACTTAGCATATAACCTCTGAATAATCTTGCCTCTTCAGGGGAGCAGGCTCAGCTTATGCTCCATCACATAAGTAAAACAGGACATATGCCACGTAGTGCTCCAAGGCAGCCTATGCTGTCAGCATAAATATATCCACTCCTTCGTGCTTAGTCATGACTGCCAGCCCTCTGTACTTCTGGGTGAAAAAAAAAGCAGACATACATTACTTCAGGATGAGGGATGCTGGGAAGAACACTCAGTGGGCCCGTTTTTATTGAAGGGAAGAGATACATGGCTTCATCTCTACCAGTTTGAGTGGCTTTCTTTTCACTTGCCTTCCCAAAGGACTTGATAGCAGTATGACCTGGCTCAAACAAATCCCAGAAAAAGCCTGCCACATTTTCTGAATCAATCAGTATGAATGGAAACCATGAGAAAGTGGATGTGAACGTGTGCACTTTCTCATGGTTTCCATTCGTACTGATTGATTCTGTGCTGAAGCATCAAAAGGCAGGAGCTCACATGGTTTACGCATCCCAGGCTCAGATAAGGTTCAGTAAAAGGAAATCCTAGTAAATTCCAAAAACTGAAATGTTGCTGAGAACTATTCAGCAACTGGAAGAGTGGGAGACCCTGGGTCCAAACTGCTCTTGAATGCATATTCCTTTCCCCTTTGAAAATTTTGTCTTTTTTATCAGCACTATCTAACGCACCGTGAGTACTAGGCACCATGAGCTTAGACAGCAGGAGACAAAAAAGCTCCCTTGTCCTCGGCAGCATGGCCACACCTTGTTTCAAGGCTCACCCGATTGCTGTCAAGATTACAGGATGCTCAATGCATTAAAATAATGTTAAAAAAAAACATGAAACGCCACAGAATTCAGACTTCTTAGAGCCCTGCGATTCACAGCGCTAATTTACTATTAGGCAAATAGCTTACCAAGGGAATTTTAACGAGTAAGTAATTAACAATCATGACTGCCACAAAAGAACCTTTTTATGCAAACAAGCAAATTATAACATCATAGTACTTGCATGAAATTTCACACGACACAGACCGAACATAGGAACTAGACAGGGGCGTGTGTCTGTCTGCTCTACACACTGCTTGTCAGAGTCAACTGTCTGCAGCTTACGCAGGAGGAGACTTTAAAAATCTTGTGAAAACACAGATGATAAGAGGAACCGAGAGCATGGTACAAAGAAACCAGCTTCTCCAAATAAATAGTCTCCACAGCTGTAAACTGGATGTAAGTTCCTGGGGAAGCAGGAACAAATCCGCAGATAAAAACCACATCTACTTAATGAATAGATATGTGGGAGCAAAGAAAGGCTGACATTTCTATAGCAACAGAGTTAATGGTGCGTGGAAGTATTTAATTCCACATTTTCAATTAAATTTGCTGGCTTTCACTGTTTGTTTTCTAGTTACAATACAAGCTACCTAGGATATTCTTCAGGGTTTGGGGGTATACAGATTTGAAATTCTGAAGCAAAAACTAAAGTGTAGCAGTCAGCAAAGCTGGGTGGACTTTATTCCATCTACGCCCAGAAATGTTTCCAGAAACAAGAGCTGAACCTTGAAGTTTGTTAGATGCTCTTTCCCAGGCCTTTATAAACCAGAGGCAATAAAACACTGTAGGCAAAGCATTCTGATCTCAGACACCATGTACTGTACTTATAGCAACCACCCTCTGCAAGTCTTGTTATTGCTGCCTATTAAAAAAAAATCTGAAAACCAGAAAGTTAAAGCCTTGCTGCTGTGGAGTAAAAGAATGCCCTTTTTATGGTGTGCTACTGCTGCCTTAAGGGGTAAATCCTGTTTAGGGCAAAACCTAGTAACAAAAAAGCCCAGCATCGCTGTTGTATTAAACAGATCCCTCTTTTTGCTGATTTTATGGCACACATAGAGCCAAAAACCTCCTTATCAGACCAAATGCTCAACTACTTACTTTGGAGCCAATTAAAAAGGATTGTAAGATGACTTTTAAATTAAGACTTTCAAGATACCCAACCAGCCAAGTAAACTGTGAGAGCCGGATGCCCGCCCTCAAAAGGTTTAGTGCTAGCGTCCCACCACCCACTCCCTCTGCTTTTATAAATAAAGTTATTCAAGAGTCCAGGTTCTTTCTTTGATATATGCAAGCTGCTTTTTGGGAGGATTGGGCTTTTTATTTGCAGATAGGGTGGGGGGAGGAGAAGGCCAGGAGAGGGAAGAGAGAAAGGAGGGAATCAAAACTACTCTACTCAGCTTCGATTCACATCACAAATGGAAATTTTGCAGGCCCCTAAAAATCACAGTTGTGCTAGAAGTTCTATGCTGAAGACCCTACAGTGAACAACAAACTGGAGTGCTAATGTCGGTAAAAGAAATGAAGGCATCTGTGTGATGTGAACTCGTATCTTTTAAAAACATAAAAGCCCAAATCCTTATCAAAAGCAGTAGTACTTTGAAGCAGCAAGACTTTCAGCAATGGAAACAACCATCGTCCAGACATGTCCAGATGTTTTTTGTTGTTTTTTTTTTTTAAGGTGGTGCTCAGAGAAGCAAGCATCTTGTAATGGTTTTTTCCTCAGCTATTTCTATCTTTAATTCTTAAAAATCAGAGAGCACTGAATATCTTAATTTTGTTTAAACCAGTAACAATGGGAAGGATTGGGGGAAAAAGTGATGAAGCTTTCCTTTCTCTATTTCAGTAGAATTTGATAAGCAGAGAGTCTGCTCAGTTACCTGGAAGGCAAGAAAAAATTAATAGAACTTAAGACACACTAATTACATCGTAATGGAAACAAAGAAAAACTACTTATAAATGCATCCCCTTTGGGAAGATATCACACATTAAGGTCCAAACATTATTTGTCATACCAGGAGCTTTGAATATTAAAACACCACGCTGGTATGTTAGATACAATTTATACAGTTTTCTTTGAAATACAAACACTAGTTTTACAATCTATAAAAGCACGGATAAAAAAAATCCAAACCACAAACATGTATTTATTTAAAACAAAGAAAAAAATGCATTTAATATTGAGGGAATGCCTAAAAGAGACCACTAAAGAAGCATTCAAAATCCTATCATAATTTAAAAGACATCTTACAGTGCTTTTTACCTCCAACAGCACAGAAACCTCTCTAAGTCTGTTCTACTGCATTAGACACAAGAAACACAAAGCATAAATGAAGTATAATCTCCAGCAGGTAATCGTAAGTATTCCAAAATGTTTGTGTTTTTAAGATAACAAATTACAGCCTGTTCAAAATAAACTTTTTAAAGATTAAGTCTTAAAAAGAGAGGAGAAAAAAAAACCATCACGGATATTTTGCTAACAGATGTCTATATAGGCTTACAGAAGTTAACTTAGCCCAGGTGAGGATCATGCCCAGATCCCCTTATTTAACTGAATATGTTTTTAATGCTTTTCCCCCTGACCTTCACACTCCATTGCAGTAATTATATTTTATCTATAAATTGGTGTTTATTGTTGGTTTATGTTGTGGATAAAAACTTCAAGGTATTAACGCTATAAGAATTTTTTGAAAAAGTTATTGTACACATACTGTGTTTTAAAAATATTTATGACAAGTGTATATACGTATATATGTGTATAAATGTACACACACACACACTGAGCCTGATATCCACTAGGGAGCAAAATGTAGCTAACTTTCATCTCAAAAACACAAAGACACTTTTCAGTTTCAGAAGAAACAGGTATGGATGAAAAATTAGCAAGTCTGAGCTTTTTGACTTTGTTCAACTTGTGCAGGGTTTTTTTTATTTGTTTTTAGTATATCTGTATTTTAAATTACTTGCTTATAGTCTAGAAGCCGATAGTATAAATTTCATCCCAGAGTGAATTTTTATGATGGAGTTATAAACCCCTAAAGAAACAGGGTTTACAATGGAAGTGCTGACATAACTAACTATAGCAGCACTAACAGTGCCTCTGTAATCAAGGCACATTATATTTATGAGGTAGGTAAAAGTCTGTAACCATTAATCACTAGAATCATATTGACAGATTCTAAGTTTGAGGTCCACCAGAATTAATGTATTCAGTTTCTCACACCATTGATATGAAGGGGAGAATTTGCAGGCGCTTTTATGGTCTTAGGCTTTGACATCTTTACAGAAATCAGTGAGGGGCTGTCCTGCTGAAACATTGCATTAATCTGCTGTCTCAGCATTTCTAGGTTTTGTACCAACCTTTTTGCAAAATGCTAGAGAAGCAGGCTGTCCAGAAACCAAACGTGACCTTATTCACACAAGTATGCTTCACAATTTGGTCATTACAAACGTTAATTATTTGTATATCCACCAGACATTTAAATTATACCTAAAAATGATTAATCACCCAAAGAATATCCAACTCCTAAATTATAACTCAACATCCCTATATAAAACAATCTAAGATGTCAGCACCTCACTCTTTATGATATCACACCATTCCAATAATTCTGTTTTACAAGTAAATTCCTATTACACATTAATAAGTGCTGTTGGTGGCTAAACTTCATGCCTTTGAGTAATGACCAGGTTGAAGGCAATTAGGCCGGCCAGGTGCAGCTGGGTTAGGTACTAATAAAAAGTTTTTAAATTTTACTATTTCCGTTTGGATTTTGGGGATGCATTCCAATCTGCCCAAATTAGGGAGGAAATTGCTTCCATGTTTTCAGCTGTTCCATGGTTTGACTATTACTGACCGATAACCCTCATGGATTTTTTTTGGCTCTCCCCTCCACACACACACGTGGATGAGTTCCTGGACCTGACACCTTTATTGTTCAGCTTGACAGAGCAGTACAATAGAAAAATTAAGAGAAATTTTTTGCTGAATTCAGAAAAAGTTTTCAAGTCAGCTACAGATTTAGCCAGGCCTGTCTGAATCTTGTCAGAAAACAGAAATTCTTGGTGTTTTTCAAAGCCTTTAATCATATATATACGTATATATAGACACACACACACACAGAGAATAAGAACAGAAATGCAACCATGTTTGTCTTCCTCCTTTCATTCACTCCTCAGAAAGCCCAGATTGTTGTCAATTTATCTTCCATAGCATGTCAATAGAAAGTAAAAACAAACAAACAAAAATCACACACAAAAAAACACCCAAAGAACAACAACAAGCACCACAACTACCTGAAATGCTTTTTTTTTTTTTGGAACCAAGATGACTTAACACTATTTACACTGAATTTAAAAGCTGTGTTTTTATTAAAGTATATTTAGAACTTGTAAATTGCTGATGCTTGTGGTTTAAGTCAAAGGATGAAGGTTCTTTGAAGCGATAGCATTGTAATCAGTCCGCAAGAGGTTTCTCCATGTGTATACACACACATTTACATTTGCCTTCCTGCCCTCTTGCCCTCCAACACATTTTCATACGTGCATCTCATTCCAGCACAGCCTGAATTTCTGCACAGACAGCATCATACAGCCCATGGCCAGAGGGATGAGGAAACCTCAAACACTTTTTCCCAGAATTTTCTCAGACAGCAAAGCTACCGACAGGGACTCTGCTCTGGGACAGAAGAGCTGTTCTGTTCCTCACAGATGAGTACTGAGGCCTTGCCTTTTCCACAGCACTATAAAACTGTTCCTCACATGAGGCTGTATGGCTGTAAAATGTGACAGGATGAGGGGGAATGGCTTTAAACTGAAAGAGGGTAGATTTAGATTAGAGATTAGGAAGAAGTTATTTACTGTGAGGGCAGTGAGGCAATGGCACAGGCTGCCCAGAGAAGCTGTGGATGCCCCATCCATGGAAGTGTTCAAGGCCAGGCTGGATGGAGCTTTGGACAATCCAGTCTGGTGGGAGGTGTCCCTGCCTGTAGCAGGCGGTTGAAACCAGACGATTTTTAAGGGCCTTCCAGCCCAAAGCATCTGTGATTATATGATTCTAAGACACACACTGGAGTCACAGGTTCTGTTTAGGTGCTCACTGCAGCATTCGTTAGTTTACATTTACTACTTGTAAGTCACACAGAGATGCCACCTTGGTTCAAGAAGGCCTTGAGCCACGGCTTGCAGGTAACTGGCAAACTATCCTCCAGCAGGATCAATACAAGCTTGCCCTAGAAAAGCACGCTTGGTGAAGTCTGTGCCAAAATATCACAGAACCCTGTCCAACTCCACTGACTGGACAGCATCACCAAAACTGACAGGATTTAGCCACAATTAAACCACCACCTCTGCTCCTTCTGTAGCTTTTGCACTGTTGTGAGCCTAAAAAATAAAATCAGACTTTGGAAACCAGAACAAAAGCATAGTTTTATGTGCCAACTAAAAAAAGCCATCATTAATTCCTCTGGCTCAATCACCTGAAAGTAAACAAGGCGTATATTTAATTTTTGAGGCCATTACATTGCAGACAAAATGAAATGGTACTGCAGCGTGTGGACGCACGCATACAGGGAGCTCAAAGAAAATGACCTGCCTTACTTCCCACAAACGTGCAGCGCCCTGAGGAGGGCAGCATGCAGGCATGTATTTAAATATGCAGGAAACTGCTCAGAAGCCCGTGCACTGCTGAACTGCCCCTCCTTTCAAAGGATTTGTACCACACACACAGTCAAACTTCACAGTAAAATGTAGGTAGGCAGACAGCAGGATATTAAAACAAAGCTCACTGAAAAACGCCACAGCACTTGCTTCAAGAGGAACAGATTCTTGGTATCTGTGGTATATCTCAGTACCTCTTCAATATAAAGCATTGCCAGCCTGACTTTAAATGTGTGATTAACTGAAGCACAAGATCTGAGAAACAGATCATCTAATACTGATCACGCAAATAAAATGGGAACAATTATCAAAATCTGAAAAAACATAGCAATACCATCATATTTTTAAATAGCATCCTATAAAAAAAGTATATTTAGTTTTCAGGCAAGCCAGGCTGATAACAAACGTTAACAAAACATGTGATCCCCCAAAAAAAACTTACTGAAAAAGCCCACACATTTAAAATTAAAATGCTTAGTCAGGCTACCAGTAAACTTCATGTAAATAAACCCACTGAAAAATAATTTTAAAAAAGGAAAGAATAAGTATCCGTTCCCAGGTATTCTCAACTGCTCAACTAAAACTCTAATTCAGTCATGTTGTCTTAAATGTTACAGGAAGGAGCACAGTTTCCAGTTACAAAGACTGTTAAAAGTAGTTATGATGCTTAGAGAAAGCAAGATTACAGAGGTATGTACCACACGTCCATTCTCTTCATAAATAAAACCAGAGAGAGTTTTTTAAGGACTTTTAGTATGGTACTGTCTTAAGTGCCCAGGCAGTCTTTTCCTACCAGTCCGATTTTTGTCAGTGGCCTCAGGATGACTGATATTTTGAGGTGATAAATAAAAGTGTGTGGTAAATGGCACTGGGGTTTGTTTTTAATAAATTAAAAATATTTTTAAAAGTGTAACAGAAGTTTGAAGTCTAGAAGTATGGGTAGTACAAGCAGCAAAAGCAATGCTGAGTTTCTGAGAGGGAATTACCCGACTCAAGGCACAGAGTGGCTCCATCCGCATTTTAAAGCGGATTACAGGGCTGGCAGCAAGACGAGGAACTTGCAGCAACCTGGAGATGTATTTCAGGCCGGGCCATACGCTGCCTTGCAGTGCCCTCTGCTGCTGCACAGGCAGAAGTGGAACAGCTCGAAACGGCTCTGACAGCACCCACACCAACCCCAGTGCTCCTGGCAAACAACCTGAACGTGGCCCTGAGAAAGCCCCCATCGAAAATCCAGCAGCCACTACATAATCACGCACATGTATTTAATGTGAGGAGCGTAACTGCGGGAAAAGCACTAAATTACATGGGCCATCACTTGAACAAAATTCCAAGGAAATATAAACCTACAACACAACTGTTCCCTGAAAAAGAAACATTGAGCAAGTTATCCAAGAATATAAAAACATACAGAGAGGGAGGGTCAGAATTATATTTCAGCCTGTTCAGAGACTCCAGCTCCCATATTTCTTTTAGCTTTTGGAAGCCACAAATAACGCAATCCTTTTCTTCCCAGAAGTGAGCACTAGTGCTTTAGGACTTAAAGTCACTGGCAATATTGTCACGAGCACGTAGGAAGCAGAGGGGAATTGTCCCCAGATGCCACAGACCAGACGAAGTCAGGACGAGTGCTCACAGCAACATGTCGTCCAGCCAGGTAAAGCTTCGGCTCACGACGCTGTTGGGAACCAACCTCCTCCACACCTCCATGCCTCCTGACTCCCTACTTCCACTTATTCATATGCACTGTCAGGAACATTGGAGAGAAGAGAGAAAAGGGAGAGCCTAACAACTTTCTTCCGTGTATCTCAAGTTTTCTGTAGCTACATGGGAAGGTCACGCATATTTTTTCCAACATTAAGCTAAGTTTTGCTACCAAAGCTGGAGCAAAGATGTTAGCCACCAGTCATAAACCATTGTTTGATGCAGTAAACTGAGCCTTCTGAAGTCATTTGTTACAAGCATCTAAATAAAAAGTATTTCTAAATTTAGTTACAACAAAACATTCTCAAATCAGAGATTATATGCACTTCAAGCCGCAAGCAGTGGTAGGCACAAGTACTTAAGGTTTCCAGACTAATCAAACTGTTCAAACAGAATTGAAATATATTAAGTTCTCTCTTAATACTAGCTCTCTTCCTATGCTGAACAAAAATATATGTCCTTTCCTAAGCTATGTGTATTTTCATGGAATCTAGTGTAAACCATGAAACATGTCTTTCAGTTACTGCCACAAGTACTTCCAATAAGTGTCTCATCCACTTCAGTGAAGGATGGTCCAGTATCTTCAAATAATGTTTCCTCCTGTTACAATAATTCTTTTCAATTGTATTATTTCAATGTAGCTTTAGAATTCTAGACAGCAAAAACATGACAGAAACTTTATAAAACAGGCAATAAAACTGCTAGTAATGTCAGATCTACTGCAGTCACTGTATTTTATATCTGTAAAAATCCAGGATAGGAGGAAAAAAAAGACAAGGAAAAAAGGATCACTTTCCAAAATGATTAGTGATGAATTGCAAAGTATGCTGTTACCTTTGGTGGGTCATAAAATAGAAACAAAAATAAGTAAAATGTAAGAATCCAACACTTACGTGACAAAGCACACGCACTTCAACACATCAAGCACTAAAATGCATGCTTTTTAAGATGTCATTTTGCAGATCTCTGCAAAAAGTGTCCCTTCTGAGCAGCAGGGCACAGTATCTTCTTAGTAGAAGCCACCAGCCCACACTGACACAGGGCTGTAACAATGATCTAGGAGGCATAATCATGCTTCCAGAAAACACGTTACTAAAAAATAGTGATTTTTCTGCATCTTCCCCAGAGAAGAATAAATGCAGGAAAGCAACCCGGCACAATTCCTTTTCTTCTCTCCGTTAAAGCCAAGGCTATAAGCTACACATGAAGCTAGTACAAGATTACACATGAAAAATAATCATCTCAAAAGTAGGAGTCACAAGCAGTGGTTTTAAAGTTCAGTAAATAGAACTAATGCTTCAATAACCATAACTGTTAGAGTAGGAACTTCATTAGAATAAATCTCAGTGACTAACTGCAGCTTGAAATATATAAGCTGAGGACTGACAAATTATTCTTCATGGCTCAGAAGATGACTATCAGAAAGACTGACAAACACCTGGAGTTTCAGCCCTCTATCTTGGGCACCAGCATTTTCCTATCCCACCTTTCACCCTACTCAAAGGAGTTCTTGTTATGGTATCTAGAGACAAGTGTCACTTTTTTCACCTTCTTCTTTTCTCTAAGATAGAAAAGACTGCTTCCAAGCATTTACAAGTTAACAAATAGAATAGTCTCTAAAAAAAAAAAAAAAAAAGCACAGTAGGACAGTAGACAAGATGTTTCTCACTCTTAATTTTAAGTACATCAACCTGCAGTTCATTGAAGCCATTCCAAGATAGCCAGATGGTTGCTCTGTAAAGTTCTGCCACCATGGGTCTTTCCTCCTCTGTCCTCAAAGTTGCTGTAACTCTGCTTAGAGGAGAATTAAGTACAGTGGAATGAGAGCAAAAAATAAAACCACTGTGGTGTTTAATTAAAAAAAATGAAATGGAAAAATAAAAACGTATTGCATGCATCATCGATCCCTAACATCTTATGTCAACTGCACAAATCTGAGAGCTACCCAGGTGTCACTACGGGTGCGTAGGCTATCGGAGGTGCAACTGCAAGGTATCTGGACGCAGCCAAGCAAGCTGCGACCTTGCTAGCGTGGGTAGGAACAGACATGACATAGCAGCGGTGCCAGCCTCAACCACGCCTGAGAAAGTCCCAAGGATGTCATTTGTTCTCCAGCATTGGCATTTTTGATACCAAAGATGGGAGGACTTGTTGACTGCATTATGGCACAATACCATTTACTTTCTGATTCCCTTAGTTTTTGAAACTGTGCTAATTTACACCAAATAGTCTAGAAACACAGATTCACAGTATTTCAACCCCAAAAACTCTACACCCTCATATGACTGGGCTTTCCCCCACCCCATCCAAATGGAAAAGTTTTGCCCTCGGAAATGAAGCTGAAGACTAACTAGAACTAAACAGTGTTTTGAAAAACAAACATGGTAAAATTTTGTTTAAGATAGGTATTCTACACTGTTTAGGAGGAAAATGAATAGCTTCATATCCACAATGCCCTAAAAAGCAAACACACAAGTTGAGAAGACAGAGGATTGATTCTTCACCTGCTTTTAAACCTTATCTACATGCAGCACTTCTCCCTGGACAGGACACATGGGTCTAAAATAATATACCTGACCTTCATGTCCTAAGCTACAATAACAGGGCTCTCAATGCTCTACAGCTTAAAAATTAAGAAGTACTGAGATGAACTTGGAATACACGATGATCATATCACAGCTTAAGCTAGTAAAAAAGAAGAGGCTTATCACATTCAGCACTCAAATTAAAAAAAAATAATCAAAAAGCTGATTTTTTTTTTTCTAGCTGCAAGTGTAAATTCAGGAGCTGAATCTACTTGCTGTTGTAATAGACTCATTATTGGCCTGTATGTACCCTTCAGACCCATTGTAGCTCAGCAGCTACTTTGACAGGACTTGGAAGCAAATGATGAAAAAAATCCCAAGTAGTCACAGAAAATAGAGGGGGGGGGAAGGTAAGGAGGCAGTGTGACAATTCAAATACACTTGTGTCAAAATGGCAGAAACCATTCTCACCATACTTCATCATTATCAAACCAGTAGCAACTAATAACACTGTGAAACTGTGACAGAATGATGATTTAAAAAAAGCATTTTAACTCTCATAGCCTTTCTTTTAGTCTGCTCCTGCGTTAAAAGAACATGCCCAATCACTGCTGCTCACAGGATTTTTCTAATGAAAATTGCTAATTCTTCAAATAAGATTTTTAAAACAAAACTCTAGAATTTTAAAAATCTCCAAATGACAATGATAAATATGAAAAAGCAAAAACCTGAAACAAAAAAAAATCTTCATACAAGTCCCTCACCAGAAGATCTGCTGGTCATCCGGGGCAAAGTTATTTGCTGGTTTTGTTTTTAAAGAATGCAAGCAATTTTCTTGAGGATTAACAACAGTGCCACAGAAATTTGTCTTACTTTTGGTAATAAAATTCCATTAAGGATGGTATTTATGTTTCTTTTCTAAACATAACACTACAACTAGCCAAGCCATTTCACACATCTTTAGTATGCATGATATCTGTTAGTATAAACAAATAAGATTTTCATCCAAATTTAGTCGAACAATAAAAAATTGAGTATTTTCAGAAAGTTGTGAGTAGCTGTCAGTCTGGGGATAGATAAGGGATATATGTCAGTGTAAAGTACATTCCCCTCCCTCCTCTCTGCAGATCAAGGAGGAAATTTTTGTCTACCTGCTTAATTTTCACAGCTAGAATAAGATTTTGCCACTAGGACATGTGGCTGCTCTTAACTCTGCATTTATAAACACAAACCAATTTTAAAGCCATGCCTTCTTGAAGCTGACAAAAATAGCAATAGCTCTGTCGTCTCACACTGCATGCAAAAAACTGCAAAGCATTAACCTTCCTCACCATTAAAATGAAGTGAGAACGAAGCATTTCATTCATGCTAGAGAGAAAGTGTTCAACACAGACAGAAGTGCACGGGCCACAGAGTGACTGCCAGTTGCCAGCACTACCCAGTATGTGACTAGACCCAAAATTAGGGAGCAGAGTGATCACTCCACGTGGCTCCTGAGCCAGCTGAGAGACCTTTCCTGTCCTATCAATATGGATGGGTATCCTAAAGGGGTGGTGGTGGTGGACACCCTGCTGAAAGCTGCGGAAACTTTTTAGAAACACTCTTCTCCAGTGTAGTCTTCAGGAAATTTATTTCAGAAACTCTTATAATTGTCATCCATACAGCTGCTGTATTCTTTGGAGAGATGGACTGCAATGGCATTTCAAGCCTTTTTGCAAATGTCTGCTTAGGAAATTTGAAACACTTCTTAGCTATTAGAAGCTCTTCTTCACTGTCAGTTTTAGAAAAGAAACACTTCACTGTAGCATTACAATTTATATTCAACAAGTCAAAGAACATAGAAAAAAAAAACAGAAAATTTAAAAGAAAACATTTCAAAAAGGTAACACGTGTAACTAACATATTATCCTGACACTGACTAAAGCAGCGTTCTATACATACAGATATAAAGGAAGACAACAATTAATGCCAATCACTAAAGACTTACACAAAGAAGATCATACCCAACTAGTTAACAGCTTTGTCTTTGCTTTGATAAAGTTGAACTTCTTGTTGATAGTCAGTAGCATTCCTGTCATATACAAAACTCCGCAGTGGGTTCTGCTGCTGCTATCCAGGGGTGTGCAAGAGTGGGGGGCAAAAGGAGCATAGAAAGAAAACCAGCAACCCCAAAAGAATATCCATCCTTAGAGAGCCTTGACTCTAAGCACTGATCTCCTCCTTGCACAAGAAGGCTGGTGGCTGCCCTCCTGGGCGCCAAAGGAGGCAGGGATGGACAACCTGAGCCAAGCGGCTGCCTGCTGCCTTCACTTGTTGTAGCCAAGCCAGGGGCATGCATCCAGTACAGCCACAAGCTCCTGGCCACCAAGAGCTTCATACACCAGCACTGAGGGATGCCAGCTAGCATCCTACCATCGTACCATAAACATTTTCAAATAGAGGTTTAAACTCAAATCTCCACCTCACTGAATGAACTAAGATGAAGGTTCTTGCAAGTGAGAAGTCATCACTGCACAGATGAGTGTCCAGCAGTATTGTGGCCATGCGAATTCTCAGACCCTTATTATGCAACTTTTTAAAGTTCAGCTTATTAAGCAAGTTACTACCGGCGTGTTTACAAACTCTGAACATCCCAAGATACAGAGAGAAACTGGGTGATGAGAATCAGGATGCCGGAAACCAAAAGAAGGCTGTGTGTCAGAAGAACCTAGTATGTAGTCACCTCAAGAATGCCTGCAATATCAACAGGGTGTTGGACAAGGGAATGTCTGCCCAGGAAACTTGTTTTGGAAAGCCTGGAGAATCATGAAGAATAGCTACTGGGGAGTGGGGCGTGAAGGCTGAAATAGAAAGATTTCACAGCTGAATTCAGCAGGGGCCAAGCTCCTAATAAAGCACAGGTTTGTAATAGTGAGAATAAACCACTGAAACAGTTTACCAAGTATCGAGGTGACTGGTGCTAGAAATGTTAAGCTCAAGATGGGAGGATACTTGCTTTCAGAAGTTCTGTAATCAGCGTTCTGCTCAGTGTAGATCAACACAGTTAAGTTCCCTTGTCTGCAAACCAAATTTTTATAGCAGTTGTGTTTTTTTTTTAAATAAAATTTAAAACTTGAAAGAGCTGCTGCACCCAAGGGAAGAGCATACAGCTGGCTAATCACTCGACTCCAAAGCCTAAACATAAATCTCAGTTGCACACAGTCACTTTTATCTGTGCCTCTGAACCAGGATTATCTACAGAAGCAAGATGCGCAGTGCTAGCTCTCTGTTCGCACTATCAAGCCCAGAAAATTCTTACCCCACAACTCATTTCTCTGGAGCACAGGGTCAGCCCGGGTACAGCTGAGACTTCCCTTAAGCAGCAGAGATCCAAGAACAATAATAAAAAGAAGGCTTTGCCACTTTAAAGCAACCTTGGCAGACTGGGGAATCCCAGTCAACAGCATACTGTTACTTGCCTACCAGTTCCAACATGCAATGCTTTTTTCTTGATGTGAGACAACACTACAACAAAAACAGTCCAAAAATAAAAATACAAAACACCCACACCTAGAGGCACGAACCTTCTCCTCCTTCCCCCCACCCAGACAAAACCCACCCAATGTCACCACTCTCCTGGACCCTTCCGATGTCACTGATGATGTACAAATGTGTGCCCATGAAAAAGCAAGGACTTGCCTGGGACAAAAAACATTGGAAACAGACACACACACAGACACACAGATTTCTAGGTTGGAAGAGACCTCAAGATCATCGAGTCCAACCTCCGACCTAACACTAAGTACTCCACTAAACCATATCACTAAGCTGTACATCTAAACGTCTTTTAAAGACCTCCAGGGACGGCGACTCCACCACCTCCCTGGGCAGCCCGTTCCAATGCTTAATAACCCTTTCGGTAAAGAAGTACTTCCTAACATCCAACCTAAAACTCCCCTGTCGCAACTTTCGCCCATTCCCCCTCGTCCTGTCACCAGGCACGTGGGAGAACAGACCAACCCCCACCTCACTACAGCTTCCTTTAAGGTAACTGTAGAGAGCGATAAGGTCGCCCCTGAGCCTCCTCTTTTCCAGGCTGAACAAGCCCAGCTCCCTCAGCCGCTCCTCGTAAGACTTGTTCTCCAGACCCCTCACCAGCTTGGTCGCCCTTCTCTGGACTCGCTCGAGCACGTCCATGTCCTTCCTGTAGCGAGGGGCCCAAAACTGAACACAGTACTCGAGGTGTGGCCTCACCAGAGCCGAGTACAGGGGGACAATCACCTCCCTAGACCTGCTGGCCACACTGCTTCTTATACAGGCCAGGATGCTGTTGGCCTTCTTGGCCACCTGAGCACACTGCTGGCTCATATTCAGCCGACTATCAACCAATACTCCCAGGTCCTTCTCGGCCAGGCAGCTTTCCAGCCACTCATCTCCCAGCCTGTAGCTCTGCTTGGGGTTGTTGCGCCCCAGATGCAGGACCCGGCACTTGGCCTTGTTGAACTTCATACAGTTGACCTCAGCCCATCGCTCCAGCCTATCCAGATCCTCCTGCAGAGCCTTCCTGCCCTCGAGCAGATCGACACACGCACTTAGCTTGGTGTCATCTGCAAACTTACTGAGGGTGCACTGGACGCCCTCATCCAGATCATCGATAAAGATATTAAAGAGGACCGGCCCCAGTACCGAGCCCTGGGGGACACCACTTGTGACCAGCCTCCAACCAGATTTGACTCCATTCACCACAACTCTCTGGGCCCAGCTATCCAGCCAGTTTCTAACCCAGCGAAGCGTACGCCAGTCCAAGCCCCGAGCAGCCAGTTTCTTGAGGAGAATGTTGTGGGGAACGGTGTCAAAAGCCTTACTGAGGTCAAGGTAAACCACATCCACAGCCCTTCCCTCATCCACCAAGCGCGTCACTTTGTCATAGAAGGAGATCAGGTTCGTCAAGCAGGACCTGCCTTTCATAAACCCATGCTGACTGGGCCTGATCGCCTGCTCGCCCTGCAAGTGCCGCGTGATGACCCTCAAGATAATCTGCTCCATGAGCTTTCCTGGCACTGAGGTCAAACTGACAGGCCTATAGTTCCCCGGGTCTGCCCTCCGGCCCTTCTTATAGATGGGCGTCACATTGGCTAGCCGCCAGTCAACTGGGACCTCCCCCGATAGCCAGGACTGCCGATAAATGATGGAAAGCGGCTCGGCCAGCTCCTCCGCCAGTTCTTTCAGTACCCTAAACAGGCACCCTTCCACTTGTGCATTCCCACGTATACTGCAGCTGCATGCTCGGTGTTTATTTCAGTGTTCAGTTTACACTCTTTCCCTTACCTAAGCGTTGTCCTGCTCTCACAAATTTGATTTGTCGCAAGAAATTCAAGCTTGAGGTAGGAAGTACAGATCTTGCTGCCTTACATGCATGTCAAGACAGCCAGCCTATAGTTTCCTCAAAATCAATTTTTCTATATAATGTAAAACTTTACCAATCTTCATTATTAAATGGAGGGAAAAGTTTGCTAACAGCTCAGTTAGGTCACACAGCGAAAAGCCCAAACCATCAAAAAGGAGAAATTCACCACAAACATACCTTTGCCCGTTCATTTTGACAGCTGCCATTTATAACAGTATTTAACAGCAGGGAAGTCTGAGGTTCAAAACTTGCTGACTTTATTCACGTGCTTAACCTGGCAATGAAGTCCCAAACCGGCATCGAATGCCTAGCAAAGTTGAAGGTCAAGTTAACATTTGTACAAATCAGACTATTCTCAAAGCCACTTCCACACTGGAGTCTTTACACATGCAGTGGTCATATTCAGGACTCTTCTGGGCACAGACTCTTCCCCAGAGCATCCACCTGGTCCCCTTGCCAATCCAGTAACAAATTTAGAAAATATTTTTGGTAATCTTGCCTATACAAGAAATTTAGGAAAAGCAAGCCATTCTCAAAGCTTCAGCTACATACATAGTAAAAGCAAAGCAAGGTCTAAACAAGGCTCTGAGTTAAGAACAGAGTTTTTATTATTGCCCAAACCTACTGGATAAACTAAGACCACCACCTAGGTTTGCTTTAAGACATTATTCTTGGGATTAACGACTCCCACAATACTCCTTTGAACTTACATTATTCCCAGCTAAACCAGTCATATCAACATCAGTTTAGGTAATCCAAATTAGCATCAATACCTAGGACAGTACCTCCTTGGAAACCACGTGTGAATCTGTTTTTCCCCAAAGAAAGAATGTGGCATTTCCAAAAACATAGATTTAAAGCATCGTGACTGGCATAAAACAATCGTTCAAATACAAGAAACAATCCAAGTCACATGTGAGGTATAACAATGCTGTTCTTTGTGTCAAATGAAGAAGACTGATCTCAGAGAACAGAAGGTGCTTTTTTATGAGCATGAACTGAAAATGTTCCTGGTACCCACAGTCACGACACTTCTTACACCCTGGGCTCCCAAGACAATGCTCTTTAGCAGCATCCCATATGATGTACAAGATGTGGAAGCCAACAAAATGTACTCCAAGTAACTAAACTGAAACCGCTGACAGCTGCACTTCAACAGAAGGCAGGCACATGCCAGAATGCTCATGAAAACATAGTCCGTGGGTGTACCTGAGTATTTTCAGTTAGCCCCACAACGGAGGAAGAAGCTAAGCAAGAAGTGAGAGACACCACCTGGCTAACAGAACAGAAATATTTAAGAACACTACATGGCTTACAAGATGCAGACATGAGAAAGGTTTGCTGCTTCCAACATCAATAGTCATATGAATTTACCAACTTAGCTCTTTGGTAATAGTGCTGGTAAGACATGGAACTGAACAAGAGAAAGAATGATATATAGCCATGCCCACTTCCAGTTCTTGTGGCAAGGCATAAGAAATCAGCAACTGTTTACGTGATAAGACTAATGAAAAACATGGAGGCTGCCTTCTAAACAGAAAAAACTCAGAGGACACAGTTCAAAGAGCTGAAACACTACAGACTGCAGGAAAGGAAGCAGAAATAAAGGCAAATGAAAGGTTATTCATGCTTGCACATACAGCAGATCACCCAGTTGCAATTGAGGGAGCTTTTCAAAACTGTACCAAAATAGCAGCGTCCTCTACAGCCAGGAAAGAACAAGAAACGGGCTGGGAAAATGGAGGGGGTGGGAGGAGAGAGAAACTTTCAAGCTCCACCTGGGGGAATCAAGACTAAATCTTAATTGATTTGATTAAGTCTGCAGAGAACAGATACTGTAAATACTAAAACTCACTAGGAAAAGGGAAAAAAAGAAAAAGACCTCCAAGACAAAACATTCTTTTATTCTATGATCTCTGTTGTGCTGCGCAATTCAGAAGACAGAGGTTTGCCCTAGGGCTGTATTAGAGGTTATGCTTTGTGGTTTACAATTTTGATACGCCATTTCTAAGGTTTCTCAGAATATCTCATGAGAGGGCAGGATTACAGAGTATGACAGAAACACTTGTTCTGGTACAGAAATTCAAATCTAGGGAAGAACACATTATAATACACCAAGCTGTCACTCAAGCTGCCTGTTCCTTCCGATTTGTGGTAAACAGAAAAGCAGAGCCCTTATTGCTTTTCTTAAGCTATTAAATAATTTCACAACATAGAAGGGGAAAACCATACAGTGCCTTTCTTTCTTGCATATTAACTAAAGAATGGGGCAGGAACTTTTTTTTGGTATTCCCATTGCTACATAAATAAAGCCTACCACCATCCTGCTATTTGGTCTCCTGACTAAGCATCAAAGAGAGATGCTTTATATGAAAGAGCTTCACAGCCACAGCAGACAGAAAGCAATAACGGAACTGGCAATCTCATTATGAAGTGTGTCCTCACTCCCACACATTAGCTGGGGAATTTTAACGTTTTAGCTCTAAAAATATATACTAAACCTATGACAGGGGATAAGAATACTCTAATAAATATCACAAATGTCGTTCCACTCAACAACAGAACGAGAAACCTGAGTTTAAAGAAAGAGATTTAAAACCCATGCATAGTTTATGAAGTGTACAGAATAACGTGAAAGTTTAGCCTCAGAAATACATTATCTAAACCAGATGTTGGCTTCACAACACTCAATTTATGATAAACTGTTTTAATATTTATACCTAGACCAAGCTCTGTAATAAATCAGACAGAGCCAAAATATAACGAGCACTCTGAAGTAAAGAAATTACATGCCCCCTCTCTGTAAAACCAGTTTGTTTGGAAAGCAACGAGAATAAATCTCACAGTGGTTTAACGATGTTTTTCTTCACCTGCCTTATCGTTAAACCGTGAAGCCAAGACAGCAAACCTGAAAAACCAATTACTACGAACAGGAGCTGAACGCCAGCTCACCAACGCTCCCCCTCCGTGGAGGATCTCCCGCTGGATTTAGCGCTGGTGCGGCCTCACCTTGATTACTGTGCATGGTGCTGGGCTCCACAACATAACAGGGGTGTTCAGGTCCCCTAAAATGTGCCCATAGGAGGGCACCCAAGCTGGTAAGAGGACAGGAAGGCATGCCCTGTGAGGAGAGGCTGGGGACACCAGGTTGTACGAGCTGGAGAGGAATAGGCCGACGGGCAGCCTCCGTGCTCCCTGCAGCTTCCTGAGGAGGATATCACACTGATGCACGCAGGCAACAGCAGGGCCCAGAAATGAGTTTTACCATTTCATATGGCTCCAGAGCAAACTGAATGTGAAGATCACGTCCACAAAAACATCAGTTTGGTGGCACGACCTTTTGGTTTATTGCACAGCTGAGTCATGGTGTCAGACCACTTATGTCAGGAGCAGATTTTGCAAAGCAAACTTCTTCCCCTATAGAACAAGGTGTTTTAAGCATGTTTTGCCATCAAGAGATTTTCTTCAGAGCTCCCTCTCTACCTCACCTCCATCCCCTTCGCCCCCTCCCAAAAAAAGGCTCAGGGTGCCACTGGTGAAGTGGCAAGTGTCTGCTCTGCCACCAAAGGCTGTGGGGAAAGAATACATGTATGATCTGTCCAGGCTACATAACATGAGCTGCAAAGATTGAATCAGTTTGTGTTATACTGTGTTTAAAAGAAAAAATCTCATTTTCTGCCTGAAACCATCTCTCTGACAGAGCACGCAGATAGTGAAGCAGGAAGCACTCACCACCTTCCCCAGACTGAAGGAGGCTTCCATTTTTTCTGGATCTAGGAATAGAGGGTGCCACAACCACATTAAAATGTTGCTTTCAGCACAGCTGGACTTGTGGCTTTCCTGGCTGCACGCTGAGTATAGAGGATCAGACGGAAACAATGGAAAGTAAGGGGAAGAGAATGGAAAAAATCTCCAGGTAGGTTTCAGAAGCCCACAGTGATTTGAAGAAGTTTTTAACTTTTCAGGAGAGCCTCATAATAACCCTGGAGAGGGCCAAGGCAGCTCTGCCTCAGTAAGTGGCAGACAGTGGATGCCTCAAGCTTACTTTACTGTGCATTTGCACTGTCAGCAAGAATCCAGGAAGACAGGGAGCCACAGCAAGTAGCGGGTGGATCCCTTAGCTTTTAAATTTTGGAGCATTTTTTCTTGCTAGTTTTACATTTTCCCTTCCTTCGACTTAACACATTTCTACTGGCACCGCTCTGTAATCAACTTAGAACAGAACAACACCCCCTATCCCTACCCCCCACCCCAACATAAAGGCTTATATCCTATTGGGAGCCACACTGGAAAGCTGTGCTTTCATGTTCTAGGTGCAATTCACAGGGGCCTCTCCCAATGACAACCTGAACAAGTGCAGAGGGGAGAAATACCAGATCAGAATAAAAGCGGTAACGAAGAGCACTGATGCGTATGTAAGTCTGCAGCTTAGTTCACTCCAGCCCACTTGTCTGGTTTTGCAACTCTTCTCATCTTTCTTTACTGTACACGAACAGCAGCACTGACCCACTGACTGGCGTGTTGATAGAGATTCGAATGAACCAGAGCAGTATTCTGGAAATGAATACTTTTGGTTCTATTCACACGGAGAAAAATTGAAGTCTATATTCCACTTGCTATCTATGACACTCAATAAGAGGATGCCCCATTACCGGGTAGCGCTTTATTGACACGCCTGTGCTGCTGGGTAACGTTGCTGCTCAGCAGCCGAGCACTCAGCACATTGGTTTGATGTGTGAGCAGGCTGAGTCAGGAAGCAGAGCTGTCACAGGCACGGCGTTACATTGATAACTACTGCTTGCGGCTACTGTGGCCTTCTGGCTGCTCTGGGGACTGCTGTGAGTACAACAGGCGCCAACAAAACTGAGACGTGCTCCCAAATCTGTTACAAAAGCAAAATGTCAGCAGCAGGCATGGGAGAGTACTGCCAGAATGAAGTCGGAAAAACAGCTCTCAGACTGACGTAAAACCTGTTCGAATAAGTCATCCTTAGGAAACTGCAGGTGTTGCTGTTACTGCATTAACTTTATTTTCTAGAGCAATCAGGCAGTACACTGTGTGTCAGGCTGTCACCGGCCTGAAGAACAGCATGTGCTTTAGGACAAGAGCTGACCAGGCTGGCTTCAAAGCATGGGAACTCCTTGGGCCTGGGATTGCACTTTTGCATTTACAAGCTCAGCTAAAAGGAGCCCAGGTGCAGACACAAAGAGGACTGTGGGGTACATTTAAGGCAAGAGGTGCAATGCCCTGCAAGATTATCTCAGCCAATACAGACAGCTAGTTAAGTTCAGATACTACTATAATAACCTGACCTGAACTCAATGTTGACCCTCCCCTCTGAAGAGGAGTTTGAATTAGATGAGTTCCCAAAGCCCCTTCCAACCTAAAGGACTCAGGAATCTTAACAGGCCATGATTCAGTAGGAACAATTTAAGAGAGAGGCATCTGACATACTTTCCCAACAGCAGACAACAGGGCATAAAGCCAGTCTTCAGAGGTTCCTAATGCCTTAGGCTTTCACTGTCCCTTTCCAGGCACAGAACAGGCCTGGGTGCCTTAGCAGCTCAGCAGATCCTTTAATTGCCTTCAGAAGATCCAGAAGTTGGTTCCCAGAGGCAGCAAGTAACCTAAGGAGATGGCATCCCAGCTCTGAAACCTTGGATGCTAACAGCCTCAAAGGGCTGGAAGGAATATCCATGCCAAAAACTTGAAGGTTACAGAGCTCCAACAAGGAGAAGCTGCAGAAAGCCGGGTCAGAAGAGAGGGCAGATAGCAAGCTCCACCACCAGGTTCCTGGGAGAACTGCTGGCACCCCTGCTTTGGGGTATCCAGCTAACCTTTTAGAATGGGTTGGGGGCTTTATTTATTTTTTTTTATCAGGCCTGAAGTAGAATTTTGAGAGTCCAGACATGAAGTACAACAGTGGATACTTTGATAGAAATACCCTTCTCCCTGAAGCTTGAGGCCCCAGGTAGCTCTGTTTGTAGAGGGTTCATACAAGTTCAAGGCTGGCAGTTTAGCAGATACTCTCCTTAGGCATTTAAAAACCAGCCCATGAGGGAAAGAGTTTCTATGCCTAGTTGAGAGCCAGAAAGGGATGGAACCCGCTCAGAAGATTTCTAAATGTCTGAAATTAGGCTCTCCCACAGGTTTACTTACATGAGAATTACACTCTAGTGGGAAGGTTGTTCGAGTTTTCCTGCTAGGCTGGACATGGAGGAGCCAAGCCGACCAAATGGTAAAATATTAACAATTAAATATATATATATATATCAATTGATACTGAAGTTTTATCAACTCCAAGGTAAACTAGTTCAGTTATCTTATTTCCAGTTCATGCAGGAGCCACACAAAACAAGTAGGTGGCTGGGTATACATGTTTTGTGCCGGGCCCAGAAAAAGCAGAAGAGCTGTGGTTGTGCCTTCTGGCAGAATTGCATGCCTGTGGTGCAGCATCAAAGGCAGCAACTTAGCCCGCAGGCTACAGCAACAGTCATATCTCAAACAGCCATCCAAGAATATACATTTAAGAAAGAACAATGTTACAATTCTTCCTGGTATGGGAATAAAACGGAAAACTGTGGTCCTGCATCCTTTTTTGCATTGTCCATTCTGCTGCTGAAGAGGGCACGTTGCTTCACCTACCTGAAGCTCATCACATAATGCATGAAGTTCAATTATTGGTTGTAATTAAAGCTACAACTATGAAGAACATGATTTGAACAATAATTGGGAGGAAAAAAAAAAAGACGAGGAAAACCACACTGCACATAGAAATGCCCATGAAAAGCAGTCTCCATACACCAGAGAAAACATGTGAAGTCAGCCTGGAGGAAACAAAAAATCCCTGATTCATCATCACGCTAGCCAAACACTTGAAAAGTGAGGCAGTACAGTCAAGAGATGATGTCACACACAGTGCTGGAATCCAGTTTGTTGCCACAGCCAAGACCAGAAGGAAAGAATTAAATGATCATTATCACACAGAGAAGTGGTATGCATTGAAACACAGGGAACAGCCAGTCCAGAACCCTTAAGAATACATAGGAGACAAGCTGCTGGACTATGCGCACCCCACAGTACAATTAAACTTCCTCTCTTCCACCGATCATCACTGTTAACTGAACACTGTATTAGGGTCTCCAGCCACATAGTCATACGGCACTTCGGTCCTTTCCTCGAGCCCTGGACAGTTTGCACTGAATACATGAGGATATAAATTCTTTGAGGGGGTTGTGGTTTGCCATTTAAGTATCACACTTCATGTTTTGCCACCCTTGCACACGTCAGAATCAAATGTGCAACTCCAAGCACATCTGCAAGATAACAAGGACAGGAAATTGTCCCTTTCCACTGACCTAGAATGACCAGAGGCAGCAGCCCCCAGCATGTGAGAACAGACAATTACCAAAACAGCAGATAATTTAAAAGGTTACCTTTTCAGCTACACAGGTGTGTATACAATACCACCTCTTACATACATGCTACAAGGTGCTTCACCTGTACAGTATGCCTTCAGACAGACTCATACAAATTGGATATAAAATACTGTTAAGATAATCATTCTCACATCATGGTGCCTAAATCTGTCTTTTGGCAAAGCAACAAAAGAATGACCAAAGTAGTAACCTAGCAAAAGCTAAGTTTAGCAGCTATCTCAAAGTCTTCACTCATATATAAAAGAGGTTCAGATTGTCATTAGAACTCCTACAAAAATAATTATATGGATTTAACATCATGTTATATCATAATGAGCATGCACATGCACATCTATGCATTAAAATGTAACTTAAAATTTTCTTTTAAATGAAGCTGGAAAAAGTAAGTTTTGAATAATATCTTAGGGAGCCAACACCAAATACATATCAACATTTGAATACAGTAAGCACCTGATGAACAGTGAGTATTTTGTGACATCTTGAAACATCCTTTCTGTCCCCTTTTCTTCTCCCACCTTTTTTGAGCCTAGTCTCAGTACCTACTTACACATTGTCGACCATGAAGAATTGGGCCTTCTTCTGAGGAAGAAATTGAATAGACTTAAAAAGCTCAAGCAGATTAAAAGCTATCAACTAAAAATTGCTAGAACTAATCTAATTTTGCTTCTCACCTCACCCACACATGCAATTTCATCATTATAATGCAGCCAATGTATTTGCCTTCAATAATGAGCTTCTCCCTCTCCCCCAGATTGAAGACCTTGCTCAAACATAACCTGCTTGTAGTATTAATAGCATACATGAGCACTATGGAGAAGCCATCTCTAGCCAAAAATCAGTGACAGGCTTTAAAGAGATTGGAAGATTTTCATTTTCTCTCTGTGTAGCTTGAAGTACACATGGAGCTGAATTTTACAGATTTCTTTTTCAAACAGAATCACTGATGTTACTGCAGTAGAGGTAAGAAGGGTAGCCCCCGCCTTTTAGACCCCATAGCCTGCAACATTTTATGGGACTGGGGAAGGAAGTTGGAAATCCTTTTACTTTTGCGTTAGTGTGTTTCCTGTGTTGCAGCCATTCAAATAAAACATACCAAATATCTCAAGATGCGAACAGATCAATGATGTATGTAATTTTTTATTAACAACTGCTCGATCACCAAGAAGGAAGAATAACATTTTTTAGGGTTAAACAGTGATGCTTACCTCCTGTGAAGTCTTAACACAAAGGAATACACTGATGGAATACAAAAACAGCTTACACATTAAAAACAATTAGCTACCTGTTTCCCCCATATTTAAAGTACAGTTATAATAAACCCACTAGGTTTATTATAATTTTAACTCTCAAAACCTGTCTGACTATTGCAGTAAATATTGTAGACTCCAGTTCCTTCTTTCAGCTATATTAGGCATTCCCTTGGTTATCTGCTGCTTCTGCACTTCTCTTCATTCAACAGAAGGATACCCACAAAAAAAAATAGGCTCACTGAAATCACGTAAGCTTCTACCTGCCAGCAGTTAGCATCAATAGAAAACTAGAAACTCACATGAAATAGGTGCATACAAGCACCTGGAAATTTAGCATGATGAAAACTATACTGTAAGGAGAAAGTAAATCCAGTAGCATTACTTGACAGTCAGAAACCTTGGTAATAACTATAGCAATGGAAACTAATTCCTAAGACAGGAATGGCAAGGAGAGCTCTTTGCAACTAAAAAAAGCAGTAAGGAATACAGAAGTGGCTTCACATGCATGTAATTAATATGCAGCCAGTAAAATACTGAAGGATCAACACAACTATGAACAAGTACCAGGTCCTGGGGTTACTTGTTAGAGGCAGAGATAAGAACAGCAAAAGGATGAATGAATAAGCGTTGCTGTAGACCCACAAAAACAACAGTAACAGAAGTTCAGAAATGGTGCTGAAAACAATGCAAAAAGAAACTAAACGGGTATATTTTATAACTAATGATGAAAATTTAGAGGTGAACAAGTAGTTCACCTACTTACAGAAACTTTGTAAGGTCAAGAAACCTTTCTAAAGAAGATAAGTATAACACAAATTGCTCTTATGCTTCCAACTTCATGTTATCCTCCCCCTTCCCAGAACAAAGGTGGGCAATGGAGCAATTACGGGATAACAAAAAATTCAACTGAGCACCCAGAATAGAAGTTAAACACACAGAATTAATCAAGTAAGAATATTTTTTTTGTGCATCTCCATGCCAGTAAAATCGGCCAGTGTTTAAATCTCTAGAACAATACTGTCCAGGAAAAGCAAACAACAAAACCAAACAAACAAATCCACCCTGTTCTATATTGCAGTTAATGCTCCAGGAAAAAAAAAAAAAAAAAGCGGATAACAGAAGTTCTAAAGGAATTAGAAGCATCCAGTTAGCACAAGCTAGCACGCACCGTGATCTTTGGCCAGAGAAGCTGTGGATGCCCCATCCCTGGAGGTTTTCAAGACCAGGCTGGATGGGGCTTTGAGCAACCCAGTCTGGTGGGAAGTGTCCCTGCCCATAGCAGGGGGTTAGAATTAGGTGATCTTTAAGGTCCCTTCCAGCCCAATCCTTTCTGTGATTCTGTGATCCTGCACTATGTAACACAGAAGTGACAGTAATGGCCAGCCTCCCAAAAGACAACTGCATATGCCTTTTGAACATTTTGTGTAAAAACATAGAAGCAGTAGGTTTCTACAGGTTTTAAAGTGTCTTGGAAAATAACAGTGACTTAAAATAACATTTAAACAGAATTAACAGACAGCTTTCCTAAGTGATAGCTCCTATCTTCTGTTATGCACTCCTCCTAAGACACTATCCATACATGAAGGCTATTAACTTCAGCATGGATAAAAGAAAAAGTAATTTCTACATAGAGATGGCTAACTTTTTTCTATGCATTTACATGAAATTTTACGTAGATGCAGTTAAGATCATTTTGCCTCCACCTGGATTTCATCCAAAGAAATTTAAAAAGCTGTCTTGAAGAGAGGAAGCCCAAGCAAGGCACACAGGCTGCCACAGGGGTGCACACACACACTACATACACACCACCCACCACAGTCTTCAATATTCTGCTCAGATTTGCTCAGTTTCCTGTACTTAGCCTGAGCATTTTAAGAGGCTGGCTGTTTAAAAAATTCCCTGGTTATTTCAAGTTACTAGGATTCACTACATATCAGCGAGGGGTTTTGTTGTTCCCATTTTTGTTCTACAAACAAGTACTTTTTTTCCCTACATTGATTTTTTTCCTGCATTGAAGTGCAGATATATGCCTTCATCTTTTCTCCACCTTCTTCCAATGAGGTAACCTATGTTCCCTCCATAAATACAGCTCCCCGTCGCTCCATGGTGGGGCTCAAGCTCCATACCTTGTCCTCTTTTCCTGCCAGAGCTGGAAGGCAATGAGAGCCTGCTGAAGGACTGCAGGCACACAAGCACCAACACCTGAAACGTAGGAGTATGCAAATGAGAATTAGCCTCCTGAGCTTTCTCTCCAACCACACTGCACCACGCAGACTTTTTTTTGAAAAAAAAAAGGCATATAAAATAAGTAGTGAGAAAAAGCTATTTTAATCGTTATTTTCCAGTAAGGAATGCAACAGGTGCTGAGAGCTGTAGGAAAACCACATCTGCTCCCCTGAGATGGCAGGCCCTGCCTGATCACATTTTATAATACATATTTTGCAGACGCACAGATTGCCCAGAATCTGAGGAATGCAGCCCATACCGCTGCGAGACCGTAAAAAATATAAGGAATCCGCGGGCTTTCTTGCGGCAGGGATCTGGAATGCCTGCGCTGTTTACGCAGCGTTATAATGGTAGTCCCCAAACTATTGTCATGTCAGCATGATTAAACCCAGTAGCACTCCTCGTCCTAGCCAGAAAGCTGGGCGGTTTGCATGTCACACTTGTAAACCCTGAATCCTTTTAGTTCTGCACACAGCGTGGAAGCCCATTCGCCCACTTAACTTGACCATGAAGGTGGAAAGATGAGAATTAGGGCTGTTTTCTGAAGGGATTAAGGAGGGATAACAATTGAAATTGGGCCAGCCCTCTGCCCGGGCTTAGAAAAGTTTCAATGTCCAAGGATGTTTGTGAGCTATTGACATGCGAAATAATGGCTGCTATGTTTGCCTACAGAGTCACTGTAGGACCAGCCTCTGACGGAAGGCTTTGCAAAAAGCTCCGGGGTCCGTGAAGCAAAGAAGACGGTGTATCTCAAACAAAATCATATTGTCTGGTCTGGCCAGGCAATGAGGCAAGAGAGTCTCTCATCCATCCGCCATGCAAGGAGCCACATTCCTTCAATCGCGTTGTTGCAGCAAGTTTCAGGGAATTGCCACATTTATATGCACCACACAGATAATGCACTCGAAATGCTTTGAGACTGATATGAATAGGAACTATTCTTCCCTTAAATTAGCATTTTTGCCAGATGAACACTGCAAAGTGCCAAGCTGTGGAATGCTATTACAAGTTCAACTCGATAGACAGTTGACTGCCAGAATACAGCCAAAATCGGGAGATTTCGTTTTCCATCTACGACTCGGTTCTGCCTACTTGAATGAAAATAACTCGGCCATCAAAACAATCAGCTTGTCACAGGACAAAAAGTGTGCCAAACAAACCCTGAAAAGTCTTATATAAAACTCGTCTGAACTCTTACGCAGCTGTATGACGTTCTTTGGTTAGCATATTAGTCACTATCCATCAACCATTAAAAAAGTAAATGAGTTAATATACTTCCTAAAAGGCAGTTTATCATAAAATTGCCCAGATTTTTTTTCTGCAAATCAAACAATTGATGTTAACTAAAAAAAAAAAAAAAGACCATTTACAAATACATTTCAAACGTATTTCTCCAACACTTCACTCTAAGTTCTGACCAGGAGGAAAACTAAGCATCTAGCAACGTAGCAAAGACATTAGTTATATTGCTTGCATATTGGTGTTCTTGCATTACCAGATGAATTGCCAATAAAATAGAAAGACAGTTATAGATTTAAAAAAAAAAACAAAAAACAAAACAAAACAAAAAAAAAAACACAAAACATTGGCTTGTTTCCTAGCAACAGCTCAGCTAAAATTACTTAACATTTCTACTCAATCAAATGTAAATTTGACTATGTTATCCTTTAAATGTTGATTATAACAGCCCTTTTCAAATGCAAATTCAATGTGTAAAGTGAATGTAAACGTTGACAAAGCTGATACGAAAATCTCCTGATTAACATCATTTGCATGTACACAGCAACATTATTACAAACCTTCAAAAGACAGAAGGAAATGGAAATTGTATAGAGAATCACCTTCTCCATCATCTTCTTTCTTCCCACTTTGCTGAAGACCAAAACAGACAAAAATATAGAGCCTTTTGGACTGCGTGCAAGATTCCAACAGTTTAAAAGTGCAAAGCATCAGCTCTATCTGAATGTCATACCTTGTTTTGTTAGCAAATACAATTGAGTGACAAAATCTGCTTTATTTCTCAGTCACAGAACATGCTGATTATAGTAAATATATATAGCGCAGGGCAGACTGTAATGCTTATAATACCATTCAGACATTGATAGCTTGCAAGTTTTCTTCCCTCTTTTAGCTGTAATTTAGCAGGGAAAAAACCCACACAACTGAAGGCAGGGGACAAATGAGCATGGATCGCTCCCTTCCAAAGTTTGAAAGTTTGTTCTGTGCTATTAATCAGCTTTGAGATTCAAAGACTTCAGTCAGGTATGCGTACACTCAGGACTAGATAATGATGTTTCAACAGGAATGTTAAAACTTTTCTTCTTATTGCAGCATTCCACAATTAGGGTATTAAAATACACCGTTTTACAACATGCACATTACAACTACTGCTACTCAACCAAAAGTCAGCAGGAAGCCAAGAATAGATGCACTGTACCTTCAGCACATTGCAAGTACTCAGAATTAACATCTTCAATTGAGAATATTTTCTAGTAGTAAACACCATCTTTCCATCTTAATCATCTCAGTAAGGACGCCAGGCTCAAACACAAGATATATATCTACAGATATAAATGTTAAGCAGACTTGTATTTGGCAATTTGGCAATTTTTTCATCTTGATGTAACACGGTACCTTGATAGCTTGCTGTGACAAATGTGCTACTCCACTACATTTACACTATGATGACTTGCACAGCATCAACTACATCAGTGCAAAATGGATAATTTAGTATACAGCACCATAAAACATTAGGATATGCATGGTATGTTCCTAAAGAAAGCAGATGTACTTTCTTCCTCCACTAAACATTCTTAATATAGTTATCACAAGCCTGTTGAGGATTATCTCCTCTATTCCAGATTAGAGTTGTTACTTTAAGTATTTTAAACAGGACATAATCCTTCCCCTCTCCAGCTCCAGCCTGCAAACTTTAGCAATGTCAGATCCTAAAGGCTGAGACAGAAGTCTTTACAACAAATAGCATGACACAACAGACGAGTATTGGAAAGAACTGCTGGTATAAGTGTTTCATTTGATATTCATATCAAGCTCAAATACTTCCCTTCTCAAAAAAAAGCCAATCCCACTTCAAAATGATGGGTCTGGGACAGAGCCAAAAGTGAGTTTTGGAACTGACCAAGAGCTGGGAAGGGAGGGAAACCCAGGATGACACGTGCAACAATACTTCATCCTCCTGCGCCATTCCTGCCTGCTCCCCCACCATGTACAAACTTGTTATATTTGACAGACAACTATTAGCCAGCGTCAGTTTTAAGGATACAACCCACATCTGGAGAAGCATCCTGAATCAGATATGGGCCAGTCCTCTTCAGCAAAGCCTGAAGCAGCAGGATATCTGGACCTTACTTCATGATGTCCCTCACTGCTATGCTGCATGTTTGCTGCTCCACCCAAATCTAGCTTCTGGTAGGAGAAACAAGGAGATTAACGCATCCTTTTGTGAAAATTTTGAGATATTATAGTTTATTTTTGTTTGGAAAGATTCCAGAAACCCTTCTAGTACACTACATACACAGGAAAATACTATTATATCCTTGTTAATATATATTTTCAAGTAACTTCCACTGTCTGAAAGCCAGGGTCGGTCACAATGAGTTACTGTACAGAAAAAGTAACCTTATTTGACTATATGGTACTATAATTAAACACACAGCAAAATACTCTTTGATTTTATGACTCTCACCAAATACTTGGTTCACAACCGTATTTTTCCAACCCATGTTTTTAGCTGTAACCCTGCAGAAATACGATCAACAATTTTCCAACTACAAACAATGAAACTAAAGACAACAAATTCTGCTCAAAGTCTTACATCACTGACTGTATGATTTACCATTAAATACACCATCAGTGTGTGTGATACGACAGCTGCGTGCTGAAGGACAATCAGCCTGTGATGGAGTAGCTGCAGCAGCAGTAACGATCAGGTGATTGGACTCTCGCCTCAAAATCATGACACAACAGGTTGCGAGTTCATATCCACTACAGTGACTAGGAGAGATAACGCAGTGTTTGTTGAACATGCTGGACAATTATCTGAGAACTAAAATAAATTACTCATATACTCACAGAGTTCCTGGAAAAAAGGCACATTACCAGTAACATGAGAAACATTTGCTACAGAACAAAAGTATGTAAACAAAACACAGGCAAGACAGGCATACACAGTTACCCTGTACCATATGGCGCATCACTGCCAAGAAAGTTCGAGTTACAAAGATTTTAAACAACCGAAACTTAAAAATGAGCAGAAGTTAGTTAAATGCAGACAAGGAACCAACAAACAACTGTTACTTGTGCACACAGCCCTTACCCACAGAAATCGCCTCAAAGGAATTGTTCAGCCTTAGGTGAGGCACTGCAGGGACTCTTAAAAACCATAGTGCAGCTATTCAAACTGCATGAGGCACTAGGATCCATGATTTAGAGGAAGTTACCTTTCTTCCAACTCACCAGTGGCCCAACTTTAAACCACTCTTTTCCTTAATTCTGAATAAAACACATAACCAAGGTCCACAACTATAGATAACTTCCTTTCGCCTTTCACATTTTGATGATCCAGAAGACCCCTTTCAGCCCTGTGCAGGGGGACCAAGTAAAAGCAAGGAGGATTAAAACCTGAGCAATGCAAGAGCAGCCCAAGGTGGGGGAGCAGCAAAGCCAGAGAAGGGAAACAAAGACACTGGAGGAAAAACAAAAATTACTGCAAAAATATCAATCCAAGTTCCTAGCTCTCCTAATGAATTATACAAGAAAACAGTTCAGCTGCAAGCAGCTACAGCCCAGAGAACCAACAACCTGTTCTCATCTGTGAGGTAAATGTGGTCAAGGTAATGTCACTCTCACACTACCCTCCTGATACTGTGGGCAACATTTACTTGTAACATGACCTACAAGTCAAAAGAAAACCCTCTTTTGACCCTCGAGTATTAACATTCAGGTGAAAGAACAAGGACTGAGGAGGGACAGAGCTGCAGTTTGTATAGAAACTTGGTTATAACCGCACACATGCTGCGTAACCCTGGCAAGCGCTTTCATCTTTTACCTTGCAGGCAAACATCCCTAGATTTAAAGAAAGAAAAAAAAAAGAAAAACCACACACCTGTGAATGAACGAACACGACAGTGCGATGACCTAGAAATATCGCCCTGCCTCGTGATGTGCGAGACCTCAGACAGTCACCATCCATCTCTGCAGAAGGCAGGAGTTGCGGGGGGGTAGAAAGCAGAAGAGAAAATAAATAGAAGCAGCCTTCATGGCGGTGTCAGACTCCACGAGCAGGCCTTCAGCCAGACCACAATCTGGTTTATGATTCACAGAAAAAGAAACTACGTTATGTTCACAGACCGTCATTTCTGCCACAGCTTCTTTTATGGGCAGCGGTTTTGGTAGATAAACCGTATCTGAGTCAAGAAGCAGCTTCAGTAAGCACCTCAGCATCAACCTAAGTTGTCGGCACGCTCCTTTCCAGCTCTGCAGCACTGTGCACTGCCGCACAGGTGGCTTCAGAGAAAAGTGACCCCATCAGTGTCCCCTGTCCAGGGAAGGCAGACGGTGATAAGCACACCGAGAGTACAAGGATGAGACAAGTGACATTCACAAAGGAACCAGTTGCAAATCAGCACTCACTGGGATCCTCAGTGTCTTCACAACTTGACATTACTTTCTGGGTGGGAAACGATTATTCGGGATCCTAACTAATCTGTTCTGATGAGCAAACGTATCAAGTGGCATATGTGACCTTTTCCCCCCTGCAGCAGACTCTGCTTACTTGAATTCCTAAGTTCTTGAAGAACAGAGGATACAAAAGACATGAAAAAAAATCAATAAAAACAAAATAAAAGACAGGAAGATTTGCTAGCTACAAAAAAGAGCATCCCTTTTAGTCCCACCACTGCTTACATTTTATTCATCAATTTTCTCTTCATCCAGTTCCTCTCTTTCTGCAGAGACAACCTAGCAGCAGCACATTCTTATTATTCAACACAAAGTCAAATATAATCCCAGATGATTAAAAAGCAATAAAACACTCCTTCAACAGATAAAACAACAGAAACAGAGTCAGAAACAGCACTCTTGCTGATCTGGAATCTCTCTCTCCCTTGCCTTCTTAGGGCCATTTCTGGCACATTCTTCTGGTCCAAATACACACAGATGAGGAAAGGTTACAGAAGAAAATAAATATATATTTATAAAATAAAAAAGTCAAAAGACAGCAAGAAATAACTATAAATATAGCAGCTAATATAAATAAGAAGTTCTTGAGTACTTAATCAACTTTGGATTCAGAAGTGGTCTCACAGATACTGCTCTGCAATTAAAGCTCACAGACACAACACAAAGCTTAGAAATTAAATTACTTGGCTGCTGGAATAAATATTTATGGTTCACCTCACCTGCCCACATATTTTGATCATTTAAGATTTTCTCCTTCACAATCAATTGAGCCGACATAGCTATCAAAGGCTCAACAGCAAGATTTGTGTGATACAGAAAAACAAACGCAAGAGTTATTGTAAATGTGTTTTAAAAAAAGAAACAGTAATCAGAAATATTAAGTATTTGCATACTCCTCTGAGTAAAACTCATTTTGAATTATATGATGTCCCCAACTTGATAGAGGAATTAGACTTCAGTTTCCTACACAAAACAAATTATTTATTTGCATGCAACATACTTACATGTAGACAAAGGAAAAGTAAACATTCTTCACGCATATATATGTTCATTTTTATATACTTATGTGTAGACTTAGTTATGAGGCTACATCTCTTGATATGCGGATTGGGATCTTTACAGTGGAGAAGTCACCCATGCACAATCCAAAAGTGTCAGGGGTCACCAAAAGACTGTTTTCAGAGGTGCAAATTACCTCTCTGTTTTGTAAGCGTGTGAATCCTTCCTGCCCACACACCTGTGGCATCTCCAAACAACTCTTGCCACTGGGAGGCAACGCAGCCTTGCTGCCAGTATTTTCACTTACACAGTGGCCACATACAGAAAGTCTGAGAATTATGATTTTCATCAGTTTTACTACTTGTTGAAAGATTCAGAAAAAAAAAGGAAGGTGTCAGTGCTTTAAAAAAAAAAAAAAAGCACATACCCAGAACACAACCCCCAACACCACCACACAGATTTGCCATTTTACTCTTCTAATGTACTGGTGCCAAAGCGAAAGTTCAAGATCTATTACACCAAGTGGAAATGCCATGAAGGAGGAGATCAGATGGCAAAACAAGCAATTCAAATCCTGTAATAGCCTAGACCTATTAACATTGTGTAGACAAGAGTGGCTTTTATCTTATTCCAGTCTGCTTTGCAACAGGCCTTCCTATTTCCTTCACCCCCCTGTACAGAATCCACAACAGCAATGCTGGTTCACAGTTACATGAAGTTAAAAACATGCAAATTCCACTACTATACTGTATTTGATAAGCAGATTAATCTCTGTAGTCCACATGCACAGCAATGTGTTGGCCACCTCTTACAAGCAATATAATCTGTTCATCATGTCAGCGGAAGCAGAGGGAAATGTCAAATCATAGAGGACTAAATCCTCCATCCACAGCAACTGTGTGCAACTTCAAAGCTGTACACAGAGAAGAAAATATGAAGTTGAAACAATGCAGAAATCTCTACCTAGTGGTGAGGCACTGGTGATCTTTAGAAGTCATATCTGGCATATTCATTTCTATAGGAACACTGGATATATGCTGAAAAAGAAAATGTAAAGCCGGACCCCTTGTGCTCACAGTTGGCTACAGAGTGCAGTGCTAGTAAGCCACGTCCAGGAATCAAGGAGCACTATTTTCATTTTCCCCCATCCAGTTCAAGCTGGTAGTACTGACACCACCACAAGTGCACATCAGCAGAAAAAGACTGCATGTATCTCAAAATCTTCACTCCTTATCAGAAGGCTTCTGCATGAGCTGCTCCCTCAAAACTAAAACATGAAAATCAGCTGATCACATACATGCACGTGCCAGGTATGAGACCCAAAGAATACAAAATGTGTAAGAACATGTTCAATCTCAG
Source organism: Cygnus atratus (assembly GCF_013377495.2). NCBI lineage: Eukaryota > Metazoa > Chordata > Aves > Anseriformes > Anatidae > Cygnus > Cygnus atratus. The sequence goes on from NC_066363.1 coordinate 36,346,555, forward strand.
GAAATGCCCATAATCAATCCTCAAATTCAATCCCCGACCAAATACAAAAACCCCACAAGCCACTATTCCATTTACCTAATTCCTTAAATCGGGCCCATCACTGTCGTTATCTGAGTTCTCGAACACAGGCTGCAAAGTGCATATTTGTCAGTTATCTCATTACTACTACACGTTTGTGAAAGGCAGATACACAGACTTTTCTCAGTTCTCCTCCAACCAAGATATCTGTTAAAAAGTCTGTGTCTCCCCAAGCCAGCAACTGTGTTATTCAAGCCGTTCTGGTAAGGTCACGTCATCATTACTGGATGTCTTTCGTATTACAACACATCCTAAGCAACAGAAACAAGATTACAGCTAAACAAGATTCTGGTATATTAACATGTCCATCAAATAACTAGTAAATGTAATGATTAGGAAAACTTTTGTAACTCATGTAACGTTCTCGAATCTCTTCCACAGCACAGAAATAACTCTGTGCGCTCTCTGCACTGCCTCCATTCTCAACATCCACGAAGGGAGGATGGAGCAGACTCTAAATAAATCTACCTCTCACTACCACAACTTTTCTTTCCCCAGGTCATCAGGTTGGAATAGCTTCCAAGCTTCATTTATCTGCCAGTATAAACACTTCCTATGGCTCCGCCATGTAACGATGAAACAGCTTTGTTTAACTAAACCATGTATGTCTATTTTAAAAAGCAGTCAGTACCAAAAGATGGCACTGCAAAAGGCAACGCAGTTTTCAGAGGATGAAGAGTTCAGCAGTCCCTAGATATAAACCCTTCTACAAAAGTATCTTATGGTGAATGTGCAAGAACTAGTATACTCCTCTCCCCCTAACACAAATCACTATTTCTCCCCTCCTAAAGTAAAGGAAACTCAGAGAGTGTCTATAGATATAGGACAAATTATTACAGAGCAATGTCATAGCTGTGCTATTCTTTTGGATGCACAGCCCAGAAATCACCTATGCAACTGGAGATAACAAACAGTGAATATATCCCACTGTAAGACGTTATGTGAGATACCATACAAACTACTGTTTGTCTAAGTCACACGGATATACGTGCAACTGGAAGGGGCAGTATTTTGTTCTGGCCAGGTGAACTCATGACTGTTAGGATATGATGAGCTGTTGTGATTGTAGGAGTCCTTTTTCACATCCCGCTGCATAGCCATGGCACCATAAGACCAACTAGCAGCATACAAGGAGACAGAATGACTGTGAGACTTCAGCTTCATCTACCTACGGATCAACAACAATGTAGAATACTTAAGATGAGACCACTGCGCAGCATGGGTACCAACTGAGAAAGCAAACCTCCTTTGCCATGCTGTAAAACATTTTGGGGTTCAAAATATACAATACAGTTCAACCTGTTGCATTGTATTAACATGGGGGGCAGCCAGTTCCTTCCCTCAGACTCATGAGATGGAAGTCTCACCTTCCATCACCTTCTGGTAAAGGTCTCTGGGCTTATGTTCTGCTTTTAGTGAGAAGTCAGGGAAAAAAAAAAAAATCCAAACCTTTGCTTTCCCGAATGCTTGTCATCAGTTCTGCCTAATACATTCTAACTTCCATCATCCAAGACGTGTGGTTGCTTCACTTCAGAGGTTCAAAGGTGGAAAGCTGTAATGGACTCATGATGAGGAAATCAGTCAAAAAAAAAAAAAAGTCAGGACAGGAGGTTCACATAAGCAGTCACTAGACTAGCTGCAGACTGCCTGCCAGAGAGGTTATTATTAGGAAGTCTTTTTTACTAAGCCACCTACCTGTGACAACAAGGTAGAAAGTAACCAAGCAGTAGCCAGAAGGAAAAGCCTTTATTATCTTGGAAAGAGATCTATTCTGCTGTGGAATCACTGGGAGAGTAGGAGAGTGGGGAGGAGACAGAAAGAAAAAAAGCAGTTCTGCTACAACAGCAATGGAACAATGTTTGTTTAGAAGGGATGGGCAACTGCCAGTCCCCTACTTACAACAAATCCAAGGACTCCAAACATGATGACTTTAAAACTGACCTTAAGGGAAAGTCTACTGTGTTCTTGAAGGAACAGGAAAAGGATATGTCATATCTGACAAGGAGATGCACTATTTTTTCACGAGGAGTGCTTCAGCATACACAGTCGCTTTCTCAACGTGCTGAACACCAGTTCTCTGAACTCTGCCTTTTGGAGCAAGTATTCAGGTTCTCAGCATTCTGAGCAGGAAAGCCAAGCAAAAAAAATCAAGTCTCAGGTACATGAAGTTGTGCTTCAGGATGAAAATATGGAGAGAAACGATCTACATCGAGATCATTAATGCTGCTCTTTCGAAGTGTGATCTAGACCAAGTGAATTAAGTAAGAAAGTATCTAGACAGATTACCTTCAGAGAAGAAAAATTCTTAATACCAAGAGGGATTCAGCTTGAGAACTAACGTAGATAGAATAACCTATGGAGATGACCCAATGTGAAGATTTATAGTAATACGGACTATAGGCATTTTCAAAGTTAATTGACTGTGAGGGCAGTATACTGAGGATACTTTAGGCATGTTTTAAGAACGCTGAATCTCAGTCAAGTACACACCTCAAGCAAACTGCATGAACATCCCTGACCACCCACTCGCAAAGTGAGCCTGCAGAAAATGAGTAGCCAGTATAGTTGTTCCTGAACTGGGGGTGTCTCCGACTGGCAAGAAAAAACTTGGATTCTGTTCAGGCGGGTAGCTCTGCCCAGCTTCTGCGATTCAAACCCTCCAGCCAAGACTGACTGCCTGTTAAAGAGCTTATTAAAAAAAAAAAAAAAAAAACAGACTTGTCTTTCACAAACTCCTTCTGTTCCTTGCTTCAACTTCATATTTCTTCCTTCTTTACTCCTTGCTATACTCTGCTTTCTCTAGAAGGGTGAAAATCAGGAAAAAGTTGTCAGGCATTAGTAAAGAATGCACCCAATATATGCACCTGGTATATGCAGATTGGAGTCTCTTTGACCCCGAAACTTGGTATTTCAGCATTAGTTCTTCAAATTGAGAGACAAGCATAGACATTTGGCGAAGATGGAAAAGGAACCTTCTGGGTTTACAGGGTTCACTTAGTAACACATGGGCCTAATCAGTACAAGTAAAGTATATCATACTATTATACCTATGTAAGCAACCTGTTCCTAGCTGCACTTGCCCTGTAGAGAATCAAAAATCAATAAATCAGAACAATGAGCATTCACAAGTAAAGAAGGCTTTGAGATTTTACATGATGAAGCCGTTCAGTGGTTCCAGGACAGAGGAGCAGTAGCAGCAGCTGTGACAGAATGGCTCCAACTCTGATGGGGAAAAATAAACCACTCACCTGTGGAGCAGCAGAGAACAAAAAGAACAGTCAGAAGGGTTAGCAACAGGTGAGCACAACCACAGGCTAGAGATTTTCTGAAAAGCAGTAACAGAACAGTAGACAATTTCTCATTTGCCTAAAAATCCTAAAACATGTCTACCAGCTCTAAAACAGAATACATTCTCAGTGGACATTTATTATGCAAAGGGCAAACCACCTTGGGTCACCAAAACCAAAATCCGTGGTCTGTATGGGTACCAGAACTACTGAACATAACTACTTATCAAAAGCTATACAGTGCCTGAGCAGACCCTCCTACAAGGACAGCAATAGGTAGACGTGGAATTTATCATCCCTCTCCTTCCATCAGGGTTTGACAGAAGAAAAGTCAGGTGGCAGGGTATGAGTGGGGCAGCATCTTCCTAGTTTAGGAAACAGCTAGGAGATTAACAGAAGAGAGATTTAAATGTCTGTCTTTGTTCCACATGTCAACACAGATAAGAAAAAATATATATAGTCTTTTATGCCAACCCCCCACTACGTATGGGGTTTTTGTTGCTGTTGTTCTGAAAGGGTGACTAATCCTACTCAACTGTCTTCCCGAAGTGCAGGTACTGGAAGTTTTTTCTTCTTACCTCTGCAGTTTACTATCCTGTGTCAATTTGCCAGCAAGAAACTAAGTATCTGGGCTCTTCCTAACCAGCTCCCTTCTGCTCTCACTTTTCACCCTAACCTCCTGCATCTCTCCAGGCTTCTGAAAGAAATATTTAGTTGGTCTTCAGTTAGAATTAATATTTTTAAATTACACATGCAGAAAGATCAACATCAATTATTTTCCCTAACTGTTGATATAGTAAGTCTAGTAAAACAAAATGGCTGTAAAAAAACGTTGCATTATTTCACCACATAAGTTAACAAAACCGTCTAGACAACTGTATGCTCAGTTACACACCCCAGTTCTAGCCACACATAGCGGAGAGCTACAAACAAATACTAATATGCCTTGAATTCACGAGGTGCCAAGGATCTTAAGCAGTCACTTGTACCACTGCAGGCAAAATTCCACTCTTTTCCAATATTAAAGAGAGTTGGGGGAACCAAGGTGGAGGAGAATTCAGTTTTCAAATGCGATGGCTTCTGAATAAGCAGAGACAGGGAAGAAGTATTCCTTCATTTCCAGAACACTTTCTGGTGCTAAGGAGTCCTGCTGCTGGCACACTGTGCTGTTTGCAAGAGCAGAAGGGGTCACAAGCTATATTTGCAGTACATTTCAGAGGTCAGTGGAATAGCACAGAATTTGGGTAATACTGCTAGAGAAACTGGATTTTTTTTCCTTCCTTTCTTTTTTAAATAATTCAGATTGCCATCAAGGGGAAAAGATGCAGCTACAGAGCAACTCAGTATACCATAACATTCATTAAGCTAATAAATTAATACTCATTTTTATTACACTCATTTCCATATTTGACATGCATTTAAGGGTATACGTAAAGTTCAGGTAAAGCAATAGCAGATACACACATTCTCACTGATCTCTTTCATGATGGTTTCAGACTCTGTAATATGAAAATTGCTCCAGAGCTAAAATCCATTAGGTAACGGTAGCTCAACGGTAATTTCTTCTACAGAGTGATTAAAGCCCAACCAGCTCATATTAAAATGCAATAATGTAATCAAAATTATCCAGAAAAGGTTAACAGCAACAAATACCTTTTCCCCATCCTGGGTATCCAGTTATCATCTCACCTTAACAAGCTTCGCTTTCAGGCTCTTGATATTTACCCTGGCTCTGGAAGCTGGTTCAGAGAGCCTTGGCATATAACTTTGTTCCAGATCACCGTGTCCAACGCAGACTTTATCTCCCCACTGAATCTGGTCTAAAGAGAGCCCTGGTAACTGCCCCAAGATAACTGCGAGCAAAGACGGGATTATTTGCTCTGTTCTGAAGACTCACTCTTCACAATCTCACCAAAAGTTGCCAGTGAGAAAGGGGTCATTCTGGATAGCTGAAAGAAGAACGAGATATTACATCCAGATAACTCTCTGGATAGCTGCCCTGGGACAGAGAACAATATTTGGAAGTACTGTTAAGCGTGACCACTAAAGATAAAGCACGAGGACTGACACAGCTACAGCAGCTGCATTTCTCATCTATAGTAGCATTTACATGGTTCAGGATTATTTAGTCAATATAAGAGATTTTCTGAGATGCAAGGAAACTGCAATGCTAGGTCCATGTATGAAAAGTCCTACAGCACGGGTATAGAGCACCTCTAAAGTGTAGCAAGGGCTTACACTGAACCTGGGAAAAGGAGATTCCCTGGCACAGCCCTCTGAAATGGAAATACATACAAGAAAAAGCAAAAATCAAACAGCAACAAAAAGCCCCACACAAAACATTATCTTCCCACCCTCTACAAACCATACCTCTACCATGCTCTGTCTCTTCCCAGGAGCACACAGTGCTTCTAACTTCACTGGAGGACCCTAGGCCATCCTAATTTCTCCCTGGAAGGCTGTGCAAACCAGAGGTTTATTGTAAATACCTCACAGCTTTCCTCCTCCCTCCAAATATCATAGTAGTCCTAAGCAACTTTTTGTGAACTTGTTATCCCTTCCAGGTCCATGGCACTCTGCACTTGGATGAACAAGCCCCAGCTCGAGAGCACAAAGCAGCATACTCCTGAGCCTCTTTCTCTCTCTGCTGTCACAGCTGCGGAGAGGTTTTGCTCCCCTTCCCACAAATCCATCTTTTTCACATTAGCGAACACACTAAATGAGTCAGGAAGTTCTAGCAACGCGGCCTAAACAAATCTATGGGGAAGAGGAGCTATTTGGGGGTTTCTTTGGAACTCCACAGCATTTACTTATGTCCCCCTCTATCCTAATCATGAAGAGTTCATACGATGAAGCCTCAGTAGAAAAGTTCTGAAATGCAAATGCAGGTGAGTGGGGTTTTGTTTATTTGTTTTTATACATCAAAACTGGGACCTTAATAACTCTCGGAGTGCTCAGGTAACCCAGTGTAAGAAACAGTGATGCCTGCGAGGTAGCAGACACTCCTCTGCAAGTTAAAGAAGCCACAACACTTCTACAGGTTGTCAGAAAAAGATGGAAATTTTCCAAGTTTGTCGCCAAATTTACTCCAATCTAAGTCAGTACTTTGAACTGAACACAAAAGCAAACCGGAAGCAAGGGCAGACCTCAACAACTTGGTACGCAGGCTTCACCTGCAAGCAGGTAAGCATCTGAAGTCCCCATGAAGCCCTTAAATGAATTCCTGTAACACGCACACACGCTGATGAAGATGCTCAGAACGATTACAGCTAAAAAAAAAAAAAAAAAAAAAAAGGAGTGAAATAACGACAGACAGTTTTGTTCCCTGAATGCCACAGTCATCTATCACAACATGGGGCCGAGTTCACATTCATGTGCCCATGCCAATCTCAGATAGCAGTGAAATTGGATCTCTGGCGTCTTCTATGTACCAGCCTGCAATTTCTGCGTTAAAGCTCCACTTACAGCTTCTGTCTGGATACCTCCTACAAAGTAAGATGACCACATCACTGAAGAAAGATGCGATACTTTACATCTACTTGTTTCCACAGCACACTCAGATATTCAGCAGCTCTATTTTTATTCAAGGAATATTTACTATTTGTCAAAATATGTTGGAAAAAAATATATTTCCAGAAGGAACAGAAACATTTGCAGCTTAGTCAAGTTTGACAATATAGTCTTAGAAAAAAGCAAAAAGTGCGTGTGGAGAAAAATCTCAGCAGTGTCCAAATATTTCCTAAATTAAAAAAACATTTTGTTGGAGCAATTTCAGAAATGTCAACATTTCAAAATGAAAGTGCTCAGCTTTGCACAAAAATCTCTTAAAAAAAATCTTTGTAATTCGAAGTCAGAAGAAATGTTTCAAAATACATCCGAACTAAATTCTGATCTTTGGGGTCATAAGACAGCCAAGCTTGGCTTCAAATCCTATTGTTTTTTTCCACTTTTTCCCGTTAACTGATAAATTCTACTTAAACTAATAAATTCTATTTCTACTTCATCCTTCTACCACAAGACAGAAATGGAACTAACAGCTGTATTTCAGTCATTTTTTTATTATTCTTTAATGTATTATATTATCTTAAATGAAAGTCCGCAGTAGTAACGTACTCCAGTCTGGGCACTCATCAGAGACACAAACAGCACTGCAGCCTCTTTGGTCAAGTAATCCACTCCCTGTCTTTGTCACAGCAAATAATTAAGAAAGAGCACCCTAAGAATTCAGGATGAAAAATGCAAAAATCAGTATCAAAGAAAATGATTAGACTATCCATGGGAATATTTCTTGTATTCCACAGGTCAGAATATTACTCTAGCATCTCATAACCAAAAGAAAGTATAATAAATAAAGCATTTGCAAATGTCTTGGTGTAGAGTCAGACACTGAGTAACAGTAATTGGTTGCTTAATTTTAATTGTGAAATTATTCACAGACCCTTAAAACCAAGGACCTTTTTTGTTAGCTACAGCTAATTTAGCAAATCTATTCTTTAATTGTCACTGTTTCAAATTAACGCTAAAACCTTAGTCTGTGACTTTCTCAATGTGTACTTAGCTATCTACTTAGATTTTTATCAAATTTTGAATCACTGGTGTTTACTAGAGACAAATAAAATTAATTCTTAGTAAATCATAGCTTGCTCAAGAAAAAGAATTATAAATAAAGAAAAAAGCACATTCAGGGGCAATATAAAAAGTACACTGAAAACAGCTGGCCTCCAGCGCTTATTTGTTTTGCATGAAAGTATTCTGCAGCCTGTCACAAAATATTTCTGATAACTTGTTTATATTTGCACCATATCATACAACAGGAAGGAACGATAGAAGAGTTTGCCTTCAGATTAGACAGGTGCGTTTCCTTGTCTTTTTAGCATCACCTCCTCCTCGATTATTTTTTATTATTCATATCATCTTTTCACATTCCCCAGGTAAAGATTAGGTGAAAAACAGAAGATTTGACCTGACTACTTTACATTCCTCATAAGGACGGCTGCTCAGCTACAAAAACGTTCTCTCATGCCCTGAAGAGCAGCCACAATAATCGCTATACGTTTTTGCCCCCAAACAAGTATGCCCTGCACAAGTGAAGTATAACACAACCACTACAAGTTACCTGATGTTTCTTCGACTTGTTTCATTTGCTGAGTTGTATTTATTTAGGTTTGCTGTTGTACAAGACGAACAGTCCCTGCAAACTGCCGGTACGCAGCCCCACAACAGGCCTCACCCAAAGCCACTCGAGTAGGCAGAGGAAAAAGAAAATATTCCTATTCACTTTATACAAGGCCTTCAAACTTAAAAAGGAAAAAAATGTGTATGTAACACGTTAACAGATGTTTGTTTTCAGCCCTTTCTTCCTATAAAATAGGAGACTGAAACTTTAAGCCCTGAAAATATTTTATGCCTTAGCCTCTCCATCTAATCAGTAACCTCAGAACAAGAACACATTTTGACATCGAAGTATCAAAAATCATGTTTTAGTTGAAGTTTAATGGCAATTCCATTTACCTCCATATGATTAATATAATCTAGGCTTTGTCACAAACGTTGCACTTAATGTTTTATCACAATTTAAATTCAAACCCAAAGAGCAAAGGAAACCAGACCTGGAAATGAAACAGAATCCCAAAATCTGCTCTGCTCAAGATTACAAGTGGGGAGGAGAAAAAAAAAAAAAAGGTGCTGATCAGAACTGTTAGTCACAAAAGACTATTTAAGATAGAAAAACCTTCCTGAAATAGAATGGCCTTTCTCACCACACCAACTTGCAAAGTGAGTAAGCAACATCCTTGGAACATACATCCTTCTACATCACTGTGAGATGCATTTTCCGTAAATAAATTTTTAAAAAATTATTACAGCTGGACAGAAGATTAAACTAAGATAAATATTGCCACAATTAGGTTTAGTTAGTTGCTTTCAATGAACAATAATTGGTACTGCTGCTGAGGTAAATAAGTGTAATTGTTCATTTATTTTGCAAGGCCACACATTTATGCCCATTACATAGCATAGCAACTGAGTACAGGCCTGTCCTCCAATTTCCAGGTACTGGAAGAAGCATCCCATACACTGCCTATTTTACCTTATTTCCGCATAGGGACTGCTGCTCGGCTAGAAAAACATTCTCTCATGCCCTGAAGAGCAGACATGATAACCACTATATATTTTCTACCCAAAACCATCCCATATAGTTGCTGCATCGCTTGCGGTATAAGAAGCCTTAGGATAAGAACTACCACCTCTTCAGAAAAGCAAATCTCAACTTCAAATTTTAATTTATACACTAAGCAAAATGCTAAAAAAGAGTTGCATGACAGTAACTACCTGTATCATCTTCCTATTCTTCTAAAGAGCTCTGCTTGAAGTTAAAATCCTTCCAGGCTCAAGTTTGCTAGCCCTCCCGTCAGTGCTGACACGCGTAGCCCCTTGTCCTCATCACTAGCAACATGAAAGTTTTGCATCTTTTTATGCTTGTTTTACACAGCCCGCTGTGAGCTCCAATATAGGAGCTGTCACTGACATCCCACTGCACTTTATCCAATATGCTGGTGGAAGTTTCCCCAACACAGAGGGGAGCAAAGCAAACATCTCAGCAATACCAAATGCCATTTTTGCATGTGCTCGCAGCCAGCTTGTAACTCAACACCTTGCAGCAAAAGTGAGGACATGGCCCAACCTTTATTAGCATTTCTGAGAAAATATTGAAAGGGCCAGCTTCAAGCAAGCTACACGCATTCACCCGATGGATTATGAAACCACTTGAACTCCTTGCTGCAGAATTTGGCCTCCTGACTGCCTAATATTAAGCACGAAGCGAAGTCATTGAAGGCAGCAGATGCCGAAGTTTCAGACAGAATTTCAGAAGCCTCTTTCCTCCTTCATATGACCTGAACTTTTCAGATGCTCAGTATTTTATACGCAGCTTTTGATCCATCTTCTGCAACTATTCTTTTGTTGAAGTTTTGTTTTTCTTGCTAATCCTACTACTTGGAAAAACAGCTGCCTGTGCTCTCACAGCAAGTACTGTTCTGTTGCAGGAGCCATCCTAGTATTTGGGAACCAGTCAACTTTAATGAGAAGCACCACAGCTCAGCTCTGACAGCCAAGGCCACTATACAAATACCTTGCTGGAAGCTATTCAATAACAGGACTTTGTGTGTGCAGCGCCAGTAGATCATCTTAGTTTGCGTGACTATTCTATATGCAAACATTTGGACTTTTTCTCCCTTCAAGATCTGCTAGCCATTTTCAGCACAATACAATTAACAACTTCTACCTCCATTAATGTGCCTTCTGATTTATCTTTCGCATCTCCTCCTATACACAGTGTTGCTTCTTCAGGCCCACTGCTGTATGTTCAGACACTCATTTCATTCACATCCATTTCTCAGCAATCAACAGGTCTCAGGAAAAGCAGAACTGTCCAGGTAAGCCATACAGTTGCACAGGTATGTGTATGTCATGTCAATATTTACCATGAAACACGGGAGCACATGTGAGCACATAGTGGCTCATATAAGCAACAACCTCATCTGCACACGATTAAAAATACCCAAAATAAATGTAAATCAAATTAGATATATATGTTGTCAAAATATGATAAAGTGACTCAGCTAAAGTCCTGTCTCTATTTTCAGACTAAACATTACATTAGGAACTAGCTTTAAGGAGGTACTGACCCTCCTCTCTAAAGAAGACAGATCAGCTATGAGCAGATTAATGAAAACAATCAAACTACAGGAAAAAAGTGTGTAGCCCTCTGGACTTCTGAGAACAGATGACAAGGCCCCAGAAGGTTACTTATACCAAGTTAGATTTCAATATAATTTCAGAAACGCTCTGTGGAACCAGAATTGCTGTTCCTAGCATCACAGCCTTACCACACAGTCTAACTTTTGATGAAGGCATCATCAGGACAGAAGAAATGCAATAGAAATCACCATGTTGCCACATCTGAGTAATTACCAGTTAGGTTTTTCAGTTCTTTCCCCCCCCAGCCCCACCCTCTTCTACACAGTACTCTTTGGGTAAATAACTGTCTTGGACTAACGTAGTCTATTCTACAGCGTGAATCCAGCAAAAAGCAGTTAAGTTGGGCCTTTTGCTCCCATCCCAGAGACATCAGAAAATAAACCAGGCTACCTGCAAGTGAATAGAGTATCTAAAATCCAAGAGACGGGGAGACCACCTACTAAAGCAGACTAAAAGACACCCTCGTTGGCATGCATACAGGGAAGGTGACAGCACTTCAGGTTGCACGAACAAAGTGCTGGTAGAAAAAGCTCACAGAGAAACATTGCAAAAATTACTAACCAACAGTTTTAAATCAATGTCTATTTTCAGCTGTGAGCTGCAGAAAATGAGAATACAGCCGGTTTGGTAGTCAGCACTGCTGCAGAATTACAGGAGTTCCTCCTGCAGAACATGCTCTCATTGCAGAGAACACTGTTAGGGCCCTCTGAAAGGCCCAAGAGCAATACTCCTGATTTAGCATAACTATTCAGTGCAACAAAACACACAAAGGCAATACTTAAATGCAAAAACTGAAAACGCAGCAGCCGATCACCATCTCAGATGTGAATGTTTCATCTAACAGTCAAAACTCTCCCAGGTTACCTGCACTGATTTTCTTTTTTAAGGTACTGGTCATTTATCAGGTGGCCCCTAAGATGTAAGGGGGAAAAAAAAAGAACTGCACAATGAACGACTTCATTACTGTATCATTATTTATGAATGTTATACTACAAGTAAGAAAAGGAACTACAGAACCCCTCAGAAACCAACTGCATTCCGTCCCCGAAATGCCACAAGTGTTTCCTTATAGTAAGTTGAGCTTTACTGGCAAGGCTGATGAAAAAGACCCCTGGGTAAGTATTTGTTTTTACTGGGACAACTGAGCTCTGAAAAAATGACCAAATCCTCACCAGCAGCACTACACTGACGATGTGAATGACTGTTAACCCACCCTGTGGAATGTGACACAGCAGCAGCACTGCAGCAACTGGAGCTACACGGAGGGAGCATCAACAGCCCATGCCATAAAGGTCTCCCCACACAGATCTGTTTGCAGCATCAGGCTTGTTACCTGCACTGCAACACCGTTTGCCTTGCAATCTCCCACTTCAGTTTAAAGTAATAGCGGAAAATAACTCAATTGAGTTTTCTTTTTCTTGCAGCACACACGGAATGTCCCAAGCAACGTATGTTTTACATGGCATGTTACCCTGCTCTGCATGCCAAAAGCTACACTTATTTTTTTAACATGACAAATTTTGGTGCACATTTCTAGACCTGCGTGACAGAAAGCGTTGGACTCTGTTTGCATCAGACTTACTGAGAAAATAGTTCCAACACAAGCTCCTGTTCAGGCATTTGCTCCTTTATTTCAAAGCTGCCTTCAGAAATATTAAATCACTTCCTGGCAGAATCCATATTGGGTGAGTTTTCATCCTCCGATCCTTCAAGCTGCTCCAGGAGCACATCACACGCACCACCTTTTACAGCTGAGGCCTCCATGTGAGGACTGGGATCCATTTTGGTGCAACAGGTGCAACTCCCAACTGATCTGTCAGGTGTTTGATAAAGGTGAGTAACGTAATATACCTGTGCCTTGTACTCACGGGCAGGTCAAGTTTAACCTACCGTCACACTGAGGTGAAGTGTTAAAGTATAAGCAACCTTACACCATTTTGCACCACTTAGTACACCATCAGTTGCATGTGTGATATCGTATGTGCAAAGTGTCCGTTCTGCGTACTCCATGTGTTGGCCAATGCCATGTAACATGTATGTGCACATGCTGAATCAGTAGCACTTTATTAACTTTGAGATAGGAAAAAAAACAGGTAATATTTGCAACAGAATTAAATATACAATTATTTAGGAATTACAGTATTTCCAGATAAAGTTCTCCTCTCTGCTGAGAAGTCTGAGAACTGCTGATCAGTGATTACAGGGCAATGCACAGACCGCATGGGCTGGACTCTATCTTTTCTGACACCCTGCAGGCTGTGACATCTATGGGCCGATAACCCATTTGAGGGACACACCAGATGACTTACAGGCTTTCATTTTGGGTAACTGTTTCCCCTGAGCTTTCCCGTCGTGATGTGACGTGGGGCGTAGGAAAAGCGAAGAATCTGAGATTCAAAAGAAAACCCCCCAAGAGCCAGCAATATCACAACAGCACACTTGAACCGCACCGAGTCATAAATTACACAGTTTTGTGGTGTGTGGTTTTGTTACTTCATCCTAGACATCATGGTAATTAGGAGCAGCACACCTTTCATCTTCCTGACCCATAACATTATATGAATGTGATGTTATACTTGCAATTTAAAGTTTGGTGGTTTTTTTTTGGGGGGGCGGGTATTTGGGCCTGCCTATTAAAATGTAATTGAAGTGATGAAACTAGCGTCCGTTTCAGTTTGTGGCAGCACTTTATTTCCTTATACTTTCACCGAAGCACAGCAGCCTGTGGCCCACAGGCACTTAAAACTTCAGCATCTCCCCCACCACCACGCTGGCTTTGGAAGTCGCTCTGCCTGGCAGAACCACCTCCAGAAGCTCACTTTCTTTGCGCTCAGGCAGCGGAGAAGAAAATCGGTGCCTCAGGTTTGAGCCAACACCTGCCGAAGCAGCACACCGGGGGGGGGGGGGGCGGGCCGGGGCCGAGCCGCGGGGCGCTGCCTCCCCGCCCTCAGCGCGTCCAGGCGGGCACGCCTCGGGCCTAGCCGCCGCCGGAGCAAGGCCGCCGGAGGGGGGCGAGGGAAAGTTGGCGTGAACGGCCGGCGGCCGGCAGCCGCGCCGCCCCCTGCCCGCGGCGCCGCCCGGCGGCCCCTGCGCACGCTCCCGCCCGCCCACGAGGCCCCCCGGCCGGGGAGGCAGCGCCCCGCCGGCCACGGGGCTGAAGGGAAGGAGGGAGCGGCGTGGTGGCGGCGGGGGAGCCCGCAGGTGATGGGCTGAGGGCGGCGAGCGGAGCGTCCCGGCGCTGCCCCGGCCTCCCCTCGCACGCCGCCCCATCCTCGCCGCCACACCTAGCAACGGCGCTGACAGGACGCAGCGGCGGGAGGAGGAGGAGGAGGAGGAGGAGGAGGAGGAGGAAGCGGAATGGCTGCCGCGGCGGCGGCTCCCTCCCTCCCTCCTTCCCCGGAGCCCTGACAGCCAGAGCCGGGGCGGAAGCAGCAGGCGGCGTGCTGTGCCCGTCCTCCTCCTCCTCCTCCTCCGGGTCTCTGCACTCCCTCCTGCCAATGCAAACTAACTCCCCCTCGCCGCGGCCACCGCGCGTCCCCCGCACCCCGCCGTGCCCCGCACGCCGCCTCCCCCGGGAGCCCTCCACGTCGCTCCTCACCCACCGGCCTCCCTCCCACTGCACCTTGTGCCCCGCCACCCCACGCCCCCCCGGCGTCCCCCCTCCTTCGCCCCCGCCCTGCCCCGGGCACTCACCGATGTGGTTGTCCTCGATGTGCTCGATGAGCTCCGCCAGGGTCGGGAAGTGCAGCCCGCAGCCCCCGAACCTGCAGGCGTTGGAGAAGAAGGAGGCGGCGGCGATGCCTGTCATGGTGTTACATCGAGATCCCCCCGCCGTGCCTGCTCTGCCAGGGCCGGCGGCGGCGGCAGGGCGGGGAGAGGCGGGGGCCGGGGGGAACGGGACGGCGAGAGGGAGATGGGGAGGGAGAGAGAGAGAGAGGCTGGGGGTGGGGAGACGACGACGACGAGGAGGAGGAGGAGGTGGCGGCGGCGGCAGCGTCGGGAGCGGCGGAGGGGAGGGGAGGGCCGGGCTGGGTGGGGGGAGATGAGGCAGCCGCAGCTGGGAGGAGGGACCAGCGGCGCTCTGTAACAGCTGTGCTACCCCGGCGGCGGCCGCCGGCAGCGGGAGGAGCGGGAGCAGGGCACCCGGGCCGCCCCGCACCGCGCCGGGGGTGGGTGGGCTGGCAGGGACCGGGAGCGCCCCGCCGCCAGCCGCCAACTTTCGCCCGCAGCGGGGACGGGGCGGGGGGCGGCGCAACGGCGGGCCCCTGAGGTGAGGGGAGCCGCCCGCCAGGAGCCAGGCGGGCAGCCCCACGCCGGGAGCTCGCGGTTCCTCCTCCACCCCGGGCAGGCGAGGCCGCCCGCCCGCCCCGGTGCTTACCTGCGTGGGCCTGGGGCACCTGCGGCCAGGCCAGGCCTCCGGGGGTCCCTCCGGGCACAGGGCCCACCCCGGGGCCTGATCCGGCGGCCGCAGCCCCGCGGGTGTAAAGGAGGAGGAGGAGGGAGCGAGCGGGGGGCACCCACCTCGCTCTCGAAACCTATTTTGACTTTTTGTCTCCAGAAAGCTATTCAGCGGAGAGGCTGACTGATTAATTGATTTTAATGAAGGTCTCCCTAGGCTCAAATTCACAGACAGCTTTATTTAAGATTAAAAAGGAAAAAAAAAAGAGAGAGTGCTTGTCAGGAAGCCTTCTCTTTTTTTCCCCCGCTTCTGTTTTATAATAATCTTTTTCCATATTTATATAGTCCTACAATACTATTAATGATTTTGAGGAAAAGTGTAACTAAAAAAATCTCAGTCTCAAAATCTGTATTAAGCTCTCTTAATTGTCTAGACATAAATAACTGCACTGATCCCACTGATGGATAACAGCCCTAGACTCTTCTCATCTCTATAAAATTAACCATGTGTATAAGGATAAGCAGAATCCACATGTGTTTTATTCATTGTATTGCAGGTGGGGATGTTCTTAGCATTGCTGCAGGAGCTAAAGAACAGCCAAGCCTAATAACGCAGTAGAATGATTAGTGGATGGAAAGATAAGTATTTGCCCATTTAAAAAGGAAAAATCCTGGGTTGTGATTATAGTGCCCTATGTATCACAGAACTTACCATTTGTGGTGACAGAAAAAGGCTATATCTCGTACATTATTTTAGTCATCTCCTTACACATTCACTTTAATATTTATGAATTTTTGTCTCTTCCAGTTGTATGTTTCTTAATGCAAGCACAAACCCTATTTGCTGGAAAAAATAACGTGACACAACCTTTTACTTTGACACGTAGAACTAGACTTTGTAAATAGAGTTTGCAAATAAACTTTGCATGCCCATGGGATGTTGAACCACAGAACAATGTTGTACCGTTCGCGCATTAAAAAAAAAGGTAACAGACACGTGGTAGTCCACAGAATGTTTTCAGGATGGAGAGCAGCAGTCAACCTGTAGCCTAGAAGGTTGGGGAGCTGCTGCTGTTAAACGTTCTATGAAAATGTGTAACTTTGAGTAATACAGAGGTGTTTGGTATCAGACATCTGCTGTTTGATACGCCAGTTTTGAGCGTAACTGTTTTAGAGGTAACTAGTCTCAGACGAATAGTCTCCATTGTCTTTCTGTAACTGAAGAAACTTGCTCACTAAGAGTTGACTCAGCAAAGGAGGAGTTGTTCCTGGACCATGTTCCTGGAAGCTCATGCTGCACAAGTTGCTGTCATGAATAATGCCACAAAATTAAGTATGTGCAAGTGTCCATGTGATCAAGGCATAAAGCAACAGTGGGTGGGGAAGAGAAGTAATATGACAAGGTAAGCATCTTCTCTAGGAAGTTGCAGTTTTGGAAGCTAATTTGTGTAGTCAGGCACATAGGCCTTTTTAAACCTGTAGTGGTTTTGGTAAGCATGGGTCCTCTGCACTGTTAACAACATCAGGACTGTAGAGTTTATATTTTTCTTTGCGCCCGAGTAGGCACTGTCTCAGTGTAGATTGGCATAAATCAAATAGAGAATTTCTGAGGTAGGAATTCAAGATTAATTTGAATGTACATTCAATATAAGAATTTTCTCAGGGCTGATCTACCATGTTCAACAGGTACATGATTAAGTCTGTTAAAAAACAAAACTGATGGACATTGGGTTGGTGTCAATAGCTGGTTATAACTGTTAATAAAGAACACTTGCTACCTACAAAGAAATCAAAGTAGGTTTGTAGCCATCAAGTAATAAACATTCATGGTTAACCACCTGCTTGTAACAGGCAATATCGTGATTGCTTTCTGATGTGTGAACTTGGTCAGTTTGCTGCAGGTCTCTTTTCATTCATTGTTTGCTAAATTCTCTGGAATTTTTAGACCTTTTGAGTACTTAACTCTTGCAGTGGTTGAGAAGAGCTGGAAAGTCAGGAGCCATTCAATATCCCATAGGGTAAGTATTCACGTCAGTATATTTTTATGTAATTATTCCTCTTACTCCGTGGGGCTTGATTTTATAGATATTCAGCCTTAATGGCTTCACTAGAAGTTGCTAGTTAAGTCACTTATTTTTTTCCCCCATGATTTGAGCTATGGGCCTTGTTTCAATGTAAGGACAAGGGACTAGGTTCAAGACACAGGCATGAACAACCACAACGAAGAACGTCCTACGCTCAACTCTTCTTATCCCAGATTCACTGATATTTTTGTCGCCATCTGTGTATTACAGATGGGGAAAATACATTGTGTTCATATAAGAAATAGTTGTTGTAGAATAAACTACTATTCCGCCTAACTTCTTGTACTTCTTGTTTTGTTGTTTCCTAAGTATTATCTGGGAATCCTTTTTAACAAACTTAATATCACTAGTTTACCCAATCCAATATATCTTTAAGTCCTTTATTATGAATAATCGTTTTCTTATTCAGGTTTTCCTGGGACAGAAACTATGGTGTTCATACAACAAACTAAGAGAAGGAGCTCTGAACTTACTCCCTTGTTGTTTTGTTCTGTGGGAGAAATAAATGCAAATTGGACCCAAATGATTTGTTAAGCTGGGACTAATTGCTGAGTAGATCCATTTCAGGGGTGATAATAGTTGTCTTAAAGGATACTTTAAATAAATGGAGCTAAGAAAAAAAGCTTAAATGGCTGGTAGGCCGTGCTTTATTTATTTTTGAAGAAGTTAATTTGAAGGCCACTAAGAAGACCCTTAGTTCAACAACCATTTCTGCTTTGGCAGATGCTTGCACACAGCAGAGAGCAGGGCTGCATGCAAGGAAAAGGATGTGCTATTCAGACCTCATTACAAGACAGAGGGATGGGTAGATTCCTAGACCGTCTGATTACCTGCTTAGAAATATGTATGTTAGGTCTGCGTCTTTTCTTCACTAACACCATGCCTTTGTGCCCCATTTAAACTCAATTTTGGTAAATAAACGTTTAGAGTAATTTTAATTAATTTCTTCCTAAAGCTGATGGTTTATAGTCATGGTTTGGTAAGATCCCTTATCTCCTTACATCTCTCTTAGACCTTATTCAACAACTTTTGACTGCTGGTCTTTCTAATAACCAATTTCTACTAACGACTTAATAGTTACATTGTGCTAATTAACTGCTGTAGCATAACTGCTGGGCCTTATCTGAAGATAGATTGCTACCATCCACTCACACTGTTCTGGATTCCTGAAAGCTGCTTTTTCTGTCCTTATGCTCTCTGGACTGCTAGAGGTCAGAACTGGAAACACTTGGTAGTTGCTGTCTTTGGCTCTCCGAGGGTGATAAAGCTTTTGTTGAAGATATCACCCCCCTGCCAAATAGTAAGGAAAACCTAATACTTGGTTCAGAGCTTTATTTACAGTATCATTTATGTAAAGTTCTTGTTTTCAGCTGCGTTTATAATAGAGCATTACTGAGAAGATTGTTATGACTCTTGTACAAGAATGACGTGAATCTGTGAAACTTTAAAATTACAGTCTTAATAGAGTTCTGATTGTTAAACTATTGAAGTCATACTTGAAACATTTACTTTTTTTTTTCCCCTAAAGAAAAAATAGTTCGAAGATAATTGAATATTACAAAGAAATAGTTGGCAACACCTTCCCCTAAAAATCACTTGTTCATCTTTCAGTAACATTTTTTAACATTTTATTTCTGTTTCCCTCTGCAAACTGGCAATGTAAAACACATCTCACAAGTTGAGAAGAATTCACAACAGACACATCACTGCTGCAAAGTCATTATACAAGTAAAACATATTTATGCAGTTTGTGTCACGAGAATCCTATTTTTAATTTATACTGCTGAATTAGTTTTCTCTTGGCAGTGCACAGTGTAGCTTCAGGGTGCAATGGAAAAATAAAATGTTAAGCTGGGAAAGTACTGTATTCCCCACTAGTTCCAGATGCCCCAAAACAATAGATAGAAATCCTGCTTAGTTGAACTTTTTGAGAGACTTGCACATTTTCAGAAGGACAAAGCTTCAGATAAACAGGAGATTAAAGCTGCCTCTGTACTTCCAGTTACCTGTAACCTAGAAAAAAAAAATGAATCTTCTTGCCTTATTTTGACTACTTCAGAAAATTTGGAGCTTAAATGATGTTACAGCATAAGCTGCTCTTACAGTGTTAGCCTGCCTTGGAGCTTTAAAATACAAGCTGTTTCAATGGTCTCTTCAAAGAACCTGCAATTACATCGGTATTAAATAGCCTACTCTATTCTTACTATGGGTTATAGCAGCATACTTTTCTAAAACCTTTTATACTTTTTTACTCAGACAATTGGGGATAATTAATGTATACTTTTTAAAATAACTGGTTAGAGAAATAACACAATTTTGTAAGCTTACCTCAATGAAAGGTAAACTTGTTCTTTAATTAAAGCTAATAGTAGTACAGAGTGAAACTTTCAGTCTAATAGTTTTTACAGCCTCTCAAAAATGCAGAAGTCTCCAATTCTGAAAATTTTGTCTTTTCCACTTTCACTTCGCAAATTGAGGACCGTGGCATTCCATGGCATCTACTGACATAATAGTTTATGAAGTCAGTCAAAAAAAGATGTTCACTCCAAAATGTATCAAGATTATAGTATCATTTTCACAAAAATTAATCCTAAATTAAAACAAGCATTTACTTGTTTTCTTTGTTTGAGTAGAAGAGTCATCGCAACTCACAAATGCCAGAAAGTCAAACTCTCTTATCCTCTGACCCTGAAGATCATTTATGATGCTATAGTTACAGGATGATTTAAAGCGATCCTTAAGACTGTTCTGTCTTACATCAGTGATCTGGAGTGCAAAGACGTGGGACACAGCAGTGGTTTAGTGCCATCTCACATTTTCCTTCCAATTTCTCTGCACTAAATCAAAATTTAGTTAAGACAACCCAGGTCCTTCATTTCTGGATCTCCTCACAGAGAGCTGTGTATTTTAGAGCCTGCAAACTCAGTACAGACTCCCTTCTGTTTAGCCTGAGAATTTCCCATTAAAGAAAAAAAAAATCTTTCATTGAGCCAAGAATACCAGCAATACAGAGAATTCTGCACCAAGGCATAGGTTCCAGCAAAAATGCACTTGCTAAAAAGTACAGAGGGTCAGAGAGTCCCCTGTGTTCAAGCAGGAGTGCAGGGAATTCTTCGTTTTCTTAAAAGATGTGTCCTTCTGGCATCCCTAAATTAGCTTAGGGAGAAGAAGGCTTTGACATAAAGTCAACTGCTAGCACTAGGGATGGTGTGCAGTCCCTAAGAGTAGAAAGTCAGGTAACTTTGTTGACAGGAGGATTGACAGTCGTTGACTACAGAGCCTGACATTGCTGGAAAGGAGATCCACAGGACAGTGTTCAGAATCTGATCAGTTTTCAAATAAAAGAAAACCCCATCTTAGAAATCCTCTCAACTGGTCTTCCATGACAGATGGTCAGAAGCTCAGCTGCAAGAATGTTGTGAATCACTCACAGTCACCACCATTGGTTTGTCAAATAAACGTGGATTTCTTGTGACAGCTTAAATCAGCAATACAAATAACACACCCATTATATGGATCAAGAGGACTGAATATCACCACTGCAATACTGAATAAAAGAACAAGAACGTCCATCTACTAGTGAAAATGGACGTAGTTTTTGAGTAGTAGCCTAGTATCTCTGAACAGACTCTAATCCACTGAGCAGATTGCTGCTACACGTGGCTTACTTAGAATCACTCGTTCAAATCCACCAATGCATTGCATCACTAGAAGTAGTGGACAGGAATAAAAGAAGCAGAATCTCTAGAATACTAAAGTGGAATATTAAAATGGTGCCGCACAAAGAAATCCAAACTGAAAAAACTCACAGGTCAATAGTACAATATTAAGAAAAAAAAAGGAACAGGGAGAAACTGTGTAGAGATTTATCTGAGAGAAACATGGAAAAGGGCAGACCATCAAGAATAGAGTCCTAACACTTCCACGAAGACAGTATTTGCTGTATGCCATACCAGGCAAGGGAGGCAACTCCGTATCAAAGAAAAGGAGAATCCCCATTGCCAAGAAGGCCCAAAGATTCCCTCGTTTTCTTCCATGGAGTGCATAGTTGTAAAGGCTTCAGAATTCCTCTGATACCTGCCATGTGTATTATATCATAAAACTTAGGTTAAAAAAATAATTTTGGTACATTTCCATGAAATTTATCCTTTTCCTCATCTGCATAACAACGTGTAGGGTTTGAAAGCTGTGAGATCTGAATTCCTTTGAAACCCCACTCGTTCTGTGTATGTTCTGACTTGTGTATACCCACTGTCTGCAGTGTAATTTTAGGTATTCAGCTCTTTGCAGAATTTCATCTGTAAACAGCTGCGGAAGCTCCTGCTTTACATAAACAAAAACTACTCATCATAGTCTCAGAAAGTCATGGATCTGTTTTATAAACAAACAAACAAAAAATGCCTATGCATAATGCAGTATTTGGAAACAAACTTGGACATTACTCACTCTTCAGAACATCTCCTGATTTAGTTATCTTGCACAGAAGAAGCTGACATGCCTCTGCATTAGATGCCAGGAGCTCTTAATGAGGGAAGACTTGAAATAAAAGAGGATAGGTTTGTGATGTTTTAGTAAGATATTATAAAGCACTGGCAGACTGTTAGAATGTCTTACCTCTTAGTTTCAGCTGCATCCTGCAAATTCACCGTATTTCAAACTAAACAATTTACTAACTCACCAATAACAACTTTTACAAACTGCAATATGTACAAGAAAAACCACTATTCCATGGGCATAGAGATACTTGACCTTACAGAAGGAAAAAAAAGTGTATCTCAAAAACCCTACTCATTTTCAGTTTCTTTCTTACAAAATCTGAATGGAATTTTATGTTTGTAATTGTGTCTGTATATATCTACAGAAAACAGACCCAATGTCTTCAGTTATTTTTCCTGTTTCTATGTGTTTATATTGTAACTAGACCATGGCCAGCCCCACAAAGGGAATAATGAAAGAAGAATCCTTAACCCTGGTTTTCTTCTGTATGGGGACAAATCTGAACAAATATTTTTTGCAAGAGCCCACTCACCTTTGTTTTTTCTCTCTGTGCTCAGGTTACTTGTGCTTAATTCATTTTCTGTACCTATCTACCTTCCAGTATATAATTTGAACACCCAGAACTGTACCAAAAAAAAAAAAAGACTTGGGAGCTCAATAAACCAAAGCTTTCCTATCTTTTCTCTGAAGGAGGTTCACCAATGCATACATGTGATGATCTTTCGTGCTACTAATTTCGTTTCTATTTTCAGTACTTTTGCATAGTTTTGGGCATACAGATGTATGAATCTGTCAAAGAGTAGAATTAGAGGCCTCCTACATGCTTAACAGACGCACCATGACTCCTTGTGATGCTAGTAAAAACGTACTGAAAGCATTGGCAGCTTCACACTTTGTCTTCAACAGGTTTGTGTGGCACATTGCCAGCTTAGCCATACCTCGAGAAACTGCCTGCTCACATTGGGGTGCCATGAGAGTAGACACAAGTAGCGCCTCCTAAATTTTAAACCTGAAATGATTTTTTTAAAATGTATAATCATAGAAAATGATTATTTTTATATATGGATAAAAGAATATAAACTCTGTAAACTTAGTGCATTGTGTGTATTAGAATACAGTGGAAGTGAATTATCATAGATTTGGTAGAATTGTCTGATTCAAGGTGGTATTTCAGGTAAGAGTAGGCAGCCTCAGACTACGTGATGTGAAAGTGTGGCCATACCTAACATCCACCCCGCAGGTTTCCCACCACCGATTCAGGCCCTGATCATAGAAAGCAGATGGATCGCTTCCCTTAACCAGCCCCAGCTGAAGTCAGGGGGGTTCCACACCTACATGGGTTTACATGCAATTCACAGCTGCTTCCCAGCGTTAACGTTTTCCGATTTGCAGTGTCAAACTTAAAAGATTGGCAGTGGGGAATTTATGATTCACTTTGTTTCACTTTTGTTCTGATTTTCTTTGTTTCTGCTGCCGTACAAAATGGGAGCCAAATATTTTTTTCCTCTCTCCTCTGGGATGATGGTTTGTTTGATAAACATATTTAAAGGACTATTAATACTCAAGCAACGTCCTCAGTTCTGCAGTGGCTGCCTTGTGCTCCTTTGATGTTACACAACAGCTACGATGGTGGATCAATCTGACTCTCAAGAACATCATTTCCTTGGTGGAGCCCGGAATAGTGATGAGCCCGTAGCAGGGTCTGCAGTCCCACATTGCCCCTGCCTCCTGGCAGTGCTCCTGAGAGAACCAGGGATGGTCTCTGGAGGGCCACAGAAGGGCAGTGTAGGTTACAGTATTTCTCTATCTGCTCTAAGTGTGTCACCTTTATAGGCTAGGACAAATCAAAACCAGAATGGAGGGCTGCTCTTCGGTCCACAGGAGATGAAGACAGATGGATCAAGTGGAAGAAAATACCCCTTCTTTTACTCACCACTGTTCAAATTCCAGGTGGGAGCAGTTGACATCATAGTGAGTTTTAAGGACCTTAATGAATCAAAGGATTATTTATCCTTGAAAACTGCTGTAATTATTAACCATGTTTCCAGTGCCTGTTTTCATTTTACAAAGTAGACTTTTACTTGAGCAGGCTATTTTCAGGTGAGAGGTCTGTCTCGTAGAGAGCTCTAGGCTAGATCTATTTCTGGAATCATCAGGCCAGACTTCTCATGCTTAGGAAAGGGGGAAGTTAATGCTTTCACCACAGCATCTGCATAATCATAATCAGCACATTTGATTTTGCTGGACAGGTTAAGTTAGTCCAGAGTGGTATTGCTCATCAAAATTGTTTGAATATTCTTCACTGCCATAAAGATGCCTCTGTGAGCGATGTTCAATTCTGTCAGAACTATTCATTTGCAGGGGAGGAGTAGAAGTGCTAAGAGGGCCACATCCTCACTACCAGAATTTTTCAGTCAAATAACAGAAGTTTTGGGAACACTTCTAATGCCCTCTTATGCTTGAGACTCATCTTCTTTTTGCTGCTGGAAGTGTATGGGAAAGTGTTAGGTCCATAGTGATGGCAGAAACTTCTTTAAGGGCCATAAACTCTGAACTTCACTTGAAAAGCACACAATTTCCCTACTGGTTACTAATAATTCTGCTAATTATTAGCAGGAATAGTAGGAATACACTGGTATCTCCTCCTGGAGGTGATTGAGATCGTGCCAAGCCTCTCACTGACTTGGATTGCAAAATGGTTTCGTCGTCTTTGCTAATGAAAATTGAGGTATCCTTTGGCTGGTGGCATACTTGCCTTGCTGAGTATTTCCAATGGCTAAAACTTGTTTCCTCAATGAGTTCTGTACAGTACCTGCTTGTTTCCCTTCATTTAATACACATATGTGGTCACAGAGAGTACACATTCAGTATCTTTTGTACTCCCTAGCAGCAGAAGGAAGTGACCAGGATGGATAAGGACAAGCAGTTGTGACTTCGTCATGGCAAGAACCAGGTGGTATAACAACTAGAAGAGATGATGATGATTTCTGTTTTATTGTTTTCAAGGGGTTGGACTACCCCGTTAGACACCTAACTGCTAATTCTTTCCTTTCAGCAGAGATAGAAGCTGCCTGTTTAAGGATGGCAAGACTACATATTTATTTTGGGCAATCTCATTCCATCTTAAGATGTGAGACCATGGGACAGAGGGCCCAGTGCAAAGGGGAGCAGACAGCTTGTACAAAGAAGATTGCAAGGGTGTTGTAAGTCAGTAGGTTAGTGTGGTTCTGTAATCTGCCACACACGCTGGTCATTTTCCCCTAGACTACTCCATTGTGAAATTTCATCTCAGAGTTTGAAGCCACTATAGGAAATATCAGTGGTTTGCTTATTGAGGAGTGTCTCTTTCCTAGCTACATTAGAAATCTTTCTTATGGTTTGAATTGTCTGGCTTCTGGTTTCTGGACTCAGTTTTAGCTGTTAGCTGTGATCTGTAAAACCATAAATGACCCGAGTTCTACTTTGCTGAAATAGTTGATGGTTGAGTTGATACCCAACTGCTTAGAGCAGTTGTTGTCAAGTTTTTTTCTGCTTGCAGGTCCTTTTTAATAGAGACACAGACAAAAGCAATGCTTTTTCTTAGTTATTTTCTTTGGACTCATTACAAGTAACACAAGGTTTCCCTCAGGTCCCTGAATCAAAGGTATGTTGAGAATGGTGCAATGAAAGAGTTGAGACAATGACAAGCCAGTCTTCTTTAGGGCACTGGGTCACTGGATCCTCTCTCTCTCTTTTTTTTTTTTTTTTTAAAAAAAAAGTAGACCAAGCCTATTATATTTCAGGACTACATTTTCTTCCTTGCCTGTAGGAGCTAAATGTCATTTGAGCAGGGATTTGAGCTATGGGATTCTGGAAATTGTTCACCAAGTCAGTTTTTTATACTCTGTGTGTGTGTGTGTGTGTGTATATTTAGTGTGTATATATATATATGTATATATGCATATATATATATATACACACACATGCATGCTTACATTATTTGTGATAATGTTTTGGTAGGTCTGCTTATTTGTTTAGTGGTGCTCCAAGGGTAAAGCTGCCATTTAACCTAACAGGGAGAGGGGATCATAGTTTATAATTCTGGGTTGCAGAACAGTACCTTGCTCCTTCTCACAGCACTAACTGGAGAGTCAAGAAATAATCCTATTAGAAGGCCTCGATAATGCCAGAGGCTAGGAGAAATTGAAAACAATGATGCAGTGGTTCTATACAGGAAAAAGAGTAGAGGTAGAACTTATAAAATATGTAAATGTGAATAAATCCATATAAAATATTGCAAATATATTTTGAATTAGGCTTGTATGTTGCCAAATACAGACAAAACACACCTTAGTCATTGTACTTTTGAGTACCTATTATTAATTTCACTGATCAAAAAATTCCTTCAGCAAGATCCTAAAACCTTTTAAACAAGAAGAAAAAAATTCTAAATCTCTATAAAGAGGAATTTAGTTCACCTACAGCTGAAAGTGTTTCTTTCAATTCCTTCTCAAACAAAAGAAAGCAATCAGGTTGCATGCTCATGAAGCAATTGGTTACAGCTGTACAGCTTTAGTAGTGGGAAGAGGTACTTCCTTCCAAATGTGAGGCTTCCTTCCCTGAAAGTAAAACTAGGTGGAGGGAATTTGCCAGGCCTGATTTATTCAGAAATGCAACTTCTTAAAGTTTTTATTATTATTTTTTTAGCACAAGTTTTTGTGTTGATGTTTTTTTTTTTTCCAGTAAAGTATTTAAAGTTTATATAGCTAAAGATTAAGATTGTCTACTAGTTTCCAACCAGGAATTTGCATTGACCTAAAAACATTTAACTCAAGCCAATGCAACTTCTTTGTACAAACAATCTTTGTATAATCACTGAACAACAACAGGCATTAATAAGTACCCAAGCAAGGTGCAGTATGTTTCAGAAATCTTTTCTTTCAAAAGTGAATGAAGGCTAGATTACTGGTTCGACCTGAAATAGAAAAAGGATTTAGAGAAATAAATTTTAAAAAGATAGAAAATATGCAGAATCCAGTTTTCACTCTAGAAAATACTTACATTACCATCTCAAACATCTCTGCAAATACTGTGTTATTATTTAATATAATTATTAATATAATTATATATTATAATATATAATATATATTCATATAATAAACAATAATTTATATATAATTTTACATATTATAATTAATAATATAATTATTTAATATAATGTTATTATTATTACTCTGTGTTATTATTTTGGCACCATTTAAATATATGGAAGTGATGCATAGATGATAAACAAAAAGGAACAAATATCTCTACAAATAAAATCTCTGGAAGTCTCTTGACTTTTTCATAAAGGCAGTGTTAAGAGTATTCTGATTCTGAATGTTAATAGAAAAAAGAAAAAAAAAGAAAGAAAGTAAATGGGAGCAAAATGGAGATTTACTCCATAACGTCCACCTCGACCAGTTCAATTTTTATTCATCTATGTAAAGTCTTACATGATTTAGCCTACTGTATTGTATCCACTCCAAACTGCTCTGCTTAGGCTTCTACAGAGGTTACAAACCTCTGCAGAGGCAACTTATTTGCATTAGAAATGGTTTGGTCTCCTTTGGTTAAAGCAGTTGATGTAACTCAGACTGAAATAAGCCTAGCTTGAACCAGAATAAGACTGTCCTCACCACTTTTTACACAAGGTAATTTATATCACTTAAGAAAAGAGTTGCCCCTCACAGTCAGGATAATAATTCTTGGAAGGACATTAACCACAGAATTGAAAACAAGCTCTTTGGACAGACCTCATCTGCAGCTGGCAAAGGCAAGAAGCCATCCTATCTTAGAAGAAAGAGAACTTCAGAAAGGGCCTTCTCTCTGCAGGGGAATGCTCTAGCTTGTCCCTGCCAGCCCACATTACTGAACGTTGGTGGTTTTTTGGTTTCATTTGTTATGTGTGGTGACTGTATGAACATTCACTGTGTGTGTTCTGGAATAATGGTGTGGTTAATGCTAATTTCCCAAACACTTAATGGTTTTTAAAATAATTTTCAAAGTTTGGCTTTCACCTTTTCACCTTCAGCTGGGAAAAGCAACTAGAGTGTGCATGATTTTTCACCCATAATACTATTTGTATACAGCTTAAGACCCACAGACACCTGCTTTTTTTTTTTCCTCAGATACAATCATTTATTTAAATGAAAATTATTTTTCCTTAAATTTAAATTTCCCGGTGATGATAATTGCATAGAATTAATGGGGGTGTAAAAATGAAGGTCTAATCAAAATACTTTGGAATACAATGCATTTTTTCCTTTCCTGTATATATACATATGTTTTTATATATGTATGTGCATATGTATGTGTAGCACATGTATAGAATATGTAGTAGCTTTTGTTTGTTACATTTGAGTTTTGGACTCTCCATTGTAAGGACATGACATACATTAGTGGGTCCAGTGCAGGGCCACCAACATGACCAGGGACTGGAGCGTGTGATGTAAAAGGAGAGACTTTCTTCAGCCTGGAAAGCTAAGAGGGGATCTTATTGCTCTCAAACACCACCCAAGGGGTGGATACAAAGAATAGAGAGACCAACTCTTCTCAGAAGAGTATGGTGACAGGAAAAGAGACAGCAGACAGAAATTGAAACATGGGAAATGACGATTAGATATTGGGAAAATGTTTTTCCCCATGAAGGCGGTCAAATACTAGAACAAGTGCACAGAGAGGCTGAGGAGCATCCATCCTTGGAGACAGCTAGAACTTGGCTGGACGAGGCCACAAGCAACGTACTCCACTCAGGTCTGCTCTTGGCCCCTTCCAATCTCAGTTATTCTGTGATTTTGTGCTTTTAATGATGGATTACATTTTTCTCTGACCAAATTCTAAGCCTGAATAATCAGGCGGTTCTATACACCATCTTTTCCTGAAAGATTTTTTTTTTTAAGCTTTTTAAAATAGAGAAGAGAGAAAAAGAAAAGAAAACTATGATTCTTTCTATACAATAAAACTGACCCAGGAAAAATCACTAACAGTAGTTTACAACATATAACGTGGGACTGTTATTTTTAAAATTCTGGTTAGGAGTTGCAATTGCTGAACTGATATCTACTAATCTGTTACTGAGACAGGTGTTGGTGACCTTTAAGTTACTAGGGGAAAGGGTTCTTTCATGAAGTACAGTTCTCCCTCAGAAAATCTTTTTTTCCTTCCAGTGGAAAAGCTGGCCTATGGAATTTTATTTCAGATGTCTGCTGAAATAGTACATTCAGTATACTTCACATTCCTTAAGTGTTGTTCATGCTTGTAGCCCCTGGAAACCATGGGAGTTCAGAGTGCTATATGGCCTAAGAAAATCAGTTTGAATATTTTTCAAGCATAGATCCCTGCCTTTTATATTTTCATTGCAAGTTCCAGTTAAAACTAAAATCCTGTCAGGTTTTCTAAAGAAGTAAAACTATTTCTTGTGGCATATGCACCTCTGAATGATCTTCTCTAATATGGAAACTGGACTATAAATATATTGAGTAATGCCCTATCAATCTTCAGTATTTGTCAAGAGGCTATGCTGAATTTCATAGACCAATACATTTTATCTTCCTTATTTTTTCTTCTAGGAATGACAATATGACTGAAGCAAAAACTACAATTTACTGTAAATAGGCTGTATAACTTGTTCAGAGCATTCAAGGCCCACAGAAGCTTTCAGTCTGTGCTCTAGGACACATTTTCAACTCTTAAGATCTTAGGGGCTGGACTTGTGGGGGCCCATTGTGGCTCCATTTTTGTGCCTAAGGTTTTGCAAATAAACGCTGGTCCACACATTTTCTGTGAAATTTTAATTACTGTTTCATGGATTTGCAAATTAACTGCATATAGGAAATTTCATCTTCACTGTCAAAAGACTGCAGCTTTAGTGCTGAAGAAAATAGTCTGTTTTTGCTGCAAGATAGGTGAAAAGAATAGATGACAAAAATGGTCTGGTGTCATCTAAGCATGTGAGACAACTTAAACATTTTCAGTGTTGGAAACAAAACAGTATGTGACACAGGAGCAACTATTATTGCAAGGATTTCTCAAAGAAAGCAGGGAGTTGCTGCTTTCTGGATGAATAAATAAACGTGCCAGAGAGCAAAAAAAGAAAAAAAAAATTACTGTCACAAATGACTTCTGTGGGCTTAAGTCCATCTGGACAAGCGTTGGTGAAGATACCAAATCCCTGGAAAATACTGTCTTCTATATATTTACAGGACAGCTGTTGCACTAATCTTCCTATACTGTTTGCTTTAACAGCATGCCTGAAACTTTTATGGGAACAGTTTAACTTCTGCAGAACTGTTGGCTCTCTGCTGAATATGCCAGAGAGTTCAAAACTTCTTGTGTTAATTCTCTTGTTTTGGCTTCTTCAACTATCAAATCTCCTAGAAGGAACAGGAAGCATCAAATGAATAGCGTAGGCTTGACTCAGATTAGTAAATTATACCTCATTTGCAGTACTAACGCATAACATCCACAAGTAAATGCTAACTTTATTCTCTCTGCATTGCTGTCATGAAATGCAAGTTTATTAAATCAAGCTTTGCCTTTTTCTGTTTATAAAGTCCACCTCATGGATACACAACCAAACCAAGACCACCTACAAATATTTCTGTCTTATGTAAATGGTTTGTACAACTGGGTGTGCCATGCTTTTCTTTAAAGGGATGTGTTGCCTATGCAGGATATAAAATTACTTATAAAATAGTAAAATTATAAGCTCAACTAGATAGTATACTCAGTATTCATTATATGGTACATTACTCAGTGTATGCCTCACTGTAACTTTAAAAAGGAAGGTTACATAAAAAAACAGAAACCTAACCAGAAAGCTTCTATGGAATAATTGCCTACCTAGTTACACTCAAAAAATACAATCATAGAAATAAATTTAATTAATTTCTGACTCTAGTACTGCTAGAATCTCCTTTAGAGTCATGGGAAAACACTACATCATCTTATTTTTATGTTTATTCACACATCACAAGTATAAGCTGTGTGAAATGAGAGTTCATGCTTTTCGATTCCAATTTTCACCTTGTTTCACAACTCAATGTAAGGAAAAATTCACAAACTTTTAAGAAGCATGGTGTGTTTTGTATGGTTTTTTAATGTCTGAGGAAATTCTTTCATAAGATACACAGTAGTAGAAAAAGAGTTTTTAACACTGGGCGAAGTTGTTATAAGGTACACTTTCAAATGCCTTAGTTTTCTGATAGGCATGCAGGTAAAGGTATAATTTACCATAGCTTTGTATATTAAATATAAAATTGGATTGTTCCTACAGGCAAAATAGTTGCCTTAATTCACAGGGAAATTCATTGATGGTGAAGGAAAATGTGGTGCATCCTGTGAACACTACCCAAGCGCTTTTGTGAAGAAGTTGTGTGGAGCCTGAGGTGTACATGTATAAGGGGATGTGCTACAAATTGTGTAACAATCATTATCTCAGCAGGATCTCGCATGGATGCTTCCTTTGTACTAAGAAAACTCCCTGAGATGGAAGGATTTTCTGTGATCAGTGGTTCAAGGTATGCAATCTGGCCCCAAACCAAGATTTCTTCACCTCGTGTATGAGGCACTTCAGGGAGTCTTGAAG
Source organism: Cygnus atratus (assembly GCF_013377495.2). NCBI lineage: Eukaryota > Metazoa > Chordata > Aves > Anseriformes > Anatidae > Cygnus > Cygnus atratus. The sequence continues at coordinate 36,378,264 of NC_066363.1, forward strand.
CCAGAGACAATGCAGAGTCACAGTCCTGCATTCCTATCTCACCTCTGCTTGGGAAAAAGTCTTCTTTAGTTGTATCAGGTGGAAAGGAAAGGAAGGGAAGGGAAGGGAGAGGATGGTAGGAAATATAGGAAATTATAGGAAACAATAGAAAAGCAGTGTTTTTCTTTGAAAATACCTGTCCATGAATAATTACCATACTGCATAAAGCTAAACTGGTTCTATCTTTATATAAGAATTTAGGGGAAATGGTTGTTATGATTGTTCAGAGGTGAAGCAGTTAATGAGACAGCATCTTGGGGCCAAGCCCAGCCATCTACCAACCTTGTAGGCAAAACCCTTGATGACATACAAAAACAAAACAGAACAAACAACCAGAAAACACATTTAAATGTTAAGCTCTTAAAATCAAGTTTGCTTCATTCAGTAAATGTCAAAATTAAGGCAACAAGTCAATTCATGCTTTTAACTTGTGGTCTGACGAACTATTGCAAAAAATTATTCATCCGTATTCCTGTACATACAACAAAGCAAGCAATATGGCTGAAAACAAACTCTGAGTGTTTTGTTTTAACTTAGATGTAAAGTGAAACAATCATGGATGATCCTAGGATTTTTTTTTTTTTCAAGAGGCTTAGGTGGTCCTTTGACTAAAACATAGAAAAGCACCTTGGTGATGATATCCTGTATAACATCTTTGTGGCAGAATCAGGGAAAGAAACAGATCTCCTGGAGCCAGTCCAGTGACTTAAAGAGAGTAGCTTATTGTTTGCCTTATGCAATAAATGAATTACCGAAAAAATACTATGTGATAGCCTGTTTTCTGCTATACATAGAGAGTCAGAGTTAATTCTGACATTTTTAGTATTTATTACACAGGCAACTTAACTTAATTAACATTGTTTTGACTGCAGCAAAATTATGAACAACTGAAAGCAGAAACTTGAAACAGAGTATTAGTGTTTTGTATAAACTTGTTTGTCACAGCCCTACAAGAAAAAAGGAAGAAAAAGGTACCCAATGTAGCTATCCAGTTGGTAAACTATATTTGCTACCCTACAGATATCCTATAACTTGGTCTGGATACAAATCGTAGTTCATTTCCTGAACTAAATTATTATCAGCTAAGAAGTGACCACACGCCAGTCCTTACCGCAGCTTTCCTTTCCCCTCATCCTTTTGAATGGACGATACGAAGTTGTGATGTTTTTTTTTTCTATACTGCTTTAGAGAGAGAGATCTCTGTAGATCCTTTGTATTCAGAAAGTGCTCTGTGTGGGAGCATAGTGCGGTGCTGGGATTGCTGAAGACTCTGTTGCTGCACGAAAAGGATCTGTGATAGCAAGGTGTGAGGAGCAACATCCCATCCAAACTACCTCAGACTCCTTAGGTCCTCCATTACCCTGAAATATATACAAATAATTTAACCTACTTTTTTCATCAGTCCCATCAGACGTGCCACAGTGATATCCCCTGACGTTCCAGATCCTGTGGCATGGATAATATGAATGGAAATCAGCAGTGCGGGATTTTCTGTTTTGCCCCATGAATCTCTCTCATATCTCACCTGCTGAGGCTGTTTCTCAGGTTGAAGTGCTAACCTGAAGCTTAACAATAAAAACCTAAGGTATGGTGGTATTTTTGTCAGATACTCACTAGCAACTGAGCTAACGACAAGCTCATTTTTACAGGGGTCATGAGATAGTTGTGGGCTAGTGACTGGTTCAAAAGGCTAGATTGGTACAAGCCACTGAGAGCCAAAGTGACTCAGGTCCCATCTCCAGTAATGTAAAGCCTTCGTTCCTCTGGTTCTGTGTTTTTGTATGTGAGATTGCAAATACATTGTGTAAACATCATTTTACAAGGGACTAAGCTGAATTATCTTCTGAAATACTGTGTCAAATTTGACAATTAAAGTATTATATAACTAATAAAATGAGCTTGAATGATTTTTTTTTCCTTGTAAAACAGGGAAAAATTCAGCCTTACACTGCTCTTCCAGTGTTTACAATCTCATTTTTAGATCTCTTTATACAAGAGATGCCACATTATGATAAGGATACTTCCCATTTTTACACCTAGTACAAGCCCCTTCCAAATAGTTTGTCTGCAGATTTTGGTGTTAGCACAGTTGCTACCATAAACTGTGCCATACTGAAAATAGTTGTATAGTTGAGAGAACATTACCTTTACATTATCACTTTTGTAGCAATGTGAACTGATGTCAAGTGATGTGGGTTTTAATCTAAAAGCTTTTTTTTTTTTTTTAAACATTGTTTTCTCTTTTGGAATGGGATCCCTTCCCTCTGAAGTCAGTGGCAAACTAATGAATTAAAGCAGGACTTGGACTGAATCTTTAGCATAGGCATGTGTTTCTTCTTTAATGTATGTATTTAAGATAAAAAGGGTAGTAAGAATAAGAGAATACAAAGGACAGTAGAATGAACAATAAAAAAATGGGAACCTTTGAAATCAGAAGTTTTACAGATTGCTCAAATACATTTACAATAAATTACATAGCAGGTAGAAAATGTGATTGGGAGTTTTTGTAATGTTTTAATGTAGAGAACATAGCCACATTTAATGAAAGATGAACATGAACAGTCTGCCTTTGGTAGAAATAGCAGATGCTGGTTTTAGGCTTTTCTAATCAAGGACCCTGGAAACAGCTAAGCACACATCTGCTGACATCTTTCAGGTTATAAATTGAACTTGCTCTCTGTTCTCCACATCAGAGTACCAATTTGGCACAATTTCCTTTTTAAGAAAGCTTCAGAATGACCAGATTGCCTTAGCAGGAAAGCAGCAGGTCAGGGCTATTTCGCTGAGCAAAGCAACAGTAGGAGCTGGTGTGCTCCCTTCTGCAGAGTGCCCCAGAACTGAATGTCCCCTCAAGAGTTCAAAATACGGGAGGGCCTGGTGTCCAGAGCTCAAGCACTTTAAAGAAAGCAAAATGATGCTAAATGCTTCCACTACTCTGGATGACTAACCCTCTAAGAGTGGAGTAGATATAAGTAAATGCAAACCCCACTGAATTAAGGGTGTTTTAAGATGGCCTTCAAGAAGACCATGGTGGTGCCCATAAATGAAGTCTCTGTCAGCACATGGTGCCAGCCAGGTATGTCTCCTTCCCGCAAGTAATCCCTTTCACAACAAGTTTTCTTACGAACGGTGAGGTTCCTGTGTGTGAATACAGACTTGGCCTGCCATCTGAGCTCTGATTTCAGCCCTGGTGAGTATTTAAGTGTCTCTGTCACAAGACCAAGGATTTAATTGTCACTTTGCTTGCCAGTGCCTACAGAGAGGCTGAAGTGTGTGGGAACAAAGGTGTGTGTGTCTGTCAGTCGTTCCCTTGGATAGCTGGAGGATCTCCAAATCTCCATAACCATTGATATAACTGTTCAGCTACTAAAAATTCCAGTCTTTAAGTGGAACAAGTAGAATTCTCCTCATGCCCTTAACTTAGAGTCTTCTGCATAAAATACTTGTTTCCCCAAGTGAGGTTTTTCTTAAGAGATAGGACACCTTCCCTTCTTTCCCTTCTGCATTTAATCATTTCATCACCCATTATGTAGTCTATCTGCCCTCTTGTGGTTTCCTTTTTGATCTTTCCACTTTTACTTTGCATTTTTTCAGAGACTTCTTGACTCTTTTATATTTCCTGTTCTCTAAATGTGGGATGAGCTCATGAATCACGTTTCACCTTGCTGTGTATTTTCCTAGTCTGACTGATTCTGAAATCCCTTTTTAGCATCAGATGAGACTGGGAATTAGTTGCAGCCCTGGGAAGACATCCAGTGTAATGGTCAGTTCTTAGAAGTCTTCCCACTTGTTCTAACAGTCTGAGGGGAAAGCCTTTTCTCCTAATTTTATAAATTCTCCATTTGAACTGGATTTTTAAGGTGTTTTTTTCAACTGTCTGACCTCTTTTAGGGGATAGTAAATGAGCATTGAGGGGTGCAGTTCTGAGAGGGGTGAAACTGGAATTAGAAAAAAAAGATGCTTTCTATTAGAAATAGGATGTTGGACTAAGATGCAGGCAGATTTAATGATCTCTTAGCCTGCATTACTCTTAGTCTGGTGAGCACAACATTCTATGCAGTAACATTATTGATGTCAATAGAACTATTTGTTAAAACAAACAAACAAAAACTTTAAAGAGAGGCATTGCATTCACCTTGGCAAACGGGGCACCGTAGGGCAATAAGACGAGGGCTCTGTGTGCATGTTTGTATCGTGTGAGTGTATGATGCAGAGATGCTCATTGCATCAGTTGATGACAAGGGGAAGATGTGTATTCTTCCTCATTATCCTATGTTCATCAAAAGGATTACTAAATTACTAATTACTAAATCCCAAGCACTTCCATCATCACAGAAGGATGCGTGAGAACAAAAATACTTCCTAGTCTATTGCTGTCTGGTCCCGTGTATGGTTCAACAAAAAGATGTCAAGGATTTGACTCTTGTTTTCTTGCCCTTTTGAGCTTTTCCAAATGCTTTTCATATCTCTTGTCCCAGATCGTGCAGCTGAGGTGTGTGCACTGGTGGCCAACAGGAGGAACCCAGGAGGTGTTCTGCAGCTCTTCAGAAGGACAGGGTCTCTCAGTGGTTCTCTTCCCAACACCACACTGTACAAGCTGTTCCAAAACCACTAGATCTATCTGAGCTGTGTGCTAGAGCTTGCTGAATGACATACTAAGACTTAACTATTCTGGCATTTTTTTTTCTTCTTATTTTAGTTTCCAGGAATGCTTACTTTCCTTCTGAACCCCATATCCCACAAAAAAAACATGCACAGTGAACCTCTCCCGTTCTTCCTGGCTGCTTTGAAACTTGCAAGGAAGTGGAGTGATCCTGTATCTCACTTGATGAGACTTGCTAAGTGTTGGGGGGAAATTCAGTGATGAAAAATTCAAGTGTTTATCTAAGGTTCCCAGGACAGAGAATAGAAATTGAGAGAAGTAAGAATGTGCTACTACTGCATTTTGATATTCCTTAGCTTGGAAATAATAATTAAATATTGTAGATAAAAGTACCCCATAGGCATTTATAAGCCTGTATGAGCTCTGAAAATTGAGGAAGCTGGAAGCTGCTTCCAGGAAGCTTCAGGGTATATCCATACAGAGAGCTGCAGACAGACGGATGGTGCTCCTCCCACACTTTTAAGTTCACTGGCTGCCATCCAGCTGTGAGCAAGGGCCAGGTACAGCAATCTTAGCACAGTCCTGGCCTTCATCTAGTGGTGCCTTCTGCCCCTGCGATGGCAGGCGCTTGTGTCAAGAGAGAATTGTTTCCCTTCACAAGTTCCTCAGCTACTCTCACAGCCACTGAAAACTGCATTCTCACTGTTAGCTTCTGTATCACAAATACAAAGCATTTCCTTCCCCCCCTCAAGATTTGTAGTAAATGTAGTAAAAATATAATTCAGACTTATTTAAAAGTGTAACAGAAACAAAATTGCAAGAACTCTTCACTACTGATCCCTTGCACAAAGAATACCATTCCGGCTTCACTAAGCATACCTCAAAGTGCTTGATAACAGAACAGTAAGATCTCTTCTTCATCAGAGTAGGAAGTTTACTTATTTTAGGTTTTCGTTTGCCAGCCCATTTGAATACTGAGTTGTGATTTGACACAGAAGAAATTCTGAAAACAGAGACATAATAAAGAAATGATTGTATTGTATTGTATTTTTCTATTAATAAAGTCAAGTTCTTTTCAACCAAACCACAAAAAAAATCTCAAAAAGCTGATGCCTGGGCTCCCAAAGGCAGGCATGAGCACTAGCAGACATATAATACCACACCTCAATTTCAGTTTAACTTTAGTAAATCATAGGTGTCTGCTATCTGTGATTGTTTATTGTTCATGATGAGGACTTGTACATCGAGCTCAAGAAAGAGAGCACATAATTATTACTCTTGCCCTTCTTTCCCAAAGCAAAAATAAAGTTACGTCATCAGAGTGATACGCCCTTCTAAAAGAAGCTCCTCTAGCTTGAGCTATAAAGCACAGCCAGTTCTAGCTACAGAAAGATAGATGGTCCAGGTGCGTAGGTGTAGGGAAAGAAGCATACATACTATCTGTGGAACAAGCAAACAAAAACAAAACAAAATCATATTCAGCAGACTTTCAGAATAGAATTATTCTTGCTCTTTTATCTGAAAGCTTAATTATTTCCCTCAGAAGTTAGGGAGTAGGGAGGACCAATAGAAAGTAATTTTGTTTTCTTGATCTGGTTTCAAAGCCTATGTAACTTAACTTTTGGAAGAAGTTATTTTCTATTTGTTTTAGGACAAAACTCCAATATTATGTTCCATATCTAGGCTACAAAATACAACATCTATTGTTTTTCTAAGCTTTTTCTAATAGTGAAATTTTATACTTAACTGGAATATTAGAAGCTTGCAGAGGTTTCAGCATTCATGAGAAGAAACTTGGTCAGCAAAGGTTACTTAATGCTACCCAAAAGTCACAATAATGTTTAGAAATTCTGGCCTGACTTCTGTGTTGAGGTAACTGGCAGGTAACTCCACGAACTTCTTTGAAAACTAACCAGTGGTTGATACCATGAAGATCTATCTTGATGTTTTTAAACAAAAATCTTCACCTGGCTTCTGTGAAATGTAAAACTTTTTTTCTAGGAAAAAGTGGATTGTAACATTTAATTAGTCCTATGACAGCCTGTTGGCTAGGCCTATGGTTATGCAGATTGTACAATACTTAAATTTAGTTACTGAAAATTTATTTTTCCTAAGTCATTGCAGGGCTGTAAACCGGAATTCCAGGCATAGGCTGTTTTTTGCTTATTTGTTTGGTTTTGTTTTTATTTTTGTTATTTTTTTATTTTTTTAAGAAATGCCCAAGTTAAAAAAAAAAAAAGGGAAATTTGTTTTTCTCAATGGTTCTTGTGACAGTTTATGAAAAATTAAAGGCTTTCCAACTGTTTACATTACAGCTTCAGTTTATGGCTGCAATATTTCTAAGCTTAAGCAGAAGTAATATTTGGTAAGAAAATGCATGTGGCAAATGGTTCTCTCCTGCTGTTTATTATACTCATAAATGATGTAACAAATATTATGACATCATAATTTCATAATTCAAGGTAGATTAGAGTTACATTTTTGCTGCTTCTATGGCTGCAGATACAAATGGTTTGTGATTTTTGTGTACAGAAATGGTTGTATTTAGTTAATGCACACTGGTGTCAGTACTCAGTACTGGGTACTCATAGATAGAGCAGAATCATAAGATTATTACAGAATTAATATAATCTTCTAATTGCAGAAGCCTTGCACCTGTAAGATATAGGTATGGGAATAAAAATCCCGTTTTTGAAGTCAGACCAGACCAGTACACCCAGAGTTTAGCTGACCTTGAGGTAAGAAACCCAGAAACAGCCTAACCAGTAACAGCTGTGACAATTCATTGGTACCCTAAAAACAGCAGAGTGTGATACAGGCAGAACTCATTTCATTCATATTATGCCTATCAGAGTGAAATTAATGTGATTTTAGAACAGTGTAATTAAACCCAGGTATGTGAGTTTTCATCACCTTGCACTGTTAAGAATAATTAAGACTATATCATCTGATAGCCTAAATTGCTATCACCATCTTTGGCAGGACTGTGATAATTTACACCAGAGGACCTTTAAATTTAGCTGGAATCTAATCTGTGTCAAGTACTGTTCTTTAAACCCACTCATGTAAAACTGTACACCAACCAAATGCTGAAAACCACTCGGGTTTAGGAAGAAATGGACTACGTCAGTGCTCACGTTCAATGTGGTTTGATTCTATTTAGTAACAATAGACGGAAATTAAAAAATAGCTGATTCTAACTTTTTTTTTCCTTATGGAGATGTAAAAACACCTTGAAGAAAATGATCCAAAGACACGTAACTTAAAAACAGTGTATTTTCTTTTTGAGAATTTTGTGCCAGTTCTAATAAAAAATAAGACTGGTAGCTAAAAGGGGGCAAGATGTATAATTACTGTAACAACCTGTTGAGCCTTCTGCTTGTTTATTGAGTTCAGATTGCACCAAGGCTGTTGCAAATGTGACTACCTACGGTGGTCTTTACTAAAACCAAAAAGATTCCCATATATCAACCTGTTCTCTTCCATTTCTTTGAGATACTTTCTAGTTTCCAGTACTTCTCAGAGTCTCATTCTTTCATCTCACCTCCTAGTAACCTTTCCACTCTCCTAAATGACTCATTTCTTCCTCAATCTAACACTAAGGGACAAAGCAAGACCTCCTGGACTCATACTAGATGGGCTGATTAAGTTATTAGGATCATTAATATTTTCAGCCTAGTTCTGTGATATCTATTCAGATGATCCCGAAATAACTCCAAAAGATTGGCAATGACACAATTAAATACTTAGTCTGTTTTTGATAAGTTTTAGAACAAGTGGTGCATTTAAATAAATTATTTTCATTTAGGTCATTTTTAAATCTCACTGTTTGAAGATGTACAATATGTAGCAGCAAAGTTAGTGAACCTGCATTTCTCTAGTAGCTGTTTTCATGTCATGTGTAGTGATTTGCAGAGAACCCAAATCTCATTAATTCTGAGATGGCAGCTAACACTTTCAGCACAGAAATCAAACACTGAATGGACTTCATAAAAACTCTATTCTTTCTTTATGGTATGAGGTCAGATCATGGCTAAAGTAGATTGGAAAGGAAGGGAGAGTTTTCCTTGTGCCATCCCAGGATGAACCACTGGAAAGCCTTTCCTTCAGAGAGAGAGGAGGAGGAGGACACCTCTGCCTCATGCAAAGGAATGAGAATGACATTTCTTTTAGTGTAAACAATTTTAATCCTTGTACTCTTGGTCATGTTGGGAGTGCAGCAAAACAAACCTCCTTATATATGACCATGCTCTTCCCTTTTGGTACCTTTAGTCTCCAGAGCACCAGCTGAGCACTTTCTCCAGCTGCTGCATTTACACAAAGAAGCAGTATAAACGAAAGCTTTACTGCTGCCAATCATCAGACCCTCTGAAGGAGCTTCTGTCCTCCCTGAATACCACAAACATTGTGGGGGGCAAAAACATTGGTCACTATTGAGTATTTTTAAGATTTACCACTCTGAATGCCACAATTTTGAAGAGATAAGACAAGTAGAGTAATGACAACTGGACTAGCTACATCAGAGATGTCCTGGTTTTTATAAACATGTATCCTTCTATATCTGATGTTGTGCCATTACCTCCACTGGGCGAGACTGATAACACCTCTTTCACTCTCAGGCTGACTGCAGATTATTTTTCACACTTAGAAGATCTCTCTGGGTTCTCACTCCTGTGGGTCTCCCTTGGCCAGTTATCGCCCAGTAGTAAATTCAGTCAGCAAAATGCCATATCAGGACCACATTCAATGCTAAGTGAGAAGAATGGGCAACCTAGAAGCATTTTTGGGAGAAAGGGCAAAGAAAGAGCATTCTAACTTCTACTTACTTACATCTTACTGCCATTATCTTCCTCCCCTTGTCTTCTCCCAGAACTCCTGTGATGATCCCTGAGCAGTCTAATCACTTCAGCCAGGTTGGGCTGGGAGCAGATATTCTTGTGTGGGCACTCCTCAGTTTCCTTGAGAAATGTGCCAGCAACTAAATCATCATGCTCTTCTCCTAGACCCACACATATATAATTCGGTGTGGTCAAATAGTAAACATCCCAATACAGTGCTGCATACCTCAGCTATTAGCTCTTATAGGACTGTTTTGTTTTCCATCACAAGAAGTACGGTTGAACTTCCAACATCAGTCATGAAAGTTGTATCAACACAGAGAACTGTTTCATTATAGAAAGGGGCAGATGTTGACAAATCCACAGAAGAGAGGATCATATCTGGATGAAGATCTCGCTTTTTATGAATCATTCAAAGAGGAGGTGAGGGGGCACTGCACTACCTCTCAGGCAAAGCTGAATAAGTTTCAAATCACTACACCTGCATATCTAAACACAGGTAGCTCCCAATTTCTCTCTTTCTTCATTGGTACCAAGAAATATTAAAATAGAAGCTGATGTTCTAGGCACAAGAGAATCAATGGCCATCATTTGGAAACCACAGAAGGAAATTCTACCTGAAAAATCTTGGTTTTACTATCTTCATCTTTATCCTCCTACATCAGATACAGTTGTTATATCTACTCTCCATTTTCACATGAGACTTCACAAAAAGCTAAAAAGGCATTCATGGCTCCTGGCTGAATGCAGGTGTGATTGAAGAATCTCAGCAGCATATTTACTTGAAGCTACTGCTTATTAAATCCCTTTACCTCTAACAATGTACTTCTAGGAAAAAAAAAAAAAACAAACAACAAAACATACACATTTAAGTGCATCTTATCAGCATTGCAAAATCAATACAGAGATCTTGATCATATGTGTTTACTATCACTCATTTGAGTCAGACTGTGCAATATGGCCAAAATATAATGGCTTTTAAAACTAAGCGTATAAATCCTCAGTGGCCTGGTCACCATTTGTCATACTGCTAGTTGGAATTGATGCTGTTTCAATAAAGTGAGTCCATGGACTGGTCTCGAATATCAAATATAGTTATGGTTTTAAATCACTTAAGTTTGCCACCTGAATTAGTCTCAGTCCAACTAGACTTAGCACTTCGCACCACCCTTAAAATATGTCCAGAAGAAGATTTCTGCTACAATTAGCAGGTCCCCTCTAGCACAAGCCATTGCTATTTGTGTGCCTATGGAAAGATGGAGAGAGGACACAAGGCTGTGCCTGCACCTCCAGGCCCAGAGCTGTCCTCCCTGCAGCATGGTGCAGATACACGGACAGCATCTGTCCTGGTTCTCATGGCTATGTCCTGAATTGAATACAGCACAGTGTCCCTGAAAGGATAAGTAAGTGGCCTTGGTGAATTTTGCCAGGAATGGTGAACAAGAGAGTGTAGGCAAGCCTACTGGATCTTCTTGCTCTCTGTGGTGAAAGAACATCCCGCCCTCAGGCAGGATTAAGTGGATGGCTGCTCTCCTGTTGATTTAGTGCAGGACTTTGACAGAAGTGTGACTGAAAAAATAAAGCTTTGTTAGTGGCTTACCTCTGTGCGATCAACATGAGAATAAAATTAGCTGAAGTTAAAGAACAGTTGATATCTTTAAAGAGATCATCTAGCGTATTTTAAGGCAATCTAATGATCTAAGGAATCATCTAAGTACGATTTAAAAATGAATGTTTTTCTTGAGGAAAAGTAAAGGAAGAAAAACAAAGAGAGAATTAAAATTTGCTAAAACCCAAAGATGGGAAGGCTTGAAAAAGTTCATTTTCATTCTTTATCAAAATTTAATCTTACTTCTAATCTTTTGGCCATTAGTGTGAAGTACTGTGCAGTCATCTGAATGTAAAATGTAAAATTACATCCCATCGTGTAGGTCTTCAGAATTGTAATGTGCAGTCCGGCTATATTCATATGTCACAGGCTGTCAAAATACTGATGAGGGATACTGACCCTGAGATCCCTATTGGGAAAAAAATGTTGCCACTAAATGGCTGTGCTATAAATAGTTGAAGCTGACTATATTTCTGCAAGGTGGCTCCTGCTGGATGTCCGTGCGCTGCCTGAGAACAACATTTCAGACAGGGCACGTTTCCTGCTCTGGTGCCAAGCAGAGAAGAGCCCAGGGGCCTCTGAGGACCACCAGAAGAGGTTGCCACAGGGTGGCACACTTTGTAGTGTGGGGAAAAATGCCTTGGCTGCCATCACCAGAGAGAATTTATTACCCAATAATAAGCAGCCATTCGGCAGCTATACCAAAGAAAGTTGCCCATAGTGTTGTCAGAAAGTTGTTACTATTGTTTTCCCAGGTGTTTTACAAAGTTAAAGGTTTAATAAAAAAGCTGCTATGTGATTTAATTTCTTTTAAGAGAAACTCATTTGTAAAAGGCACGCTTTCTAATGGAGTGTATTAAATTAAAAAATATATATCTAGAAGTAACACCAAACTATTAAGATTACGATTTCCAAACCCCAGAACAATTGCTGACAACCTAAGTTAATTTCTGCTGTACTTTCCCTCCTCCCATTTCAATGCCACATAAATCCAGGGTAGGATCCAATATGGGATAAGGCACCCAGAACCCTGGCACATTCTAAGCTTGTTATTTGGTTTTCTTGGATGTGAAGCTGTTTCTGTCTTGAACGCTGAAGGAAGGAACAGAGTTTCTCCTGCTGTTGAGTTCATGCCCTTTCTATATCCCCTACTCCACAGTCAGAACTATTAGTGCAGTCTGAATTTTATACATATAGGAATGAACTCTTGTGCCTAAAAAAACCCTAGAGACTACAGGTAGACTTGTGAGACACAGTATCAAGGCTCAAATAGCCTCATTCATATCTTAACACTATTACAGTCTTTTTATTTGCTGCACTGGGCAAGTCACTGAGAATAGGTATACTCCTATCCAGAGGTGTAATTGCAGCTTGAGTTTATTTATGTGGGCTAACCTTAAATTAGCTCAAGCAGACATAACTGTTGAGAAGTGCAGTGTGGACTGCAGTGCACTGGCAAAACCCCTTTGTGTCTGTAGATAGATGGTCAGCAGGTAGCGTGATTGAAGTGCTGTGCACCGCAACCCAAACCCAGTTTAAAGTTCTGATCTGGTGTGGGTTGCACTTGTAATTTGAATAGTATTTCAGGAGTACAATGGATTCCACCAGTTACTGCTGCAGTTCCCTACTGTGTCAGGGAAACATAAATATTATTTTTGCCCAAGCTTTTGTCTGTCTTGTCTGCTTAAGTGGTGACCTCTTTGGTGCAGGAAATGTCTATTATTTTTTGTTTATAGAGCAAAAAAGGCTTGGATCTTCATTGTGATTTGGAGCACACTGAAGTTATGGAGTCACGTCTTGTCCACATCTGATAGTATGTTGTTTCATGATTCTGTTACACAAAGCTTTCCATAGGATGTACAGCTGAACTGTCTTCTGCATGGAAAGGCTCTGGGCAAGGGAAAGTCACCCTCAGGTTTCTCAGGTTCACCAGCCAGATTTCGGCTGCCCATTGTTACAACTCTTGCCTAAATGAATTGAGTCATCTGTCTTCAGTGAACCAGAAGAGGTCCAATTTTAAGCCTTTGGCTGTAAATGGAAAGCTCTATGCCAAAATAGAGTGTTATAATCCAGAAAATGACTGGTGGAGTTTTGTAGCATCCATGCTAAACCCTCTTGCAAAATTCTCAGCTTGCAAGTTCAAGGGCAAGATCTACATTATCAGAGGATTCACTGCAAGAGACAGGGATATAAACATTTTATGGTACTGTCCCACTTCTGATTTCTGGACCAACTGTGAACTCTCTGATATCCATGGTCACAGACACTCTCTGTGAAGAAATAATATATCTGGTAGGGTGTTGTACCAAACTAAAAAATGAGCCAAAGTGAGGTTACTTGTGTGCTCTTGCCTGTTCTCTTCTGTTTTTGTCCAAAACAGTGCTTTGGACTGTAGGAAAAAGCATGTAGGCATACATTTAATAAGGGAAAGAGTGTTGCTCTGTTTTTATTTGGAGTTCCAGGAAAAATTAATAATTTACATCTCCTTGAAACCACACTCCCCTCTGGCAGGTGATAGTGACCATTGTCTTCCTCTTTTCCCAGCATCTCTATGAACGTAACCTTACCAGACAAAAATACTTCCAAGTAATGCAGTTACAAATCACTTACAGAAAATTCCTTTTGTCAGGGAATGCCCTCTTGACAATGGCAATGCAACAAGTGGCTCTTGGCAAAGTACATTTTAAAATCTGTTCTTCTTACAGGTTACTGAATATGAATTAATTACTATTTTTATTTTTATTTTTATTTTTATTTTTATTTTTATTTTTATTTTTATTTTTATTTTTTTCTCTTCTTAGCTGGAACTCAGTGGAGATTTTAAGGAAAAATAGCACACAGTGAATAAGTGACCAAAAGGAGCACTGAAGACTTGGGGCATGACCAGTTCTGTTGGAATTTTTTGTTTTGGGACTTTTGGAGGGCACTTCTGAGAGAAAGGAAAGTTTATTGCAGTTGTGTTTGCATGTGGAGAGAAATGGATAAATTGACTTCCCAGTAGCACTGTTTTCTTCTACTTAACTCCTTTCCAAGCATCCTTTCTCTCAACACTCCATGAATTCACCCATCTCACCCCCCCTTCTCTAACACAGGAACTTACTTACCTGCCCTCCCCCTTTAAATATTTGTTACCATCACTACAGTTTACATCGCCTTCCCAAGACAAAAATAAATAAATAAATAAATAAATAAACCAAGATCAGCATATTTTCTTCTCAGCTCAGTCTCTTCTAAGCCCCTATTTTGTGTCTTATTAACCTGAAGGTCCAGGTTTTCTTCCTTCCATTACCCTCAAACCACACAAAACCTTCACCCTTCCTGAGGAGGGCTCCTGCAGCTGTCCACCTTCATCTCTTCTACCCTTGGTAGTTTGGTTTTCCTAGCTGAAGAAAATGGAATGAAAGCATTGGCTGCACCTTACAAGAAACTTACACCGTTAACTGTCTGCTTTCTATTTTAATTAGGATTTGTATAGTTTGAACCAAAAATGCATACTGTTCTGAATAGGTTCTAGCTACTTACCATCTCAGACTTTTTGCATACTAGTGTTGTTAACTCTGATAGAAAAATCAAGTAAAAAGTTTCCATTTCCACTATTTATGAGAATGATTCAAAAGCTTTAGTGCTGTAAATCATGTGCCACAAGTGAAATGTATTGTTCAGTACCTTATAATGTCGTAACTTTGCCATTGGAAACTGTTGCCTAGCTAGGAAGAGAAACCTGGGTGGGCCACAGGTTGTGGTAGATGGGCAGTGACAAAAGGTCTGACTTTACAACAGATCATTTGTATTACAAATGACTTAGAACAGACTCAGATTTGGACAGGCTTGGGTCAAACTGAAAGAGCTGGTGTCCACCCATGACTGCGCCTTTTGTTAGAAGGACTGGTGAGCACACAGGTTTAATAAAATGTTTCTGATGAAGCTGCTATCCAAAGCAATGAAAGATTTACCAGGTACAACGCATTTCATCTTCATGAGAAAGCTCAAGCCCATGAATAGATTTAGGACGTGTGCAAGGCCATGGACATCTGAAGTCAGCACACCTGTTTGTGTGTCATCCTACACTCTGTGAGTGTAATATGTCTGGGCATTCATTTTGCACAGAGATGGTTTTTGGTACTCATAGGGATTTCCTTTTCCCAAAATTTGTAAGGGATCTGTGAAGCAGTGTTTGGGCTGCAGAGTAGCCATACCCAATGCCTTGAAGGAAAGACAAAACAATGTATTTTTTTTTATTTCTGAGATTTATAGAAGAGCAAGATAAAGCTTAGGACTGGTTATCTCTGGAGTTATATGAATTTTCTGTGTTTGCTTTATTCAATTACTTTAAATTGTTATTAGTTCTGTAACTTGGTTTGTACTGACAGGTTCAGTAATGCCATATTGTTTTAATCCTTGAACATTATCCCAAAAGAATTACTGTTATGTTATGTTATGTTATGTTATTTATTAAACATATATCTGTCATCTCAGTCTTAAACACAGTAGTGCTTTAAAGTTGCTATTAAAACTGAAATGCACTTTTACCTTTATGAAGCTTATATGCAAACCAGAAACAGAACTTTCAGGAATTTCATTGTCTTCTCCACACATGATGTTTTAGTCTCCACTGAGAAGACCAAGCATTCACTCTGCCAAGTCCTGTGTCTCAGGAAACAGTAGCCTTCAGCTAAAAAGGCAGTAATTAGTAGGTAAACAGAGTAATTTCATCTATTGTTCTAAGTCATATCGCAGGTCTCCTAGTCTGCCTTGTATTTTGCTGACTGCAGCTTGCTGGGGAAAACGATGTTGCCAACATTTGAACTAAGTCAAACTATCACATTTTAGAACCTATAAAACAAACAAACAAACAAACAAACCAAACAAAAAAGCCAGCAACACAGTAATCCTGGCAATGATGTCACCATTTGCATTGTCTTATTATATTTCATGATGTGTGCCAGTATTTTGTACAAGCAAAACCAGACTCACTCACTCACTCACGCTCACTCACTCACTCACTCACCTCCCCAAACAAAAACAAAGCCAAGAACAACTCTGTTGCAAAGTATTACTTTAAAATGCATATTACTCTTGGGTGTTTGTGGCAGTTTATTGAAAAGAGTTCACACAGGAAGAGTGAACACTTGCAATGCAAGAAAATGCCACTGTCCTCTAAAAATTGTCATGACTTTACCTGTGCAGATTACCCTAACAGATGAAGAAGTTAGAATTAAATGCTTGTAGCCTCTACACCACGCAGCACATACCTTGCTATTTATTCTCCAAGGACTACTTATTCTCCAAATGCATGAACAAGGTAACCTGTTATTGAGCCCCATCTGAATCTGAACGACTGTCCACGTGTGTATTACAAGCCCACAGCAAACGCAAGGTAACATACCTACTGAGAACTAAGCTAAGCTGCATTATGCTGCATTGGCTGAGAGCTAGGAGTGTCCGTGTAGGTTGGTAGCTCAGTTCTGCTGGTGTGCAATAATGTGCTAAATCTTCCCAACTTGATTGTATGTTCAGCTGCTAATTAATTACTTTGTTTATTTTTATGAGTGTTTAGGAAGCAAAATGCTGCAATTTTAAACTATGTATGCATAGCTACACAGCATAACTATATTAACATTAATCTGTCCTGAAAGTATAAGTTTATAGTTTATCTTTTTTCTATGATTACTTGTGCAAGCTTTATTATTATTATTATTATTTATTTATTTATTTAATAACAGGCTTCTAACACCTGTAGAGCACTGGTCAGCCAGCTGCTGGAGACAAGATACAGCAAACACCCAAACCTTGATTTGTATTTCTTCCCTTAATCCATCCTGTTTCTTTCACAGGAAGCAATCCTGTTACAGCCTTTGAAAAGTGCCTGTGTCCCATGCAAAGGCAATATCAATTCTCTGCATAGCTGGTCTGCTAAGGCACCTAACTAAGCAGCTCACCAAAAGTGCTCTACTTTCACCGTGGAGTTTAGCCAAAGTTTGCATCCTTTTTAGCCATTAACTACAACATTTTTTGATGTAAGTCCCAAGTATTTACAGTTTTTGCATGACAAATGGTTTCAGTCTTAACATAACGCACATTCCCCTGTAGTGTCTATGGATTGTCCAGGTCTAACATTTCAAAGGTTTGCAAGATCTCCTTATGTCTGAGAGGATATAAATAGCATTCAAGTTAATTAAGATCAGCAAAGGCATGCTGCAGATAGATTTGTTCTGTAACTGGCTTTCTCAATGGTCTTAATTTCAAGATGTTAAGCTTTCCAAAATAAATGTATCAATTTATTTCGTAGGAGGAAAGAAACCTCTTCCTCCTTTTCAATGGAGAAGGGTTGTTTCAACTCAAATGTCCATCTTATTGGTGAGAAAGTAGTGAGGAAGGTTGTTCCTGTGATGGACTGAGGATGTAAAACAGGTGAGATTGTGTGCAAGGGGTGTATCAGACATTCACAAAATGGTATAATACAATTACTACATTTCCCTGCAAACCTTTGTCTTTTAAGAGGTGAGATTTGCTTCCTTTTGTAGCACCTTTTAATAGAGAAAAGGGGAAAAAAATGACAAGGCTTGAGCCCGTTGACATATCTGAGGATCTTGTATTACAACAGTGCAAGCAGAAGGCTGGGCAATCTTGATTCTGGATAGAGTAGATGCCAGGCCAGATCTCACCATAATTAAAACCAGTTTGGAAGCTGTTTCCAATTATGGCAGCTGCCATCGGACCACGTTCCTCGCCCTGCCCACACCCCCTCCTGGTCACGGAGGAGTGGGGTTGTCACTGGGGCAGCTCCACGCATACCCACAGGATGCTTCTGCTGCGGGGATCCTCACGCAGCACAGGAGGAAGCCTTCTCCTCCAGAGAAAGGACATTGTACGTAGCTGCAATCATGAGTCGCAACTGAAAGGTTACTTAGGAGGCAAGTGCTCCGGTTTCCCAAAAGCAGGCTTAAAAGGCTGTAGGGTACATTTTCAAAGCACTGTGCAGGGTTTCAGACATGTGACTCATTAATGTCAATGGGAATCATGTTGTTAAAACTTTGGGCAATGCTTTGAAAATGTATCCCTATATGTCAATTCTCTTTTCTAGGCAAAATTATCAAAACCAGACCTCGTGGGCCATTTTTTTTAAAAGAAAGTTTTCAGGATTATATGCTAATAAATCAACAGTTTAGCAGGCTTGATCTGCTCTCATTCCTTCTTCCTCCCTCCCCACTTTCCATTTTATCATTGACTTTGATTTTATGCAGAGTTATAGCAACGTATAGTTTTTACAGACATTGCCTGCAGGAAGAGTACTGGAGTCTCAGAGACCGGACTGCAAATAGTGTGAAAAGTAACAATTATGATACAGAGGAGTAATAATATTTGTTTCGTCATTTCAGCTAAAAGGCAAACTCAGTAAGGATAAATAGTCTATTTAGATTTTTTATGACAGTTTTCATTAGCAAATTACAATAAATCATCCCTTATTAAAAATAAATAAAAAAAGCTGGAAGTATTTGCACTTACCTTTTCAGGATAATTCTGGGATCTGCTAATAACAAAATATCAGATGATAGGATCATGGGATTAGCAAAAAAAAAAAAATCCCCTACAAACTAATAGAATGAGATCCCTCTTTTCTCGGGAAGAATTATGCTTCCCTTGGTTCCATTGAATACGGTGGGAATTACCATGAAATGCCTGTAAGCTCTGAACTACAACAGACGGATGAATTATGTGTTCCTATTAGCTGCATTTTGTATTTGTTCAGAACATGCTGCTACAATTTTGGTCCTTCCTCCAGAAGTTAGAGACATCTCCAACATGCAGTTTATTACTTGTTCAGCAAAGAGGTGCTTCATTTCTATAAGGTCCAAATGATGGCCTTTAGATGACCAGTTCATGTCTGTCCTTGGAACCATATCTTAATTTGAATTAATCCCTGGAATAAAATGATTGCTGTCTGTATGGACAGCATATCACATGCTTCTGCAGCTCCATTTCTCAGTCAGCAGCTGTTCCATTCAGTAATCACGCTTTTACAAGTCTCAGCAAAGGCAAAGGACTAGAATTACACCCTCTTTCTCTCTTGAAAATCACTGTTGTGGAACTGTTTTGAGATAGTGTTGTTAAGAAAGCTTGTCTGCTGCTGCTTTGTGATTGCACATGGCAACTAGTGGTCAATCAGAGCAGGAATCTCTCCTAGATAATCCAAGCTGAAAAGAAAACAGATCTGTCTTTATGATTGCTAAATAAGGGAATAAGAGAATGCCAAAATTCTCCAGCTAATTAGACAAAGGTAAATGGAAGTATTCTTAGAGAGAGTATAAACAAAGTGCACCCACCCGCTTACCTGCTTATTTTTATCTTCATTCTTCCTTTGCAGAAATAAATCACATTTTTCTCCAGTCTGCTATGTTCCTTAACTTCCTGACAATATTGGGTGTTAGCTTATGTAATGTTCTAACTTAAAAGAGTAGGATCATTTTATTTAATGATAATTTTGTGTAATGGTGTCCTCCTATGTTCCAAGAGCCCACTATTTATATAGCTTAAAACATACTCCCTTTTATGACTTCACAGAAGATGGCATAGTGCCACTGAAAAGTGGATATCTGGATTATAACACCAAATACAAGGATGCCACAAGGCTTACTTTGAGAGAGATGAGTTCCAGTACATTTTCCAGTAGTCACATTTCCTCCTTTTTCATTTTTAACTTTTTTTTTTTTCCCTGTTTGCTCTGGGAATTAGAGCTGTTCTGTTATTATAGTAGTCTACTTGATCAAATTGCAACAGTGGAGTGTCTGATTTTGGTTTAGAATATTGTGTTCCTAGAGGCAAGATGGCATCCAAAAGCTTTTTAATATGCACACCCTGAAGTGCTTGGGAAGGTCTAATGTCTGTATTATCTTGCAGCGTCATATTGGTTTGGGGGAAGACAATTGTTAAGGAGTGAGTCAGGGAACATAACAGTCAGTGAAAAATTTGGAACTCTGTTCTGTGTTCTGTATTCAGTAGATATCCAAAATAAAATGCTTAGGAAAAACCTGAGCCAGATGAGTTTGTTGATTTTTTGTTTTGTCTAATGTAAGGTATGGTCAAGAGCATTTATTCCAATGTAAACAGCAAAAATGGGAGAGCAGGTTGAGAAGGTTGGTATACCTTCTTCAAATAGAGGTCTGGAGATTCAGCATGAGCAGCACTATTAAAACAACAAAGAAGGGCTCTTATGCCTTTTTCCCTTCATTATCTTGATTGTAATTGGTAAAGTAATAGTTTTTGTTTCCATACTGATTTTGCTCTGCAAAGCTTAACACTCTCTAGAAAGGTGGTCGATCTGTGTGAGTTCTTTATTCAGATGGAAAAACTGACACACAGAGAGGTCTGTCTTCTGACACGCTACCCTGAAATCCCACTTTTCCCTGGTGCAGTCATTAACGTCCTCATTCTCACCTTTCCTGTACTCCCAAGGCTTCTGTTTTGTTCTCTGCAGAACACCAAAAGCTCCTACAGAGAGATTTTAGAAGTCTTTTGTGTTTGGATAGCATTGTGATAAATGTAATATAAAACTTCAGTGAGAGAACAAGTACTAAGAGTTTCTAAATTTTATTTATTTATTTATTTATTTATTAAGGTAGCAATAAAAGAAATTGTAATAGATTTCTAAGTACAAAGGTGGCAAAGTCACTTTTCTAGACTAATTTGATGTGCTGTGAATCTCTTTACAATCATTACCATTATGATTAATTAATCCTACCAAAATGCTTTCCATATTGAGACTAGGGGAATTCTATTTTAATGACAATAATGCTGGTTACTTTCAGCTGTATGCTTTTGGTGGAAACATGTTAGAGAAGATCTAGAAATGATAATGAGATGCATATTTTGCAACTGTAGAAAGAATTTTAAAACATGAACACTATCCAGTAGATTTTCCTTCTCTCAACAGGTGTACATGCTGCCTCATTGCCTCCTTTTCCAAAGATATATGAGTTAACACTCAAGGTAAAGCAAAATCTCTCAATCTTTAATGAAATCCTAGGCAAGCCATATTTTGTCTAATTAAGTCTAATTAGTAAACCCAACAAAATACGTAGTTGCCTTAGTCTTTCTGGGGGTTAATGGCTCTCTATTTCTCATATACTCTTCCTCTGTCAAAATACCAAAGTATGTAATTTCTGTTATTTTTATTATTTAGGTAACTTCAGATTATATTTTGAGTTTGTCCCCCACTTGTCTGTCTGGTGGAAGAAGAAAGATGTCCTTTGTGTTTGCTCTCTGAGTTTAAAAACTTCTTTCCTGTGAACCTCTGGAAACGCCCTGACAACTCACCCTGACAATTGTACTGCTTTCCCTTGGATCTGGGTATGTTACAGCCATGTTACTTCACATAATGTATGATCAGGCTGATACAAAAAGTGAATGCAAGTGTTGAGGAGCACCACAGGCCAGTTTCCTAAGAGCTTATTATATCATGCCTGTACAAGTCATTAAGTTGCCCCAGGCTCCTTTTTCTGGGGCTCAGTTACCCGAGATACAGTAGACACGGTGCCTATCATCACCAGGTCAACAGGACTGCTTTAGAGGCCTGAAGATTATCTCTGTATGACTGATGAAAAACTGAACTGCTCATGTAGGTGAAGCAGCTTGAATGGAGATGCCAACTGAGCTAACAGTTTGATCAAAAGCATGACTGAACCAGGTAACAGAGCAGCAGGTGGAAAGACTGACACACGACTATTCAGTGATAACCCATGAATTCTGTATTCTAACCTATTATGGAGAGAATTATAGTAGGTACTGAGTTAAGTCAACTTGTTTATAGAGAAAATAACTGAAAGAGAAAAATAGCTCAAGACCAGTCACCCCTTTGGCAAATTCAATTTAACCTCAATTAATGGAAAACCTGGAAAGGCACGGAGAGCTCCCACACCTCAAAGCTTAGCACCCCACGGACCCATGGGTCTGCCAAAGTCTGGCACTCTGCCTGGGCTAATAAACTCTCTGACAAGCAGGAGCACTGGGGATCTGTGTGCCGAGATACCCTTGTGGCTCATGTCTGGCAGAGCTTAATGATTCAGGCTCAGCATCGTGTGAGAGCAGCTGCACTGCTGCTGGACCTGGTCCCAGAGCTGGCTCAAAGTTTCTCAGCAGCATAATGACTCAGTCTTGCAGTGGTGGCTGAGAAATTTTGGAGCAGGTAAAACAGTGGGGGAGTGGGAAGGAGGGTTGGATACAGTTATTACATTTTTTGTAGTGCTGTTCGTAGAGAGCGGGCTGTGAAATTTTGCGTTATGATTTTGCTGGGGAGGGGGGCTGGGTGGAGTTGGTAATATTTTGGGTGGAGGAGTCCAAAATAGAGCTGACAGATTTCGGGGCTTAAGAGAAGCTTTCTCTTTCCTCCTCTGCTTCTGGGAACCCCTTTCTGTTTTGTTTCATGAGCATGGAACCTCCTCCTCCTTAGCCTGTCCCCTGAGAGGATCACAGACCTTCTCCTCTCTCCTCTAACACACCGCCTGCTCGGAACCACCCTACCCAGGCTGCCACTTCTACTCTGGGGTGGGAAGCAGGCTGGGAAGAACAACAAGGGACACCCCACCAGTCATGGCCTCTACCCTTGGGCCAACATCCAGGCCCTGCCTCAGCCTGTCCTCAGCCCTAGGGGGTTCCCCCAGCCACCCCACTTCCCAGCTGGGGCGGTGGGATGGGAGGAACTGACCTGTGGTAGCTCAATGCTCGTGCTGTATGCTCTTCTCCCTCCCTAACTGCAGGGTAACTCAAGGCTGTTTCCCTTACATTGATTAAAAATGTTTTTTAAATGCCAATGGATCCATTTTAAAGGATTTTCCTAAATAATGCTGGAAAATTTATAGAGTCATTTTAGATTCAGGATTATCTCAGCTTTCGGTACCTACGATATTTATCATAGAAATAGCTGCTCATGAAAACAGCCATTGTTGCCTTACTTTTTTTCTTGTGTCATATTTTATTTTTCTTTTAGTTTTCACAGCTCTTTCTGTCTTTTTTTTTTTTTCCCCAGACTTTACTTTCTTTGCAAGGTTTCTTTCCTTCCCATAATCTTAACTTCTGTTAACTTAGAGTTCATTGAGTGTGTACGAGTGGGTATGTGTGTTCATTCTTCTGCAAATACTTTTAATTACTATTTTTGAAACAGTTTTCTGAGGTTATATATATATATATATTTTTCTTTCCTATCTCAATAGTAAGTTAGGAAAGGAAATAAGGGAAGGGAACAACTACCAGAGCAAAAAAGGGTTTCAGTACTTGGTGAAAAACTGGCAAAGTAATTTGTGTTGGTGCAAAATTGTGGTAAGCAAACTGCAGAATACTTTTAGCTGTAGAGCATGGTGAATGAAACTCAGCCCTTCACGGAAGGTGAGCAGGAGGTCAATGGGCCATAGAAATCCCTCTCTGACTTCAAAAAACAGAGTTCAAGATGAAATGTCACTTCATGTATAGATATTACATTAGTTTCTCTCCCTTGCTCTTTATTTTTTTTCTAGACATTGCTGTCTCCTTCATTTCTTCTCACTTTCTTTCATTTCCTATTTCTTATGCTGTTTGCTCTTTTCTTCCACCTGGTGCCTTTCTCCACCTTGCTTTCCTGGCTGATCAGCACTAGAGATAAAGATTCACATGATGCTTGCTCCAAACATAAAGAAAAATTGATTTTTCTGTTAGTCAAATAAGGGACAAATAGTTTCCCTTTTTTGTGAAGACAGTTTTCACACCTCCAACTCACTGGGAGACAATGCTATTAGGATTTGAAGTAATGAAGGTTTTGATCCAGTTGCTGTGTAGATTGAGCTGTATAATTACATTTGTTGTTGCTGTTTTTTTAATGCCAGTTTTTCTATGTGCATGTAAATTTTACCAATCTGTTTTATTTTCAGGTGCCTCTAAGTACTGTTTTCAGTAATGGTGTTATTACATTTAGTTCTTTCCCCATATTTCATGAAAACTACCAGCCAAAAGATCAAAAGCTTTTCTGTGCAAAACAGATTGTTTAAACAGCTGAAATACTTCTTACATGTGTCTGCGTCTACTGTATATTTCTATGAAGTACTAAGTATCACACATTTAGGCATCTGCCATCTTAGAAGTGATTTCTGAGTAATGGATGTGAACAAGTCATCTCTTCAGATGGCAACTTTCCATAACTGTATTCAATTTTGGGAGTGCTGTTATTTGATATTTCTTCTTATTCTGGTAAATTTTATTTCCAAATTTCATTTTCATTATGTTTCTTTTTATATCATTTCCATCGTATATCCCAAGGGAGAAACCAAGACAAGTACTTTTGAAATAATAATAACACAGAAACTGCATTTGTATTCTTTTAAAGATGGAATTTATATCCTCTCTCACAAATCATGGAAATTCATAACAATAGGCTCATCTGAGTTCAAGATGAATAGAAAAACATTCCATTGACTTCAGAAAGTTTTGAATCAGGACTTGTACTATGTTATCTACAGTATCAATGAAACATTTGTGCTTGCAAATATTTCTGTAAAATTTTTGTCTTGCATTTGTCTTCTTACTTCCTTTCAGAGCTTTTGGATTCAGAAAGTTCTGCATGGAGAACTGCACAAATTGTGCATGGAGAAAATTCTGCTCTTAACAGTTTTACACTTATGACCTTTTGTTTTTACTACTTGCCTACTTGTCTCGTATAATGTAAATTAAAATCTATTATTTCTTTTTCTAGATGACTAGTATTTTCTTATTGTGCCTTCTAGTTAGTTTTCTCTCTGAAGCAGACAGCTGCAAACGTTTTCAAGTTCTCATTGCATGAGATCTTTCTTCATGTCCTTTTTTCACTTTCATTTCTTAATTCCATCTAATTTTCCTCTACCTTTATTGATGGAGTTTAATAGTGCTGATTGTGTTTGCAGAGGAGAATGAACTACTGATATTTTTATTTTTATTTTTTTTACCTGGACATTGAAGTGGCTCAGCTTCCAGGGCAATATCTGGGTCCCTCTCTTTAAATAAAGTGGTCAATTTAGAACCCAGCAGTGTTTAGGGAATTATTTTAAAATCTGTCTACCCTCAGATAGTGGATTCTAGTAAAACTCCCTGATTGCTCTTTTGTGTATCACTTAAGAGGCTTCCTAATGGTTTTAAATATTTGTCACAGTAACCAGTCAATAAAGCTCCTAAGTTGGTGGGAAGACCTTACTCCTGAGAGAGGAGTTCTCTTTTCCATAGGCTCAGAAGTTTTCTAACAGCGTTATGCATTAGGATGGTAGTGCGGTACTTGGCTCTGATTCAGTAAACTGTTTGCTCAGATGTTAACATAAAGTTTGATTTAGGTCATCAGGTAGCTCATTTGCAAACTGAAATTCAGGTGATTTCTTTCTTGTATAGATACTAATTACATTACTATTACTATTACTATTATTATTATTATTTAAGTTTGCTCAGAGTGCAGGAGGGGAAGTAAAAAAGGCACCGGGATTTTCAGGTCTTGTGTGTGTGCACATATCTATAGTTAAAATAGAACAGAGAAAGTCCTTCTTTATTTTTCTTGGAATATGGGGAAAGCAAGTTCTGTCCAGCTGAAAGCACAGTAAATAAATTACATTCCTGGAGGGAATTTTTATTCCCAATGCTTAACATTGGAGTAACACAGCAATTCCCACTCAAAGGTAGGAATTTAGTTGTTAACCTTTTTTTTTTTCCATGAGGAGAGAGAACAAACTCCCTTGTCATGTGTGAATTTGCTTACTCAGTTCCTTTAAGGATTAACAACCCTCCTCAGTGCTAATGGTGAGACTTTTCTCGATACCACCGGTGTGTGGTAGTGCCCTTTGAACAGTTCAGCACTGCTCTTCATTTCCTGAGGGCAAAGTAAGAGTAAATTGTCCAAACCTTCCAAAAGCATGGTATCAAACTGGGCTAATGAAGAGTTGCACTGGCTGATTCTAGAGACTAAATTCTGATTTCGATTAAATCAATGTAAATTTTCCCTGAAAGCAGGTCAGCTATTTCAGGTTTACACCAATGTAGCAGAGCAGATTTTGGCTACAGGTCTGACTTTGGCTGACATGCTGTAATGTAATTAGTTACGGAAACTCTAAAAATAATAACAGATGCTTTACCACTTGTTTAACCAATAGATTTTGGGACAACGGTCTCTTTAAGAACAAAATAATTCAAAAGTTTATAGAAACTCATTCGTCTGATTATCTGGAAGAAAAAAAAATAAAAGTCACGTTTTTGCTTGTGTCTGCTATTAGTGACTGACAGGGCAGCTTCATTTAAAGACTAGCTTGTCTAGCTTCTTATAACTTGGCCATAGGTTTTGGAGGACATCTGCAAATCATTGCATGAATCAGAAAAGTACAAATTCACAACAGTTCTACTCTCTTGAGTTGCGTTTGATATTTCCTGTTTTTAAGGTTTCCTTGGTATCTAACACATAGGCTGCTAAACACCAGCTGCTCCTAGTGACTCAGATCTGTGACCTTTGATCAATTTATCTTGTCTTGATTAACCAATTTCTATACTGGAGGGAGGATGTACTTACATTTCTTTGTAAGTATAAATATTGAGCAAACATCCTCTGCATTTCTGTGCAGTACAAACCTGCGTCTTCAGCGTGTCTTGTAGCTTCGTGGCAACTTCTGTAACTGAGGCTAGTTTGTTATAACTGCAAACTAAACTTCTTCTTTCCTATTTCCCAAAATTCTATCAAGGACAATATTAGCAAAGTTTTATTCTGAAACTAAGATACTGATAGGTTGGAATTGAAGCTGTGTAACTGAACTGGGCTATTTATTTATTTTTTTGAGCACCCATTTTCTTCTAATTTTATTTAAATGCTTTGATTTATTCTTTGGATTGACAAAGGAAGGAAAAGATAAAAATTATACAGTTATGCTGTAGTGAATTTAACCTGCTTCTTTTTAGAAAATAAAACACCTTATTTTTGTTCATTAGATCTCTCCCTGAGTGGAGAGTTTTTGACTTTTGCTGGGATTTTTAGACCTGCAAATGTATCTAATGAACATGGAGATCCCTGTGCAATTACAGTACTGATTTCCTTTAGAAACTGTGGATCACGACCAAGAAATACTTCTGTGGAGCATAATATGTAAGAGACAGGTAGACAATGATTGCTACATATATGTAAGTATCCATATGTATATATGCACACTTAGTTTATCTGTTAATCATTTTCCATAAGACGTAGTAAATTCCAAGAGTCTCCTGAAATTCAAAAAGTTTACAGGTAAAAGGTTTAACAGTATGCATGTTAAACCTCCTCCTTGTCTAGGTCTACGTGCAAGTTTATTTCAGTTATTTGGATTATGTCAGGCATTTTTAAGACAGGCATCATTCTCTGTCATAGATAGTTATCCACCATTCACATTTAATTGATTTGAAGATAGCCATTTACCTGTGATGTTTTAAAATCCCCTAACCCAGACTTTGCTGGTAGTGTGTATCTATCTAGCCAGTGTCTCTCTCTGCCTGTGTCATCCTGTGGACTCTTTCACTTCACTTATTTATTCATTTATTTAGAGCATGCTTGGTAAGTAATAGTTCAGTATTCATACTATTAATTTTTTTTTTTTTTGTCAGCCAACAATATGCTAGTGCTCTTAGTGCTCCAAATATCAAATTTAATAATGTGACTGTTTTATATAGTTTCATGATGTAACTTTTTTTTTTTTTTTTTTTTTTTTTTTAACAGTACTACTTCCTAGAATGGGCACTAGCCCAAAATGCAAAAGTTTCAAAATGTTAAAAAAAACCACAGGATTATGTTGGAAATACAGTCTATAGAAGATGTTATTGAACGACTGTGATGCGTTAACTGTGCCAAAGCTTTCAAAGTGCACAGGTCATATATGGGACATTTGCTTGATCCATGATGCGTCATAATTATAGACTAAGCTTTTATTCCATCAGGAGTTCACCTCTCAGGTGATGGGCTCAGCTCCAATGTGATGTTCCCTCTCCATCCCAGGACTGGGGCGCTGAACTTCCCACTTCCCAGTCATCGTGGCTGTCCCGTGTGGGTCTGGCACCAGGAATCCTCTTTGCTTAGCCTATGATCTAGTCTGTTAATATGCTGTCTGTTCACAGCAACTATTATTTGTCAGTCTATAGGTGTCTGTCTACAGGTATCTGCCAAAAAAGAAGGTGAAATCAACTGATTCTTTACTAAATCTTATTTTTCATTGTAAAGGCAAGTGAATTCTACTTAGTGGATTTTACCTAGGCATTTTATTGTTATATATATGTGCGCGCATGTTTGTGTATAATATATATAATTAATATATTTAAATATATTATTATTTATATATATTTTATATATTATTATTTTTATATATATATATATTTGAGTTAGGACATTGTCTTAGGCCTGAGAAAAATAGACAGTATAGACAGAGTACCTTAAGAATTGTTGTGGTTTAGCTCTTGTTTTCTTCTTGTAGTAACCCCTTCAGATATAACTCCATGTAGACAAGCAGGTCAGTAGTAAGGGATCTTCAGAATATTCATTAAAAATTAGTAGAGAGGTTTTTTTATTCCACAGTTTTCCCTTTGTCCTTCTTCCCTTTACCTTCCTGCAGAGAAAAGAAAAAGAAAAGAAAAAGAAAAAGAAAAAGAAAAGAAAAGAAAAGAAAAGAAAAGAAAAGAAAAGAAAAGAAAAGAAAAGGGTTGGTTCTTTAGGGAGTTCCTAGCTCTTCATCCCTAGTTAGGGTATCTGCTGTTTTCACATGCCTTTTGTCCTGATTCATCCCATATTTGACTATCCAACTTTACTTTCACAGATTGTTATTAGATCCTCTTATTTGATGCAAGTGTTAGTCTATAAAGTTCATGACCCGAACAGTGTAATTGCATTTTAAACATTGACACTATACCAAGGCTTTCTTCCGCCAAAGCAGAATATTTTCTATTCTGACCAAAAAATGTCTTGCCCAGATGTGAACTGTGTACTGCTGCTCAAGTATTAGCATAGCACCAAGTCCTTGCTCAGGGCTCTATGGGAAAATGTTTCTCAGAGCTTGTCAGGTCTTATGAGAGCTTTACCACTTGGTTGGGTCCCTTTACTACATTTAGTTTGTTATTCTTGCATGTTTTGTTGGTGATGTAGACAGTCAAAGAGATAACATTTTAATACATGGTTTTTGATAATATTTACTGCTAAATGAGAGGGCTTTTCTTTTTTTGTTTTTCCTATTTCTACACTAGTGTCTTTTTTTTTTTTTCATAGGTGTAATGATCCACTTCTGTTCTCTTATTATTCTTCATCAATTAAGTCAGCTCTGCACTTGCATCCTTCTTCAGTATCATGCTCATCCTTTTTTTTTTTTTTTTTTGGTTGGCTAAGATGATCAATTGTATCAACATATGCTAAGACAAATCCCCCCATCCCTTTCAAAAGGCAGACAATCCAGATGTTAAGAAGTAACTGAAGAATATTAGTGTTCAAAGTATAAAACCAGGAAACTGAGAAGACCTACACATGTTCTGAATGCTGATAGTTTGGCTGGAGTGCCCCAAATCCTTTTATACTGTAATTTCTAGTCCGTGCCCAACAGCAGCACGAGTCACACATCAGCACTCTGTTCATGTTAATCCACTCCAAGGCTGATAATCCCAGCCACATGGGCATCTGCATCTTTGGTGATGTGCACTGACTCTTTTACTGTGAATTGATCTCCAAATCCACCATTGCTCTAAATATTGAGCTAATTAACGGGTAATCTGTCAGCTCTTGCTTAGCACATTGGGTTTTGTTTCCAGCAAGTGAAGCTGACTCAGCAGGCTTGCTGTGCAGGTCTGATGTTTTTGCTTGCTTTTCCTTTTTTCTATTTTTTAATTTTTTTTAATTCTGCTTAACATCCCTATATTCTGAGAAAAGACATTCTGAGTTGACTGCATGAGTCTGGAAGGCCACGCAGCATCTTCACCTGCTTCATTCTGCTTGAAAAAAACAATTTTTCAAGAGATGCCCAAGTTCTGTGAAGTCTTCTTCTCCCTTCAGGAATATTTCCCAGCTTCTCATTGTAAAAGATCCGTCAGTTGATTTTTATGTTTCATGAAGAAAGGACCACTATTCAGCTTTTCCTAAAGCTTCCTTATTGCAAAATCTATGTCACTTACTGTAATAAAACAAATTCCAATGAAACATCACCTGCTTACCTTGGCAGCAATATGGAGGTGATCTTGCACGTAGGTTTTTGTTTGTTTGTTTTGTAGTACTTATTCCATAACTGGGAATTTTAAATGAAAGGATGGGGAATATCTGAAAACTGTTCAGGACTGACTTGCTGGTTTCTGTCAATGGTTTTATGTTATTGTCAACTCATCATCCTTTCATATTCACATTCATGTTGTTAGACCCAAAGTAGCCAACTTCTACCAGAAATTCCCAATGAAACAATATTCTTGGCAGTGTACTCTTGTGATAGTTACATTACATTGCTTTTTTCATGGGAAAAAAATCAGCACAACAAATTTCTTATGGTTGATATTTATATTGTATCCAATGTACTACCTCATTTTCATGCATGGTTTCTTAAGGGATTTGGCAATGAAGAAGTAAATCTGATTTGCTCTGATAACAAGTTTTGCCAATAGCCACATACCATAAGGCTGTAAAATAGAATCCCATGAGAGCAACCCTTTCATGGAATCATGGGCCACGTGTGAGTGCTTCAGCCAGGTGTATCAGGCATCTGTATTAATTTTTACATACATTAGCTTATTAAAACAAAGCCTTTAATTATTGGCTATTGATCTCACTCTCTTTGTTTTAAGGAGCTCTGCAAATGCTGAAGGGAAACAAGAACTCTAAGAAACTGAATATCCAGGTCTTTGAATATCAATACAGGCTTTTCATACTTCACTTTGCTGGGTCACATTAGTTCACTTTAGATTTTGTTACACTGTAATAGTCTTCAAGAATTTTTCTCAAATTAGACCTGCAGAAATATTTGATGTGAAATTACTTAGATTTGAATATGAAAACTGTCTGCAAATCTGCACATTTTGGACAATGTTTTGCAATGTCTGTGAAAAAGGCTGTGAGAGCTGGGTATGAATATCATTTTACATTGTCTGAAGTCTGGAAACATTTATAAGTAGATTATATTGACGCATTTCACTTTCACTGTTTGGGCAGGGAGTGGACAAGTGAAAGAATTTGCAAGCCTAAACTATGTTATCCATTTCAAGTCTACCTGCTTTCAGAAAAGGTGACTGAAGATTGTTTGATTTCTTTTCTCCATGGAAATAGTGTCTTGGGTTTTTACAGCGTAATCAACAAAAATAAGAAAGGAGCTGTTTTGTTTTGTTTGTTTGTTTTTGTTTGTTTGTTTTTGTTTTTGTGTTCGTTTTTTAGGTGGTAGGGACTACAGTATTTCTAAGAGACAGTCAAAGAAGCATGTAGGATCTAACTGTCACCTAGGTGTCAGTCATCCTGCATTAGAAAAGTCAAGAACATTGTTTTACTTTCTACTTCAATATGCTTACCAATAAACATTATTACCAATATTTTTGTTTTATTTTGTTTTATTACCAATAAAACAATAAAGCTCAAAGATGGGGAGAGAAGGAGAGAGGGAGGGAGAGAGGGAGGAGTGGAACTGGCCTGCTCTTGACATAAGTAAGTTACAGTGGATAAACTATTTATTCCTGCATTCAGTGACTTTTAGCACTGAGTGTTGGTGATGGGGACAGGTGAGAACAAGAAAACCTTGGGAAAGAGGCATGATATTCCAGTGTGAGACTTTGTAGATTTTCCTCCAAAATAATCTTTGACCACTTTGGGCTTTTATCTTATATATATATATATAGCTGAGCATAAGGTAAGCTGTTCTGTAAAAGGCTCAGCATGTCTTTAAAGCGAAATACCTCCAGCTCTGTGAAGAAAGGACGAGGAAGCAATGCATTTTGGGATGCAGGGCAGAGGAAACTGTGGACAGCATTGAAAAAAAAAAAAAAAGACTTACGTAAAATCTTCCTTCCCTTCTGCTTCTGCTCCCCGGGTCTTCTTGGAGGAGCATATGACTTCTGTGAATGGACAGGTCACACACTGAGTCATGTTTTGGATCTGTGTTTACAATAGAGGTAATGGATCTTGGCAGGGGAGCACACCGGGAGATCTGTCCCATCTGCTCAGATCTGCTACAGACTCTATCGGAGATAGCTCAGTGCATGATCTTTCTATGAATCATCACTGCTCCTCTAGCAGTGTGTAGAATTCAGTTCATCATAGCTGGTAATGACACATTACACATTAGGTAAGAAAGCTATTTTCTACAGTTCCTGTGCTGTGCTGCTGCTCTATGTGTTTTAGTGTTGCAGTTCACTCCTAGATTATCCTCATCACAGATCTGCTGCTGTGTTACCTTCTAGAGAAGACTTGTAGCAGCAGAGCAGGTTTGTGGCAGTTTAAGAAAAGGCCCTGTGATATGTTTTCTTTCTCTTTGTTCTAGTTTTACTTGATTCTAAGCAAATACAGTCACTCTGAGTGACGTTTTCCCAAGTTCGAGTGTCCTAGGGGTGAATTTGGCTTGAAGACAGAATGTAGTATAATGGACAGAACGTGAATTATTAACTTGGAGGTTAATGAAATCTGAATGACCAGAGGAGTTTCTCCAAACACACTTTTTAAATATAAAAAGTGAGTTCTTGCTTTCTTTAATCAGATCATTGGCTAAGTTTCAGGAATCATTTGGCAAAATTATGTAGCTTATTCAAACAAAGTTTACATAATAGTTCATAATGGAGGAAAACCTTGTACCATGATCAACCTTCAAAATCACCGTGAGCCTTCAAAATTCCAAACTAAAGTATAAAGAACCACAGAAATGGATGTAGTAATACCCAGAGAAATACCTTTATTCTCAAATAGCTCAGCAGCAGTAAGCAGAGCTTGTTTTAAAGAGAAGATTTTAACCTTCAGAAGACCATGATTTTAACAAGAGACTTTAATCTTGTTTTGTGTTCACATAATATAGTTCTTTTCCTAAGAAAGTTAATTTTTGGGTAGATAAATATTAAGTTATATTGATTTACAATTAAAGCTTACTTTTATGCTTCTATTTTCCTTTTTGCTAACCAGCAGAATGCTTATTTTCATATATAACTGAAAATGGAACTTGCCCTTAAACCTTAAGCAAAATTCCTAAATGTTATTATGCTATGAAATAGTAAATGATATCTCTTGTTTATTGGAATACTTGTTCTTATTCATGGTTGGATAGAAATGCCTTTGGAAAGATAGGGAAATTCAAGTAACAGTGCAGAAAACTAGCTTTCTGAAAACAATCTGATCTGCCAAAAAATAAAAAGTGCGTGGAATGTGCTGGATGCATAGAAAAAATGAGTCATTTCAAACTGAGTTCTGTTAAAGAAATTTTACCAATAAGTGGTCAACTTATTATTTCTGCCCAGGAAGTCCTTCAGAATTTTAGAATTAGCACATCCAAGCCCCTCAGACTTTTTATTCATAGCTTGGAAAAGGAAAACAAACTTTCCTACTCTTCAAATCCAAATCGTTTTTTCAGTTTAAATGAACTCATTATTGACTGAGCAAAACTGGGAATGAGGAGGATGTTACCACCTTCAGCAGCCACTCAGAAGCTCACTAAAACTTGCAAACCATCCATAAGAGCACACTCTGTTTCGAGCCACGAGCAGGGAGAGGTCTTTAATATTTTTGTATCAAAAGGAATTACCAGCTTGTGCATTAGGTGTCACTGCTGCCTAATCACTTGGGATGAAACTTCCTGCATAACGAACTAAGACACAGTGTGGTAGCACAAGCAGGGGTAAGCTGTGGATAGGCTTTTTTCCTTTTTTCCTTTTTTCCATTTTTTTTTCTTTTTTTTCCTTTTGTCCAAGCTTTTTCTGAAGTGAGGTTTACTTACTTTGAACCAAACATTTTTTTCAATTAGTGGCCTTGGGCTAGGCATGTCCCATGTGTGATGCTCTAAAAAGCTTTTGGAGAGACAGACAGAGCCTCATCACCATGGCCTGGGAGATCTGGGCAGTGCTGCACAACTCACCTGAGAATTTTTACATCCCAATGAGTCAAAAGTTACTGCACCCTATCAAGGGGCTTACATTTTGCAAATAAATAAATTGCACTAACACAAATAACTGATGAGGAAAACATTTTATTCCAAATAAAAAAAAGACATATAAAGCAAAAAGAAATGGCCACATAGAGGAAAATTGTAGTATCAAAGGGTAAATATGTATGTGTGAGACAGCAGGAAGGTTGTCTGTGTTTGTCCATGAAGTATTAAAACTTCCTAAGTGTTTTCATTGCAGTCTCATAACGATAGGTTTGGAGCTGTTTAAGGTCATACTCTCTTGCCTGTTTGGGAGTGAAAGTTAGAAGCCAGCTTGCAGTTAGGGCTGGAACTCCTTTGCCTGTTAATGCTCAATAATGCAGATAAAAGCTACTTTCCTTCGTGCCAAATGCATTTCATTAGCTTCCCACGATTCCTCTAGAGCTGTGTTTTCCTGATGTCCTTCTTGTTCTCTGATTACAGGTGCATCTGCTGGGTGATTGAGCCTGTGCAATCTTCTGTGTTTCTGCATAGCTCTTCAACGGAGATGGCTTCGAGAAACCTTCCTCCCAGCATGCTGCTCATTAACCAGAGGCTCTCCCCTGGGGTCAGGTGAGCTTCTGAAGGTGACTCAGTAAGTCCTGCAAATGAAGAATAGTAGCCCACCATCAACATGCCTGCTAGGATGTCTTTAAAAATTTGGCGGCAGAGGCAGCTTCAGTAGACACCAATTAAGAGCAGGGAAAGAACAAAAATCCCTTTGGAATCTGTGTTTAAAAACAAAAGTTTTTGTTAAAATTTCTTTATTGAGGCCAAATCA
This sequence comes from Cygnus atratus, assembly GCF_013377495.2. Lineage (NCBI taxonomy): Eukaryota > Metazoa > Chordata > Aves > Anseriformes > Anatidae > Cygnus > Cygnus atratus. The sequence continues at coordinate 36,413,227 of NC_066363.1, forward strand.
AAGGACACTGAACATTTTGGCCCAGGAAAGTATGATTAAACCATGCCTTTAATCATCTTATATAATTTCATACTTGATTTTTCGTTTTCTTTCCTTTGTGAACATGTGTTTCACAGATACAGCTCTTAAAGCTGGCTGCAGACCTTAGATTTTTTTTCACTGGATTTTAAATCTCTTTGCTTCTTTAAGCATTATAGTAACCATGCAGTCTGTACACATGAACAGGGATGCACAGCTGTGAATGAGAGCAGAGTGTGTTCCCAAATGCTGTAGGAGATGGATCCTTTTACTCCTATCTCTTTCAGAGGTGAGAGTTCTGTCTCATCATGTGCTTCTAGGGCTAGACCATACGCAGAAATCTCCTCTGGGCAACTGAGGATCTGCAGTCTGGTTAAAAATTATTTTGAGACCCTCCTTGTCGTCTTGCCTTTGCGAGTCTTTGGTAGCTTTGCATCTGGGACCCAACCTGCAGTGCACACTGCTTGGTAGGAAGGGGTCTGCGCCCAGCTCCTGTGTGCTGGCACATCCCAGAGAATATATCTCTTTTCTGATGTATTTAGGAATATCTGATCTGCTGAATATCAGAGGTGTTTGTGTATGGTCTTTATCCATGGCACCTCTGGCCTGGAACAGCTTTACTATATCGTGGTAGCTCATCACCATATAAATTTCCTCTGAGAGCATCTTTTCACCTTTCACTGTGATTATTTTTCCTCCCCTATTAGTAGTTATTTTCTTTAGCAAATTTATCCTGCCTCAGGACAGAGTGAGGAACTAAGTGACTTGATGCTTCTTACTGCTGTGAAGTTATATGTTTTTGCAACTCTTTCTTGCAATTATATTGTTTTAGCTTTTAGACTACACATTTAGCTTTAATATTAGATATCTGATGCTGTACATGTGATTTAAGATATCTACCTTCAGACGAGAGGAGTTGTGCGCTAAAAGTACCTCTTTCTTCCCAGTGAAAGTTAGAGCCCTTTAAACTCAGATATGTTTCGGAGTTGATTAGAGGAATCCCATACTTGGAAATTTGAATCGCCAGTTTTAACAATGATATAAGCAGTAAGCTTCTATTTTTAAAATAGTGATGTTTAAACTTGTTCTGTTTCTTTTTTTTTTTCCTTCTCCTTAGTGCTTTTCCTATAAAAGGTTCATATTCATTGGTTAGAAAAGTAATTAAAACAAATGAACTCTTCATACTTAATTTGGTATGTGGGTGTTTTTTATTTTTTTTATTTTTTTTTAGCCAAAAAGGACACACTATATCTCTAAATATTTATTTAAGTGATTAAATAGCTTGAGGTTTATCCAGATTCTCAGCGTTTACATTTTCCCATCATAAGGAACAGCAAGTGAAGCATTTCTTATTTACTGAACTGTATTTTTTACTGTGGATTTTATCAACCTGCATTTATCAATTTATTTGTCAGAAAGCAGAATATAGAAAATAACAGAAAATAACTTACAGAAAAGCAGAAAATAACTTGCAAAATAGCAGAAAATAACTTACAAAATCATTGTTTTGCATGCAAAATGAATAAAACTAATGATTATGAAATGAAAGACGCAATAACTAGAGTTAATGATGTTACAGACCAGGTCCATGCATGACAGACATGGTGTCTAAGAAGTAATCTCTGTCTTTGGAAGGATTTCTGAAAGTGCCCAGCCACCTTAATGCCCAACCACTTTCATACTAATCAATGAGGAGTCAATGGAAATCACATGCTATGAAATCCTTGTGTCTTCTGATGCCTTTGAAAAGTGGGTGTCTTTTTGACAAGAACTGGTCCTGATGAAGGATAGGTTCTGCTCAATGATTTCAAAAGGGAAATCAATTGTCTTTGCTTTTTTTTTTTTTTTTCATCTGTCTCACGTATTTCTTGGTGGTGCAAATGAAGAAAAGATTCTCCCCACTCCTGTGAGCTAACTTAAATCCTCAGGGCAAATTCAGGAAAACATCTTTTTTTTTTTTTTTGTACAACAGAACCTGAAAGTGCTTTCAGTCAGGAGAAATGTAAATATCAGAACTTGCTCAATTGCAAAGACTGAAAATAATGTAAATATTTAATGTAGTGCATGACTTTGCAACATATTTATAAGGTGAGCTGACCTCAAAAGTTTCCTTAACTGCATATAACTAAAGAATAGCACCTTTTATCTCATTAGAGTTTAAGGAGAGCTCATTGATTCAGAATATTTTTAAAGTGTACTTAAACAGTTTTCAGGTATTAAATCTTGGCCTTAATATAGGGTGTTACAAAATCAAATGTAACTTTGAGCAGGCCTATTTTTTTTTTATAACAAAAATATGTTTAAATAGGAAAAATACTAGCTGTTATAAAGCTGCAAATGTTATCCATACTGCTAGAATTGTTTAAAAATGCATCAGTTTTATGGGTTATTTTGGCTCATGTAAATTAAAATTTATCAGGTGGACTGTGGCTGGCGATGCTGATAGCCAGCGTCCTTCTGTCCAAGGGACTAAAGGCCTGGTAGTTAGATGGGTATTATAGTGTGGGTGTTTTGAATGTGGGGAAGGATCCAGTTGAGATTCTTAGACAGAGAGGCCATTTGTTGCCTCAGTCAGGAAAATAAGTGTTGCAGAAGATAGTAGACTGGCTACGAAAAACAGAGGCTGTTTTCTTGACTCCCAGGGGGATCAGAGCCCCATCTTCTCAACAGGAGGTGGTTGATCAGGTTGGAAACCAACCCACGTCTTCATTGAAGGAAGAGCAAGGTGGGCACAACGTGGTTTATGTGACTGTGGTTCACCTCCTCTGCTGATGTCCCCTGCCACCCAAACCACTCCTTGCTCCCTGCAGGGAGCAGCCTGGGCAGGGGATGCCGTGGCAGTGCCAGCCTGGGGGGCTCTGACATCTGTGTGAGGTGGGGAGGAGAGGCCTGCAGAGTTGAGAAGAGGGTGTGTGCGTTGTGGAGAAATCTTCCACTATGTCCTTTACTCAGCAGGAGCAGTGCTGGTAACACCTAACATGGCTCAGTCACTTTTGTCCCCACGAAGCTTGGTGTATCAAGCTTTTTACACTGCTGTTACAACAGCCCTCAGTGGGTGAGTAAATGGACATGAAGGAGCTCGAGCTGAGCACTTCCACGACCTCCCCAGCCTCCTCTTGAGCTGCAGTATCTGCTCGGGCCTACAGTAGGGCCTTTGCTCTGGAGGACATATTTCCTTGGGAAAGGCCGGCCTGAAGACTGTTATGTCTGGAGAAAATACTGTTTTTCTTTGCAGAAATTCCTTTTAAGAGAAAGGTGTTTCAAAGAAAAGTTAAACTCAGCATATTAAGCCTGCCTCAAATGGATGTGTCACTTTTATTGGAATTCTAATTAAATGTAGACTCATAAAAAGTATACCTTCCCAATTTAAATATGGCTGGCTCTCACGTCTATATGGTTCCAAAACTTATGACGACAGATTAATGACTAGGCTGAAAGTCTGTCATAACCTGGTAGGATAAAGCTAATCCAAATCGACTATATGCCACGATTTTATGACACAAAGTTATTGAAAAGTACAAGAATAATTAAGTGGAAATATAATAGAGGAAGCGTTTTCTGAGCTCTGGCACTGTGGCAGAGCCTGCCACCTGATATGGTTGGTTAGAGTAGCAGGTCTAGAGCAGTAACATATTTTACATTACTTTTTTTTAAAGAAATTGTGGCTCGAGTAGTCGATCACTGAAATTCATTCTGAAAAAAAAAAAGTGACAGCTTTGGCAGTTATAAAACAGAGGTGCCTTGTTTAACTGGGTGACACTAATTATAGGTAAGAGCTCTATAAACACGCTCCTTTGTTCTCTGGGAGCTGGACAACATATAACTCTGGCATAGCAAAAATGTCATCTATAAAGAAATAGAAAATAACTGTTCTTTTTTAACTGAACACAGATAAGAAAATAAGTCATGACCACTCAGGCTTATTTTTCAGGCTTTGTTTTTGCTTTCAATAATGCTATTTAAATGGTCTTTGGAATACATCCTTCTGTGGTCTTCTGTGGCATAACTTACATAGAGGATCAGCTGTGCACTGGTCAAAGCTGGTCAGGTTCCTAAATTCAAGGTAGCAATTTTGGTCCAAATTTCTGTATCTCTTTTAGACTGTCTCCAGGTATAGTGCAGATGCCTGAGCTAATGATGCCCACTCCAGCTCCAAAATCAGAGTCAGGTTAGTCACATCAGCATTATGTTCAGCCTGAGCCAATACATCTTAATGAGGCTGAATTTACAGCCTACACATGGTTTCAAGACAGAAGAGCTGTGATCCTTGCATGGGGTCTGTACCACTCCATGCAAACATTCCAGCTTAGGTAATGCTAGCTGGATTTGCCAGCCTTGTGCCTTTCCATTGCACAGGGGAGGTGTATGCTAAATGCATTCTTACTTGGAGGTGAGACTGGCCAAATATAGATGCCTACAGGTATAGATAGATCAGATTTTAATGAACAGAGTAGTTAAGTGCAAGATGACATAAACTACAGGTGAGATTCATCCCCACTATCCTGTATGTCTGAAACCTATAGGAAGCTGATCTGTGCTATTCATGCAGACTTCTCTGGTTGCTGGAGGGAGCTGTGCTCTTCCAGAGGATGAATTACCAGGAGTCATAGGCCCTGTGCTGTACTGTGTTGCTTTCGTGTATTCACAGCAATGGGTGTTATTTCTGATGGCAGCAGAAACATTGACATCAAGAAAACACAAGCAACTCCAGAACAGTTTTTTAATTACTTGAAAATGCATCAAATATTGTAGGTACGACATGTTTAGTTTCTTGTCATTGCTATAGACAAAATCTATGACATCACTTCATAACATATTTCATGTACTCTGGTACAAATGATATTTTAAACTGCCATACTGAATACTGCATTCATGTAGCACCAAAGAAGCAATCTAAATCATAAAGGTGTTCTGGTTTGTGATTAGGAATAATGTGTTCTGTGAAGGCAGAGCATGCTTGAGACTGGTGATGGAGGTCAGGGCAGCGGACAGGGCTCCCCTGGCAGGTGCTGCAGCACCACGATGCTGAGCCCAGCGTGGGCACCCCTAGAGCAGGCTGGAATTTGCTATTGAGGCCAAAATTTCAGCACCCAAATGCAAGGTGAGGGAACAGGGATGCTGCTCCTGCTCAGCCGCGAAAGCCTGAGCTTAAACTCTCTCTTATAGCTCCTGCAGAAGGGCTAACTCCAAGACACTCTGAGACACCACTCCCACCCCAAATCTACCTCTCCTTTTGTCTGTGTTTTGGAAATCCACCTGCTGATCTCTGTGGTGGTGGTGAAGAAGCATGCCAGTAAATTCAAGAACAGCACAACTGTGCTGCTGAAACTCCTGTGGACAATGCTAGGAATTTGCTTTCCTTCAGCTTCGCTAGACCAAACATGCCAGGGCTTTTGCTGCCTTTTCCACGCCAGGGGAAGGAGCGGGGCAGCTCTGGCAGTGTGCATCCAGATGTGCGTGCCCATGTTGGGGTGAAGGCCAGGCTCCCCAGCAGCTGCCCCGGGCTCCCTCTAGAGGGAGCCCGCTGATGAGGAATGGCCCAGGAGGCAGCGCAGAGCCAAACTTGAACTTGCTCAGCTTTACAAAAGCTTGCCCGAGGGCTGACCGAGGCTTTTTGGGGAGTGTTAGTACTTTGCTTTAGAAACAGCCCCAGCCCTATTGCAAGCTTACCCTTCTGAATGCGAAATATATAGCCTTACAGTCCTTTATTTACCCAGCACCAGGATTGCCAATGCATCCTAACCATTTTGAAATTGGGCATATTGATATGGTTTCAGGTCTTTGCCAGAGTTTGCCACTTTGGCACACTCTACAAAAAGTCTGCTTGAAGATGGCATTTGCATAGAGAGATATTGACTGTGTGATTTCAGGGTTAGAGCTGATGAGTCAGAGGTGCTGTCAGCAGTCAGATGCAGAGGGGAGTGCGCTGTGGTTTGTACACAGTGCACATTTTGAGCGTGAGACATAAGGTCAAAGGCCAAGTAGCTTTAATTGCAATTGCAGGAGAATAATCAGCAGCCTGAGTGCTTTTTTTGGGATCAGAAAATATGCTTGCATTGTTAGGGAAGAAAGAAGAATATAGACAAAGGTATGTAATAAGTTAGTTTTTTAAAAATATGTATTTTGAAAATGTTTTCATGCAATTTCAATTACTGTACTTAACTTGACAGATGTATCTCTTTTTCAACAGAGACTTCACCCATTTTTCAAATAAAATTTGCTGATATTTATTTTCTTTTAAACTCCTTACTACAGAGCAACAACAAAATTTTAAAATAACTTTATAAAACAGAGCCAAACTAGGCAGCTTACTCCTTAAAGAAGCTGAAATAACTGAAGTACTGGCAGCTAAGCAGTTTGCAAAAAGTGTGCTGCTTAGATCTTTGCAACATGGAAATAAACATGGAGTTTTATGTGCCTTTCCTACATTATTAAGTAGCTTATTTTAAAACTCCAGTTTGCCCTGGAGTTGTGAAGAACATCAAATATGTTGCCAGTTGGAAATATGACTGTTTACTTTAAAAGGCACCTGTAAATTAAAAATAAAAAATAGAATCAAACTGAAAAGAGAAATTCATTACATTGAAATAAGCCTGAGTGAATAAGTGCAGTATCTCACTGAAATAAAAAAGCTTAGGGCAGGAGCTTGTTTGCTGGAGCCTTTCTGGCCTCCCTATGTAGTTTTTAGTCCTATGTTTCTAAATGGTGTAAATACTTAAAAGTTCTGGGTATTTTCAATTACTATTGTTAGACAGAAAACAAGCTCCGGTTTCTTCAAACCTTATTTCGTTGAATGTGTCTGAGTCATAGGAAAAGTCATTCCATCATGTCTAGAAACTGTTTTTATTCAGAGTACTTGTCAGGAAAGAAAATAAACAAGTATTAGTTCCTGCCACCATTCATTTCAGAACAGTTACAACCGATATAATTAGGTCTCAGATTTTAAAAAAAAAAAAAAAGTCTGAATGAAAAGATATAAGATTATATATGTCAGTTGCTGAGCATTTGGCATGAACAGCTTTTCCAACACTTGCTCTGGTTATTATAAGTTTTGAGTTGTAAATGACTGCATTCAGCAGCAAACCTGTCAGGTTGGAGAGCTTTTCATTAAATGTTTGATCTAGAAATTTTTAATCAGCACACAAATAAAACAAATTATTAAAGCACTACATCAGCTACGGTGTATGTAATTGGGATGAACGGGGTGATGTAACTGGTGGGGAACAGCACAAGCATTCTTAGCAGAAGGCCTGGAGCTACAGAACTTGTTACCACTGGAGATGAAACAGAGCCTGAGTCTTAACCTGTATCTCGAAAATGGTAAGATGCACCTATTAGGGACATTTCCAAATAACTTGCTGATAAATCAGATATGTTGTACAGCTTTGCTGGGGAGACTGGAGAGGGATCACTTTTTTGAATAATGCCTTGTGTTCATGAAATAATGTTGTGATGAACAATGTACTAAGAACATAGCAGATTTTATTTAATAAAAGGAAAATAAGTGTTTTACATTCTCAGCTTTTTACCACTGTTCTCCACCCTATATGAAAGCAAAGCGGTAAGATCTGCTTTAAGAAGTTATCTAATGAAAACTATTTTGTGACGTTAACACATTAATCAGGGGTAGCAGTTGTAACTGTGCTGATATCAATGTACCTACTCTTGACTTTCTGAGCTGATACAGCTTATTGACATTTTAGCTTGAAAAAAAGCAGTTCATTTAGCTAGTCTGGTTAGTGAAATTTCTGCATATATCAGCAACAAGGTGTTGCAACTGGGCTAACAATTAAACAGGGAGTTCATTTACATATGTCAAATTAAAAACCACCAGCATATAGCCATCAGAAGCAGTACTACTCTGCTCATCCTAGCAATGCAGGTTTCTTAGGGTGGTTTTTGTTTGACATTTATATCTTGATATAAAGCTTCTGCTTATTTAATTTTTGTTTCCTGTCTTTGAAAAAATTAACCTAGGCAAGCTAATACAAAAGTGGGGGGTTACGTATTGCTCTGAGGGCTGCAAGGAAGTTAATGTTTCGTGGCTGAAAAGCCTGCCTTATGTCAGTCTATCAGTTGCCGACACTGTTGCCTGCAGGTTTGTGTGCCTCAAGTCAGCAGCAGCTGAGGCAGGTCAGTGAGTATTCCCGTGATCAAGCTCATTGATGAAATCTTACCTCCATCCAGATCAACGTTGCTGCTGTTTTCAGAGGAACCAGAGCTGCATTCAAAACATCGGATTTGTCATCAGGGAATGCCAGTGATCCATGTATCACGGGGGTTGCATGCCAAACAAATGTCTGTCGGCTTCGTCTTGGGCTGTGTAGACATCCGTTTGCATGTTTTCATCTTTCTTCCCCAATGTGGCATATGTAGAAACAAGCTCCACTTCTGGTGTCGAGCTCTGAAGCAACAGGAGGTGGAATATGTCCTGAAAATGGTTAAACACAACCCTCATGACAAAAATTCAGTGCAGCAAACAAATCTGTCTCCTGTTCTCTAGCCACATATGCTAGCTAATGCTCACCTCGCAGGAAAGCATCAAAGAGAAAGGAAAAGAAATCTTTGCTAAAAAGGATCTTTCAGCTCTCAGACCTTGAATCTGATAGCTGCCAGGCTTTGGCAATGCCTCCCTGCAGGGTGCAGGACCTGGAGGTGCTGGAGCCTATGGATTCTGCTAAAAACCACTGCGCATTTAAAAAAACAAAACAAAACAAACACAACCTCATGATGAGGTAGTAGATTTTAAAAGCTGTTTTAAAACAAAACAAAACAAAAAATAAAGGTGTTTTCCTTCAATTTACAATAGTTGTTAAAACACAAAGAATTCTTCTCATATTGAACAACTTAGTGTATTTTCTTTCATTTTTATTCTGCTTTTTGAACACTAACTAAGTTCAAGCTCATGCTTATAAACACTGAAAAAAGTTCTCAGTTCAAAGTGTGAGAAGTTGTCAAGTGTTTCTCTAAAGATGGTGAACAAAAATATAATTGTATGCTAGCATTCACCATCTTCAAAGAAGGACGACTGGTACAGTCAAGTATCTAATAACCCTTGTAAGCTCTGACCGGTTGTACTTCTTCTCTGATTCCCTGAAGATGTCCTTGCATGCTACATCTCATGGTTTGCCCAGCTATTTTCTGCTCTGTTTTCAAGCCTAATGCTTCCCCAAGAAATTAAACTCCTTAGGAAATGCTCAGCTACCAGTTCCAATATTACTGGAGTCTTTCTCTTCTAGAAATATTTAGCAACAGTCTTTGAGACAAACTTTCTCTTCTTAATTTCATTCCTGAGTCATCGACGGCCTTGGCATTTATCTTTGTGTATATTCCAGTAACTCACAGCCCTTCTTCCATGCCTCTGATCATCTTACCTGGTGTGTCCCGTATGTCCTCCTCAGTGGGGAAAAACTAGGAAGCGAACACCGAGTCAGCAATTAATAGTAAAACTTGTATGAGCATCACTGGGTCTAGGATTTCAGCGTAAGTGTTTTCCCCTTGTGTTTTCAGCAGTCTTTTTGCCATCTCTTAGGGCTTTTCACAAACAAATTGATGTCTCAATCAATTGAGATTGCATTCTTTTTGTTCTACTATCCTGCACACAAATAAGCTGTTATGTTTTTGTGTTCTTCCAGGTATTTATTTTTTTTCTAAAGAAAACCAGCTCTATCATTGTCTGACCATTTAATTTCCACTCTCACCCTGTGATCTTTACAGTGCTGCTGGGTTACTCAGCTAGGTTGAGCTGAGTGTCATCGGATCTTCTGGCAGCACTTGCATCGGTTTTCTCTCTTGACATGAGCTATTTATCTTAGCCACTAAAACAATGCTCGAAACAGTTTAGAATTACAGCTTCAGAAAAACAAGTTCTCTCTTTTTCCACGATGTACCTGCATTTCCTAAAAGCGTTTCTAGTCAGCCTTGGTATAGCTGAACGATTTTTAGTGGCACTGTTTGCTTAAAGGAACTAGGTGATCCATCCTAGATATTTAAGTGTGTTCATGTTTTCTAGACGCAGAGAATATGAAAAGCTGTCTTATTCCCCATTCTGGTTCTTCTTCAAACTCTGATATGTCTGTCCTAGTTATATGAGTGGGGACCATGGGTATTGTGTGGGTTTCATATAGCGGTTATTCAGGTAAAATTTCCTTGAACGTAAGGTGGGCATTTATTGAGCTGGAAGGATGAGATTTAATTTCCGTGCTTCACTATTATTTACTCATATAGAGCACCCCATCCACCCATGCTTGTAATTTATTGTGGGGGCCTTGGACAACTTTTATGATGACAAATATATTGGGAATTATCTTTTATTGTTGTTCTTATGAATGAAATACATCACTTTCAAAAGCAGGAATTAATTTACTGTATCACTCTGATTTACTTGCTTACCCCCTGAGAAGTCTGAATTGGAATTTTTTGTTTATTTACATAACACTAATTTGGTTGCTAGTGTTTCTGTTAGCTAAAGTTTAGCTATGTCTGAATAAATGTCTTATTTGTAGCTTTGTGTAATATATATGAAAAAACTCTCCTTGCAGCTTTCACTGCACTTCACGTACCTTTTATTTTAGAAACCCTGGACAGCCTGTTTAATTTGCCTGCCTTAAATATTATGTAAATATAACTGTCTTTGGAACATACGGTGTGTTGCTTGATCTGTGATAGATGGGGGAGGAGAATAGGAAAACAGTCTTCATGCCATGTACTTTGTCTGTTGTCCTACTTCTCAATTTTCTGTTGCTTTCATATGTCATTTCTTCTTTTCCATACTACTGTGCTGAATTTTAGAAACAAACTTAATGCTTGGCAAAATAAAACACATTGCTTACAAATACTCATCTGTCTTGCTTTCTTGCATTGTCCTCTGAGACTAATTAATTTCTCCATCTAGGAAGTGAAGATATTAGAATCATCCTCCTTTTCAACCAAAGAATGAAACGTGCAACAGAAACTTACAAAAGTAACAAGGGAATCATTGAGAAAGACGTGGAGTTGAAGCTGATGTATTTTTAAATGTCAAATACAGAACATGCTTTGCAAATACAATCTGAAAGTCACCTACATGCAAGTACTAGTTTTGTAAATGTTTTTCTAGGAGTAACTAGGAGAGGCATTATTGCCTGAGTCTCAAGTCTCTAAAATATTTGCAAACTACTCAAAGTATTCTGCTGTAATTTTTTTCCTGTGTAGTCACTCATTGGAGCCTGCTGCATTTTAATGATTGATTGCAGACACGGGATGAAATGTTGGCCTCCTTGAATCCATGGGAGTTTTCCTATTGACTTTGGTGAAGCCGGGATTTTACCCATGGATTTACAGCAGCAAAATGCAACAAACACGATTCTGTACTTCATCTAAAATAAAACACATGACACATTTTGCATTACAAGAATGAAAGCAAAGCTATACCCTTTCTAAAAATGGTATTGTGCATCTATAAGCTTTTGATTAAACCAATGTTTTTGCACCTGTTGGGGTAAAAGTACTAAAAAGTCATACTGCTGTCGTTGTTTTGGCATGTGTGTCTAATTTTAATACATACTGCAGTAGTTCATCCTAAATTAAAAATCGGAAGTTAATTTTTTTTCTTTTCTTTCCATGCAGTAGTAATATAATCTCTATGTCACATGTGAAAGTACCATGTAATTTATATAGTCATGATGTCAGCAGTATATTATGTAAGTTCTTAGTGGCAGATGAGGTTTAGTAGTGCAGACTGATTTTTGCTTTACTTATGTGATTTTTAGTCATTTTCTTGTAGAAGAAAATATTTTAACCCTCGGGCTGCTGTGGCTTTTTATTTCTTCCTGATAGGACTGCTCTTCACATGTGTCGAAGTCAAATCCCACCAGAAAGTCATTATTAATTTTCTTCACCAAGGTTTGTCTGGAATCCTGGCACTGCTGCTGGGTAGCAAAACCTTTTGCTGCATTGTCACAATTATTAGCTTTGCTACTGCATGGGAACTGCTGGAGTTATTACTTGTCATCTCCTCTACTCTTAGGCTGGAAAAATAAGGCAGAAATTTGACTCTCCCTGCACAAAGCCTAACTCAGCAGACTATGCAGAGAACTGTAATGGGTGTTATAAACCATGGGCTGTGGGGAGGCTCCATTACAATCCCTCTGCACCCCCTCATCCTGGGCTAGAGAAGGAGCCCTTGACACTTACACCTTTACCCTTGATCGACAAAACTGAGTTTCAGTGGGACTTCTCTGTTAAGGACGGGTCACGTATTTCTCCCCGCCTCTTGGGTTTTTAAGCAGCTTGATGTGATCAGCATAGTTAGTAGAAGTATTTGAAATAGAGTATCTGTAGATTCTCATGAATAATATTTTCCCCTCCTTCTGTTTTGAGCAGCAAAAAAAAAAGTGAGTCATATGAAGGTGTGAGCAACATTATATCACATTTAAAGGAGGAAGAGCAACCTTTGTATCTGACATTTTTGACATCTGCAAGAACAGAAGTGGTAAGAGAGAGTCTGATTAAAAAAAAGTTAATTGCACTTACAATATCTTTAAGATCTTTTTGTCATATGAGCCCATGGGTTTTATGCATAAATACAGATGTTATTCCAGTCCATTAATTAGAGATGTGACAAAAGGAAGCAGATTAGAATTTGTAGAAGTTTGTAGGTTTTTCTCCTTGTTTAAATATGGTTTCCAAATTAGACTCTCAGAAACATACAAAAATGTCATCTCCTCCACCTATTACTTCTCATTCTGCTCCTAAGACTAAAGAAAATAACAACACTGGACAACAGAAAAGACCCCAAAAACCCAGCCAAACAGCAGTTATCTATATAAGCCTCCATATGTGTGTGATTGGAGCTATACTACCCAGAAAATACGTATCAAACTAGACTTCCATATTCATGCACTAAACAACAATCTCAGTTAGAATATAACTAGGAGTTATCCAAGAAGCATAGCATCAAAAAGGGTAAATTAAATGTAAAAAAAGTGATGCAGGAGCTCTGGGGGGCAATAATAATGTGAATAATTTTGTAATTTAATCCCACAAAACATGAAATAATGGTGTCCAAGTATGGAGCAAACAGAGTTTCTTTTATTTTTTATGGATGTAGAAGGAAACCTAGTCTTTCTTTTCGAACTCCCTGCAACAGACCATGTGGCATACTGCTGCAACAGAGACTGGCCGGGAGAACCCCTAGTCATGCACAAGAGATGAGTGGCTAAAATGGGCATCCAGCACTGACATTGCCTGTCAGAACCGAGAGAACAGGCATCAAGAACAGACGTGCACTGAGATCTGGAAGAGACGAGGTCAGAGAAACACAGCATGCTTCTGGACCTGCTGGGATAGCTCAGGAGTGGAGCAAGAGAAATGATGAGAAAAGAGGAGAGCTGACTCTCTGTCTTGCAGTTCTCGGCCTTGCATGTTCCCTGGCTGCTCTCACTGGGTTGAGGTGGTCTGCATACACCCTTCTCCATGTGTTAGCTTGCAACTTATCTGCAGAAAGGACTATGCCTTCCCGTTCTCCTGCCTCTTCTTTCCATTCGGCACAAACATAAACCATGGCTCCTCTAAGTCTACCAAGAGTAAAGAGAAACATGGAATACTTTATTACATTTTGAGTAACATTTTGGGAAGAGCTAAAGCCATCATTTAAGTGTTTCTCAAAGTTCAGTTAGATCTACCTGAGCAGCACATCTCTAACATGAGTTGGAAGTCCACACGGCTAGAAAGAGCCTCCTTCCGACATTGTATCACATATATTGCACACATCCTTCCAACACCTAGCTCTGTTGCTTCTCAGTAGTAATGCACACTGGCTTTGTCATACCATCACTCAGAGGTTTAATTCAGATGGGGAGTTTGAGATTTAGTGGTGTGATCCTTCACAGGTAATCTTCCAGGGAATGGAAAAGACATGGCAACGTTTCTGGGCTGGGGCTTCTGCAGCACATATGTGGCGAGAGGCAGATAGCTCTCATTTGATACACACAAATTCAAGTCAGTTTGCCATTGCAGATAAATGCTGTCAAAGAAACATTAATCCCTTCTTAGATCCATTATCAGTGTCACACACTATCTGTCATAGTGCCACAGCCTAGGGCATCATTCAGAGATAGGAGAGAATTTAGATTTCATTGTTGCAAAAAACAGGAGGTGCTACTAGGTGTGTTTATTTCCAGAAAACATAAAACTCCAGCAATTAATACTATCACAAAACCAAATACTTTCCCTTGTAAATCCATATTAAAAATATATGTAGAAGGAGCAGGGCAAACTAATCTTCTCTCACAAAGCTCTTCTGTTGCCTTGTAACTGCTCCTGCTGAGATCTGGGTCCCTTTAGTTCGTGTCACCAGCTTAAGACAGAGAACTGTCATTCAGTACAGGTGAGACCATCAGATGAATGGGTGAAGAGATGTACTCAGAGTGAAGAAATGCAGATATGACACACGTGGTATCCCACACAACCGTTTCACATCCCTGTAATGTATCACACTTCCTTTCCTCTCTGGCCCATTGGAGAAATGACAAAGTTGAACAGGAACATTGCTTACTGTTTAAATTTCAGCTAACAGAAAATTTTCTTTATGTTGAATGCACCCTAACTTCTGGCTAACTCTACTCATTCTCAAATTTCTGTCTCAGCTTTAAGACTAATCTGGTACTTCCTAGTGAGCCCCTGAAACTGCAGTGAGTACTTGGTTCCCTTATGTCCCTTTCAGTCTGTCAGTAAAAAAGTAGAGATGAGATCTGAACAGAGATGCAATAATTAAGGAACCAAGTGTTGCACTAAAAATACCAGATTTACATTAGTTCAGGATATTACTAGCATTACTATATATTAAATAGCATAATTTGTGTCCCCTTTTAAACTGCATTTTACTATGGCCATGGGTTAAAGAACATGTTAAGGTTTAGAAATGAATTTTCCCCTTACCATTTCTTATCTAAGGCTTCACTTCTGTGTGAGTAGTATAGATCTTTATGAAAGGAGAAAAGAGCTTTGAATGCCATTTTTTAAACTTTTTTTTTTTGCAGATAGTTTCACATGATAAATGTGGAGATCTGAAGTGCTTGGTAGCATGTAAGGAGGTGGATAAATTACTGTTCAATTAGAGCAAAAGACATTGCTGAAAAGTACTTGTAATGAGATAATTGCAAGGGCCAAAGCTGAGAGTAACACTCAGTGCTGGCAGCAGCTTAGTTAAACATGTGGTTAATGATGTTATAGGAAGAACAGGTATGTACAATATTCAGCTGTGCCAGCAGTAAATATTAATTTTATGTGACAGCAATAGTGTCTTACTGAGACTGATATTTGACATACAAAACTCCCATAATTATTTTAATATCTTCACTTACCAGTGATTTTAATGATATGACAAAGATTTTAGGTGTTTGCTGAAACAGCACTACTGTCATTTACTATCAATCAAGTAAAATGTCATTCTAATTCATTTCGCTGCAAAAATCAGAACAGTTTTTATACCAACTAAGCTACCGCTGTAAAGAGTATGTTCTTTTTGAGTTTTATAATTAAAGAATCAAAATGGCCAAGACCTATTTGGAAACATTTATTAGAACATATAATATATAGAAGTCTTTTAGTAGTGATTTTGCCATCAGAAGAAAGCAGCTTTATAAAAGCCTGGGTATAAAAACACCAAAGAGGCATGTGACTTTATAGCTTTAAATTAATTATGAAACAACATTACAAATAAAACAGGTAGTGCCTCACGTAGTTGTAACTTAGTACGTTTCATTATATGTTTCTTCAATCGCTTAAAAACAAAGCCAAGTTTGGAGCCATTCAGGATGAAGCTTTCCATGCCAGGTGTGTGACCTAGGCTGGAGAATTTTGGAAAGCTGCTTCTAAAATTCAGTCATTCCAGAAACAATATTCCTGAAAAAGTAAATGTGCTTGCCTAACATTACCCCAGCCCCCACAAGTCTGTTGCTGGGATCATCTCTCGCTTTTGGAGCAGGAACTCCAAGTTTTGCAGAAATTGTTTCATTGTCTCGGGACGTGCCTTTGATTAGCCTCTAAGATTTGCCCAAATTTGTCCCCAGTATAGAGCGTGGTCTCAAGTTACAGCTCGTCAGCTGAGCTGTGCTCACTGGCTCTGCATGCACTTCTGATTTGCTGAGCAGAATATGCTAATCTAAACCACCTTCCCAGGAGCTGGCATTAAAGTGCCGTTCTTCACGTTGGCAACAGGCAAACACCCATCAGCTCAGCGGGAAGGCAGCAGCTCTGCAGGCAGGATCCTTCCTCTTGCCATAGGGCACCCTTCAGTTTGCATCACGAACTCAGCAGTTACATGTCCTGAGTGTCCCATCTCTGCTCCCTGTGCTCTGTTCTGGAGGATCGAGGCAATTTCCCCCCTCTCCTTTGTGAGCTGCTCAGCTGCCAGGCAGCGAAGTGAACGCAGAACAAAATGGGGCTGCACCTCTCGGTGCTGCTTTTCACATGCCATTCGGAGATTGGTGTGTAATAAGCAAGTAGCTGGCTTAGGATGGAGAGAAGGTGGGTGACAGGCAAGAGGAAACCAGAAACAGGGAAGGGAAGAGCTAGAAGAGGGCAACAGGAGCTGGCGGTGACAAGTGAAGCAGAAGTTGGGCATGGGGGGAAGCAATAAGCAGTGACATACTGCAGCGGATCTTAACCAGAGAGGAACTGGGGCCCTATTCTGTGCTCATCCCCCCCCCAGCCCCTCCCCCTCGAGGACCTACAGCTCATTTCAAGAGTCAAGAATCTCCCCTCAGGACCTGAGACTCATTTCAGGAATCCAGAGTCACTCTGCTCTGCTGTCAGTGAAAACCAACGCCGCCACGTACCAGAGCATTTGTCACCCCCCTTCCCATGGCAGACACCCAGAGCACTGCAGCGAGCTACCCGGCTGTTCGAGTGAGTGGCAGGCATTTGTCCAAATAGGTCTGGGGCACGTAACAGGACTGATCTGACTCAGACAGTGGTCTTGTTTCACCTTGCTGTCGGAGTCTTTTTGCACCACACTCTGGACAGGGCAGAAAGACATGCAGAACAGTCAACTCAGGGACTTTAAATACAATTTCTTAAGTTAAAGCACTGTGCACACCCAAAGTCTTTATAATCTGCGTACAGGTCACCAAGGGTCTGTAATATCATTCGTAAGAAAGCCACACCAGTAGGTCAGTAACATGAAGCCATGGCTCATACTCCATCTAGCATTTGGTTTGCTTCTACCTGTGTCCAGTTTGCCATAGCATCCTTACTGTACGGGTATCTGAGGGGTTTGGGCCCTGTTACCCTTGACTGGTATCTGAATTCTCCGTTGTGGGTTTCATTTTGGTCTCAGAGAGAAACCTGCAGAAGGAACTGCCGTGCCCACCACAGGAAAAGCCACGGTCATAGACAGCCCTGCTGTGCGTCTGCGAAATGTGCGGGTACCCAAACTGCGTGACGAAATCCCAACGAGACATGCAGAGCTGCTTCCTGCCCTTAAATCTTTTGTCATGGCCTTAAATAACTCCGTGATGCTTCTGTATGCTAAAAACCTTCCCATGTGGCAGAAGTAACTGCGAGTATTAGTTTAGTCATTGTCGTAGTTTATCATTTCGGGACATTCAGAAGGAAGACGCTTTGCACGCCTTGGTATGCAGTTTGCAGGGATAATACCCAGCAAAACACTTCTGGGGACAGCATCACTGAGCCTTACCCTAAGCAGGCGAATGAGCTCGAAACCTACTGATAGTCACTGATAGGATCCACTTCTACCTGCTTAAATCCTGCATAAAGTGCCAGTGCTGAGGACAACTATTAAATAGTCTGAGGAGAAGGGTACAACCAGGAATAGTGCCCCATATTAGTGCCATTTGTGAGGTAGGTCCTGCTCGTGGCACTGCCTGCTGTATTGCTCTCTCCTGTGTTAACCGAGTGCCAAACCCAGCAGCGCCTGTGCAGATCCCAAGAGCCTGCATTGTAATGCTGAGGCTTCCTCGCTGCTCACCCCAGGCTCAGGAGCTAAAACACTGCAGGGAAATAAAGCGGGGCCCTGGCACGGAGCAGCAAGCACCCAGCTGATGCCCGCATGTCCCTTTGGGCACAGCATCTCTGTGTGAGGGGAACCTGTGGGCTCGGGGCTGCTGCTCTATGAGCCAGGACGAGCTCTGGGAACAAGGAAAACACAAAAGGAGGCGCTGGGGTAGTAAGGGGATGGAAGGACGGAAGGCATGCTGCCATCCTGGGGGGCAGCACTGTGGGGCTGGTGGGACACGTGTGGGGCTGGGCACAAGGGGGTGGGAGGGGTGTGTCTCCCCCTCCCAGTGCATCCTCTTTTTGGATATTCCTCTATTTCTAGGAAAAAAGAAAAAAGAAAAGAAAAGAAAAAAAAGAAAAAAGAAAAAAAGAAAAAAAGAAAAAATAAAAATAAATAAAAAAGAAAAAAGAAAAAGAAAAAGAAAAAAATAAATAAAAAAGAAAAAAAGAAAAAAGTAAAAAGAAAAAGAAAAAGGAAAACAGAAAAAAAAATAAAGAAGAAAGAGAAAAGAAAAAAGAAAAAAGAAAAAAGAAAAAAGAAAAAAGAAAAAAGAAAAAAGAAAAAAGAAAAGAAAAAAGAAAAAAGAAAAAAGAAAAAAGAAAAAAGGAAAAAGGAAAAAGGAAAAAGAGAAAAGAAAAAAGAAAAAAGAGAAAAGAAAAAAAGGAAAAAGGAAAAAGGAAAAAGGAAAAAGAAAAAAGAAAAAAGAAAAAAGAGAAAGGAAAAAGTAAAAAAAGGAAAAAGAAAAAAGAAAGAGAAAAAAGAAAAAAGAAAAAGAGAAAAAAGAAAAAGGAAAAAGAAAAAAGAAAAGAAAAAAGAGAAAAAGAAAAAAGAAAACAGGAAAAAAATTTAAAAAAGAAGGAAAAGAAAAAAAAAGAAGGAAAAGAAAAAAGAAAAAAGTTGTTATGGGAGCCCCAGACAGACGGCCGGACGGACAGACGTCCCCGACGGGGGGGGGGGGGGGGGAGGGGCAGGGAGGGGGCGAGCCCTCCCTTCCCGATGACTCACCCCGCGGGGGGCGTGGCTTATGCAGGCCCCGCCCCGGCCCCGCTCTCCCAGTCCCCCCCCCCCCCGCCACCCCCCCGCGCCGGCCCGCAATGATTTAGAAGTTCAGGAATCCCACGTGACGTCACGGCGGGTGATGTAATGGTGCTGTAAATAGCACGCATTGTAACCTTCCCTCAGTACAACGTGGTTCCTCCGCCCGCGCCGCCGGTCCCGTCCCCGCCGCGCTGCGCCGCGCCGGGCGGTAAGTTCCTGCAAACACCGCGCTGCCCCGGGAACCAGCCCGGCTCCGCACGGCTCCGCACCGGGGGTCGCTTCTCGCCGCCCCCCCCCGCCGCCGCACGGGTTGGTGCTCCGCCGGGACGGAGCGCGGAGAGGGGGCGTGCGCGACCCCCGCGGGGCAGGGCAGCGGCGGCGGGGCAGGGGGCGCCCGGCACCTGGGGATGGGAAGGGAGGGGATGGGAAGGGACGGGGCAGCGTGCGGTGGGATGCGGGGGCATGGGGTAGGGTGAGGTGGCATGGGATGGGGTGAGGTGGGATGGGATGGGGTGGCATGGGATGGGGTTGGATGAGGTAGGGAGGGATGGGGTGGCATGGGCTGGGGTGGCATGGCATGGGGAAGGGGCTGCCCGGCGCTGACAGCTGCCCCCCGCTCCCCGCCGGCTCCCCCAAACTTCTGGGCGACTTTAGCGGCGGTGGGCGCCCCTCGACCGCCGTGCCCGCGGGGAGATCCCGGTGCCGGCCCTCACGTCACGCTGCGGACCGGTGCCCCCCGGGGATGCTCGGCTGCGATGCCGCCGGCACCGGGGCGAGGGAGAGCCCTTAGGGGACCCCCTTCCACTGACCCCCCCTCCAGCCCCGCTCGTCGCCTCCCGGCCAGCTCCGCGTCCCCCCGCCTCAGCCCGGGGTTTCTCTGTGCCCCCGGTGAAGTTTTGGGGAGGCTGAGAGCCGCGGGGGTGTGGGGGGAGACCCGCACAACTCTGCCTGCTCCATTATTTGTGTCCCGGCACCGGGAGCGATCCCTCGGCTCCGGGGCTCAGTCGGAAGGAGGGAGGTCGTGCGAAGGAGTGGGTAGGAATAAAGGGAAAATGTGCATTTCTTTGAAACCCCAGAGCGATATTAGGAGTTTGCTGAGCGGCCAGCTTAAAAGATTTTCATATTTTATCGGCGAGAAGCGGCGCTTAGCTCGATGAAATCAAAGCTCGGGAGGAAGGCTGCTAATTGCTGCGAAGCATCTCGCTGGGGCTTTGCCTTGCGACCGTGCAGTTTTCAGAGATCCTCACCCGCTGGCTTGCACCAGACTTTCCCCGTCTGGCCGTTTGGACAACGAGCAGTGCGTCAAGCAACAGCGGTGGAGGGAAACTTTCTTGTAAGGAACTGTCACGCAGAAATAATCCAGAAACCGGGCTGAAAGAAAATTGGGAGTCGGAGGGTGAGAGCCGAAGGCAAAAGCGAAGCGTAATTCGTGGGGGTTTTGCGGGAGGAGGGAAGCTTTCCTGAGGATGGTTTATTTTCAGTAGGAAAGTGTACGGTGTTGAAAGCCCCCGCCTGGCATTTCGTGACTTTCATGTGGTGAATGTGGTTGCCGGTATCAAAAGCTGAGAATTCTTCCTAAGAAATGGCTAAAATCCTTATTTGTGACTCCTTAATCCCAAGGGGAGCTGTGCAGGTCGCAAAGCACCGGGGAGAAGTGTGATTAATGATCAGTGATTAGTGATAAGTGATTAGTGGTTTTATTCAAACTGTTACCTCTGACCAGAAGCACACATCAGAGGATTAACAGGCTCTTTAGATAAATGCTCATTAGTGGAAGGGGGAAAGCAAAGATAATAGGCATGCACACAGGGACAACTTTCTAGGAAAATCATTCTCGTCTCTGGCATAATAAACTCGATTAGCAGAAAGGCTCTTTAAAAGTTGCTTTTATCTTGTAAATCAAACATAGATGCACAAGTTCGCCGCGCTATTATAGCCTAAATTTTCCCATATGCACGGGACGTGGATTATCTCGGTGGCGATATTTTATGAAAAAAACACGCACGCACAAGACACTCGAATCATTAGGAAAGGAACGCTGCCGAGTGCTGGAGCCCCGCATCCTGAGGCATCCCTCCATCCCTCCATCCGTCCGTCCGTCCCCTCCCCGCAGGGCAGGGCAGGGGCTGCCGGCAGCGAACTAGATGGCGCAGTCCTGCGGTGTGTGCGCACATCAGCGCTGGGTTATGAACCCAGCAAGTAGCAGCTTGCTAGGTGTCCTTCAACACTTCCAACAAAGTTGATTCTGTGCTGGCTCGGAGGCTAGACAGCGCTGCGAGTTTTTAGTCACATTTTCCGTGCCGGTTAATCTGGGGAGTTAAAGGCTACTGGAAAAATTAGCCTCATTTACTCAAAGACCCAGTGGGCCGGAGGAGAGGACGAGAGGGGCAAACACTGCACCCTGGGACCTGACTCTTGACTGTGCTCTTTTCCACCCCTTTAATGAAGCACGGTTCTGATGGCCTTCGCTACTGAAGCCTAAAAGCTCTGGGTAGCTTTTCCTCCAGCTATCACTGACAAAGGGAGGTGTTTGGAAGTGTGGCTTTTTTTTTTTATTATTATTATTATTTTTTTAAGTCACGGAATAGAAGAAGCAGTTGGTGTGGTGGTTGAACAAAGTGACTTGGACCTGGCTGTACTCTACAGATAATGGTAAGGAGCCTGATTTTATGATAACTAACCAGGGATTTCTTATTCCTCTTTATCACTCATGGACCGTGAAGAGCTGATACCTACTGCTGCCCACAGACTTTGGGATGTTTTTGCTGCCCTGTTAGCTTAGATGGGATTTATGTTTGTTTGCATCTGTTGAGATCATCAAAGTCTCAAAACTTTAAATGCACTGAAGCAAGAAGTAGAAATAATTAATTTATGGCAGAAAAAAGAAACTGCTGCCATCTCCAAGTGTTACTGTTTTAATTGGAGACTCTCAAGCTGTCGGTTAGTATCAAAAAGTTTCACATTAACCTATAAAAAATGCAATAAGCTCTGTTTGCCGCTCTTGAATATTGAATGGCACTCCTCCAGAAGTTACAACTGCAGGATTTGTAAAACTTTACACATTTAGGACAATCAGAACCCTCTCCCCCTAATCAAAATATCGACTCATCTTTTAGCTTCAATTAATCGAACTCTACTTCTGCTCATTTAACAAAAAGGGGAAGCAAACTGCATATGTAGATAGTAGAAAAGATAGGGGCGAGATTGTATTTGCCATTTTATATATATCACCATTTATCAGAACTATTTTCATAGATAAAGAGTAGTATGTGCTTTTTAATTTGGTGTTCGCTTCCTCACTTTGTGAATCTAAAATACACTGCAACTGCTTACGTTTATCCTGAGCGCCTCAGGGGAGTAAAAGATTGCTTCTGGGAGAGCTGGAGTTTGTTCTGGAGTTGATAAGGCAGAGGAAATCTCACATTGCCTTTAGAAGGTAATTTTAAGTACTGAAACTTTTAGCTTTGTGTGGGCAGAGTCCTCCCTGAGATGAGTAAGTATCGCAATGATTTGAGACTTCGTAACTTGTCTGCGTGTAGCCCCTGGTAATAACCTGTTTCTGAGACCGTAATTGAGACATGAGGATCTTTAATATTAGAGGAGATCTTGCAAGATTGTTATTGCTTCTAAAACAATTTATTTAATCAAAGATATCCCTTAATCTTTGTCATCCTATTTCTGCTGTTAGTTAACTTTTTGGATTTTCTGGAAACCTGTTGCTTTGAGGACTTATCACTTTCTTTATGTATTATTATCTGTCTTTAGAGCTCAGTTTTAGTTCCAGTGAACATCTCTCTTATAAACCCTTTATTGTGAGAAAAATATTCTGGATAAGATTTTGCAATAAAAGAAGAGCAAAACTGTTACAGCTTTAAACATCTTTTCATTATTAAGGACCATATGATTTATTTTTGGAGCAAGACGGTACTTTTTCTTTTTTTTTTTTTTTTTTTCAAGGCCCACAAATACTGATTTTTCTTGTAACAAGTTACAAGAAATACTCTACTCAGTAGACTCTGTTGCTTGAAACATGTATACATGTATAAAGCAACGGGTCTCGCAGTTCTGCTTCATATGTCCAAGTGATTCTTTTGTTTTGGCTTTGGTGTCCCGTACTAATCAAATTAATAGGTAGGCATATATAATTAAGAGGGTTTACTCGGCTAAATCTTTCATGTATAAACTCTCTCTGCAGTGAATGCACATGAGTCTTAGTGGAAGTATTTGAAATGTTTTGAGATTCTGCTAGTCGTAGGCACTAATGCCAGGGCCGATCAGATATCTTGGTATGTTGCTGCCACTCTGCAACATCTCCAAACAATTTCTGTTGATCTGCCCTCTCCCCTTCTCCATGCTGCATGCTGTTTAACCCCTGAAAGATATTATTTATAGATAAATGATACATTTTGATCTGTAAATTATAATGCTCTATGACTCTTCAAATACTTCTCTGTTTTTTGGGCTTTCGCATTCTTCTGCCTTGAGAAATGCTTAAAGTTGATCACAAAATTAAAGCAACAGTTTGGATGAAATACTATGAGAACACTTTTTCCTCTTACTAAAACTTACTTTACTATGTTAATTTGAAACTTTTACGGTATAGTGTTCTTTGACACAGACAAAACAATGATCTCAGACAATATCTTACCACGCTGCGTTTGAACACGCGCCATATTACAGGAATAAGTACAGAAATTAGCTTTTGTAGACTCGACACATAAAACTAAAGTGCTGTTATGGAAATACTTTTTTTTGTTATACTCAAAGAAATGATTTAAATCATCTCAGGTATACATAACAAGCACACATAACATGCATAAAATAATTATGCCAGTGATGCGGTGAGAAGACTTGTTGACGCAGAAAAGCTGTTGTGCCTTGTTGCATCCAAGGAGCTGTTCTGTTGCTTTGCGCTCTGAGAGTTAGCTCACGTTGTGGCTCCGGTTGAAGGGACACTTTTGAAATAATAGCATGCCTACTATTTTACACTCAGGTGTTATTTTACTCTGTAATTAAAAATGCGGAGAGTCAGCATTTTTTTATTAGCCGCCACATGGGAAATGCAGCTGTTACTTGGCTTTAGAGAGTTTAGGAAGGGTTGGTTGCGCTGCTTTGTACGTTTCTAGATGGTGATATCAAATGCTATTTTATAAACACGAAGAGATTTTCCAAGGATTTTGCTGAAGGCTGTAGGATTTTCAAAGTAAAACACTGAAAGCTTACTACAATTTCCTTAGCTTAAAAGTTGTTTTGCTTTTGGTTCTTGTTTCCGTCCACTTTTTTGAGAATTTCTTCCAGAAGTCAATCCTGCACACAACTTCCAAATAAATGCCTCAAAACATTGCAATTAGCAATGTTTATGTAGGTGTCCCACATTTATAATCGCATCCTTTGAGACAGTTCATGTCACCACCGTGGCAGCATTCCAGGTAAGGGGATGTGGAGGTGTGGGGTGCAGCCCCACTTGGCCAGAGAGCTCCACTCTCTGGGTGATGAAAAGGGCAACGTCTTTAGAAGAAGACGGGAGAATGAGATTTGAATTTAATTGGGGGAAAATACTACAAATCCTGTACTCCCTTTGCCAGAACCAGGAGTCGGTTCCGCTTTTCTTTGGCTCTGAATGTTTTCATTACTCTTACTAGGGTACCGAGACCTCTGGTAATAACTCAGAATCTGGGCATCGTTTGATCTCACCCTCAGCTTTCTACCTGCATAAACTCTTCAAATAGTTTCTATTGCCTTCTCATCCCCTGCAGGATTTTCTCTGAGGGCTTTCTTTGTGTGCCCTCATCCCAGTTTCTTACCTTTCTGAGGGCCTCATCTTTGGGTGCCCCTGCCACTTAATAGCATGATACAGTTTTGGAACTCAATCCCAGTCTCAGTGTACTTCTGTACTTTTAAGTTTTTTGTTTGTTTGTTTTTTGTTTGTTTGTCCAAGGATGTGCTGAGCATAAACTTGCTGTCCTTGAGCATGCTCCCTAAATCTAATACAGGAGTTATTAGATAAATGTATTTAATTAGGGTGATCTTTTCCTTATTTAGTGGCAGAAATGTTTTTTCCCCTGTTTACTTTGTGGGTTTATGCCTTCAGTTACTCTTTTACTGCATGTAGTGTAGTACAGTGCTGTTCAGAGCCAGCTTTTTTGAGCTGTTTGCAAGTACTCAGGAATTAATTTGCCTAAGGTGAGTAATTAACCTGGACCAGTGATTCCTAGATTTAACATCTCAGGGCTTTTTCATATGTAAGTTATGTTAGTTAGTATGTAATGCTCAACACAGGGGGCTCTGTAGCACAACAAATGGAATTAGAGATTGGGGTTAGGATGTGTTGTGTGAGCGGCTACAGTAAGCGCTAATTTGAGAGGTTATCACATTGCCCTCCATATGTATTTTTTCCTTTATTGTGCTTTAAATGTTTAAGTTCTGGAGTGCTGAGTTGGTACGGTGGTTACCCACAGAATAGCACTTGTTCTAAGCAAGCAACGAAGCCCTCCAAGATAGAGATGATGTTATCGTCAGGTCGCTCTGTTGTGCACTGATTCTGCAAACCAACTGCCAGTAACTCAGTGTTGTATGAACTAGTTTACCATTATTCCCTGTCCAAACATACCTCTTATTTTACTTTAAACAACAACAACTTATATTTAATAGCAATAGTTAGCTGCTAGGTGAGGAACTTCAAATTGTGAACAGTAAACCGTACCTCCGCAGGAGCTACTCTGAACTGATTTTAGCCGGTGGGTTTAATCTTGGCCTGCTTCTGGTTTTGGTCAGGTCAGGGAATTAATTTGTCACTAAATATTTTTAGGAGCCCAGCAGGAACTCCAAAGGTGACCTGAGAGTGTGACGGCAAAGGACCTGGAATTATGCTGGTCCAAAAACGAGCACTGCGTGTGTCAGAAATTTGGGCATGAGAATACCTCACTTATAGGAAACTTCTGTTCTTGGAATTGAAGTAGTTTATAACCTGAAGAAACTAAAAGCTGAGCAATGGTGTACAGAAAACATAATCAATCACTTTGTTCAGGACTGTCTTTTACTACCTGCTGTTTAACTTAATTCCTGAGTGAATGTTTTAGGAGGAAGAAATATTTTAAAGGTTTTGTGAGAATTTTAACCACCACATCAACTTACTTTTTTTTTTGTGACTAAAAAAACCTAAAACGCTTTTTTTGCTTGTGAAAACTTGGGGGGTGGGGGTGGTAGTGTTGCACTTTTTTTTTGAGGTTGATGAGATCAGAATCTACAACTGTAGAGATTTCCCCAATGGCGTGCAAAATGAGGGGAAAAAATAGATTTTGTAATTAAAAACATGTTAAGGAATTTTCCTTCTTTCCTCACTTCCATATCCTCAAGTGCATCTGTGTAGTGTGTGAAGATTCTTTTTTTTTTTTTTTTTTTAAACCGGCTGTGTAATGGAAAGGTATTTAAAAAGGCAGTGGAGGAAAAAATGAATGATGTAGGTACTAAGGTACTACAACATTTTCTACAATCTTTTTGCTACTTTTTCATTCTTCAGTGCTAATAAAGCAGTGTATGGACTCAAGAACAGAAATAAGTAAAATTTGAGTAATTGCTGGTTTAATGTAAAAAGTGAGAGAAAGCAGTAATTTGATGTGAATCTTTAAAAGACAAGTTCCTCTAATAACCCACTATGAAAGTAGAAAAGATCAAAAGAGTATGACTGGGTAAGGAGAATTACATTCTCGCGGATTTTTTTTTAAAAAAATCATAGTAGAGCCTAATTCTCCACTCACCCTGATACAAATCTGGAGCAACTCTATAGAAATCTGTGGCATTACAGGCTGGTGTAACACTCATTGAGGAGAAAATTAGATTCACAGGGTCCATTCTGCATGTAGCCTATCAGTCGCGCGCTGTGCAAATCCCATTATTAAAGCGCTAGCCTGACATGTCGTGTTAAGGGTGGCTGTTTCCCCAGGATGAACATGTTTGTAGCTCTCCTTGTCTCGTGGCCACTTTTAAGGGGGCAGGGGGATATTGAGGATACTTATTTTGTGCTCAATTAATATTCCTTCCGTGCGCTCTCCTTCCTCTCATGAGCTTTATGTGTGGGTGCGCAGTCTGCACTCTCCATCATCTATCTGTCTGTGTCTCGTTGGCTGTGACAGTCGCCACTCCAGCCTCAGGCTTGCACAACGTAGGCGAAAAGCCCACCAAGTTTTTCAGTTAGATGTGGCACTGCGTAATTCTAACACCGATGTGCCTTTTCTCTCTTAATAATGCTGTTGTGAATTGGGAGTGACGCCTTAGATCTCAGTCATGTTTTATTTGTGAAGTTTTGTGGGATTTTTCCTTTTCCTTTAAAAAAGAGAGAGGTGGAGGGGGAAAGAAAGGGGAAGACAGTGGAGCCCTACAGTTCTAATAATTTTAATAACAAGGTCCAAGCCACTCCAGTGTCCTGAGCAGTCTCTAGGCTGCAAACGAGAGCAGACAAAGTCTTTCCAAAATTGTGAAAAATCTTGTCACTGCTGGAGCTATTCTGATGTGTTTTTTTTTTTTTTTTTTTAAAGAGCAATCAACAGGAGTTTTAAATAAGAAAAACACTATAAAGAGTAGTAAATAGACAGTGTTCAACCCTCCTGTCCCCCAATCTCTAATTGTGTACATCCAATTACAACTTTCTTAAACTGACCCAGGGTACATGGGGTCAGCTCTGAAACTTTTGAAATTGGTATTGCTCCATGGACTGCACTGAAACTGTGTGGAGTGGGGATATGCTACCCCTGTTCAATAATGGTACACTACAAACAGCGCCTGCGTATACCCTTCGTAGGAGGATATAATAAGTTTCAGGCCTTACAACTGTCTCTGGTGTGGAAAGGTCCACTGGACCCTTAACAATCCAGAGGTTAATTTATTTAACAAAAAAAAAAAAAGAAAGAAAGAAACAAAACCACAACTATTATTTCATTGTCAAACACTTTTAAAAAGCACTATTTATGTAGGGCCTATATAAGCACACATTGTTTTATGTTCCTTCTGCTGCTTTGCAGTTGACTAAACCATTATTCTCGGAGCACTGCTGTGCTGAGATCATCAGTGATGATGGTGTGAAAACAAACAAGTTTCATCAGGAGTAGGCACTATATAATTTGACAGAGACATTGTCAGCACCAAAACATCTATATTAATTTCATCTCCAGGCAAACCAAAGTACAAATTGGATGGTTAGTGGGAAAAATTCATCCCTGGGAGGAAGGGGAAGGGGATTGCATCTAATACGGCGGGGTGCTATATCAACTGAAATGAGGACATTTCTCAATCCCTATTGAAGTCAATGGGCATTGAGGGCACTCAGGGACTAGTGGCATTGAGTCCTTTTCCTCCAAAGTTTAGTAAAACTGCTAAGATGCAACTTAATTCCTCATTAATTCAAACTCCTAGCAAGTTCTTGGGAGAAAAGCTCTCTTTGTAGATCGAGACACCCTCCACCTCTTCAAAAGAGAGCTAAAAAGTATGTGCTCTACTTCTGAAGCCTTCAAGGCATTCTTCAATGTGATGAGTGACAATTAGTGCTGATATTCTGCACGTACCTTAAAGTTGCAAAAATGGTGCTTTGGAGAAAAACATTTCTGGCCTCTTATGTTAAATAAGGACACAGATGCCTATTTTATGCCTTTGAAGGCAATTTTTAACATCATCAAGAATGATACTATATTCCTCAGTGTTAAACAGCTTTGAGAGAAACAAATACGTGTAGTCAAATATGTCGAACAGTGAATAAGCATGCATATTCTCCACCGCCCCGACCCCCCCATTTTTTTTCCTTCATCAGTGGAAAAATATGGGAGGGTCTTTTTAATACAAAGTCAATGAATCTCAGATGAGACAATCAATTTAACAATACCCTAAAATTGGGGTTCCAGATATTTCATTTTACTGCTATACTGTAGCCATACACTTGAACCTCTTACTGGATTACCTAAATTGAGTGAGGCTTGTAGGATAGACAGGGAAACACCTTAAAAACACTGCTCTCTCTGTAGCAGTTAGGGTGTTTTCTTCTGTTTTCTCTCCTGCACTGTCTGATTCTATACATTTTTTTTTTTTTGCCAAAAAGCTGGTATCCCAAAATATAAGAATAGCCTATTTCTAGGCTGTCAGTCTTCCAGTTTTCAGTTCAGTTTTTAGTCCGTGCACTGTCAGCCAAATGCTTTTCAGCGGACTGAAAGTTTTTGGGGGCAGAATAAGCTGAGGATAAATATTTAGAACATCATAAATAATGCCAAATTATTTTATAATAAGGACAATAAGAGATGCAGTAATGACTGTCTTATGACACAAGTCATGAAAATAGGTTTTTATTTTCAAATTTGTATTTTCTACGTTGGCTTCAAATAGCTTAAACATAGTGAGGATGCCTTGGCAGTGAAGCGTGAGTTTGGCATGCTGCATACAATGAGGTCCTTGCTGTGTCTTTTTCTTTGAGGAGGCTTTCTTCAGACAGGAGAAGATGCAGTGCGGGGAGTGCCACTGAGCCGCATGGCATGGGAGCACGCGCCGTGCAGTGCGTGCTACTGCAGCAGCAGAAGTCACCTTATGCCTTTCCCCACTACAAAAATTGCCAGCTACCCAGGTTCGGGTGTTTTTTGTCTTCAGAGAGCCCTTGCAAAATTTCAGTTGAATTTCTTACTCAGCTCCAGTGCCTAGGAAATACTGGTCTATGGCAGGAAACGTCCACGTCTACATTTACCAAGGCTTTAGTGCCATGTAGCACTTGACATGGGCAGGCATCACATGGGGAATGTGTTTTGTACAATATCAACTGTTTTTAGTCTGACATGGCAGAACTCTAAGACCAAAACCAAGGCTGCAAGCAGGCATGCTGGTTTGTATTGAGAAGCTCTTGCGTGTACAATAAATGATACACAACAATACACTGTGTAGCATATTGCTGGGGGAGAGAAGGGCAAAAGCAACTGCTAAATGCTACGGAAATAACAAAAATATTTGTGAAAGACTTAAATGAAAATGCAACTAACTGTACTTTTTTAGCCTTTTACAATTCTGTGGATAGCATCTTCCTCATATACCCAGGGCCTTCCCAATAGCTATCTCAAAAATATACGTTAAAATAGTGTGATCCTTTTGGTGCCCACAGAAAAACGCTGGTTACTTGTCCATCTGAAGACCAGCTCTGCTTAGAGCAGCCTGTGCTCTTGAGGATGGTGTGTGTAAGATGGCCTCTAATGTGGCAAGGTCCTGAGAGAACCTCTTCTCTCTCGCCAACCCCTGTATTTAGCACGGAGGGGATTTCCTTTCGGTTGTGCAGAAGAGACAGTTGGGCCACACGGTTTCTCTGCTGTCCCACTTCGTCCTGAGTTAAAGCAAGCAGCAGTTGCCAGGGGTAAGGCTGGCGTCCTGCGGTTGGAGAATGAGCAGCAGCTCTGGGGGGAGATGCTCTGCCACGTGCAGGCAGGCCGGGGGCTTTCCTGGAGGAAAAATGTGCTCACCCAAGACTTTCATGAGAAGAAAGTCACTGAAGAACATGGTATGCAGAGGCCTGAAGCTGTTCACAGACCAAGTTCTGTGACTAGCTTCTGCCAAAATGAAAGGGATGGAAAATATTCAAAAAAGTCAGAATACCCGATTTCAACATTTTTCAAAGTGAGACGCATCTCCTTTGAAAAGGACTTATTTTAAGGAAGACATGAGGCAATAAATCACTCAAAAATAAGTATTTGCTTTGTGCTGCATAATGCTGTTCAGGTTGATGCAAAACAATTTTGTGTTTATCCATCTATCACTATTTGTCTGCTCTCCCAGTTTAGGGGGCTAGGGTTTCTCTAACTTTGCTGTCTACCTGCGCTGCACGTGTGTATGTGTGTGTACAGTATAGTGCTGTGTGTATAAAGGAGGAGCAAGATTCTGGAGAGCTGGGCTGGCTGTGAACTTCAAAACACTGGGTTGAAGCCTTTTGTTGGCATAAGTGCTAGATCTCCAGAACATTTTCTATAACTTTATCTGATCTGGTTTGATCTGACTGGGTCAGAGACTTTGACTGCCTTCCACGGAGCGCAACAATGTCCTCGTCAACTGACGGAGCTGGAAAAAACTAGTTGGGAGGAGCCAAGACTTTGCATGGCAACTTCATTGAGAATAAAGTTAGCAGAGGCTGTCCTCTGAAAACACTGTCAAAAAAAAATTCCCATTAAATCTTTGCATAACTGTTAAAGTCAGAAATTGAGGTACATGGGGAAATAATCATTCTTAGTTATGCTACTGCCTTAGTTTTTTAGGGTCTTTTATTTTCATCTCTTCTTTAGAGGAAATGTCAGTGTCTTAAATGGGAACCTATTATTGTGAATTAGCATCTGGTGGAAGGTCTGGTACAAGGTTAGATTTATTTGAATGTTCTAAATTGGATCAAAAGGGAGCTGAAGGAACAATTAGTGTTTTTTTAGGTACATAATTTTTGTTTGCTGTTGAGTAAATTAGTTTCTCAGTTTTTATCGTGAGACTTACAAGCGTTTTTTTTTGGGGGGGAAGATATTCTTACTTAATCCCGTTAAGTGTGGAATTGCATTTCTTGCAGCTTTTCTTAAATCAAGTGCAGCATATAATCTCTGTGTGATGGCTCTTTAACTTGTCTTTTCAAGTGTGCTTTTTGGTGGCTTGATGTTATGTAGAACATTTCCTTCCTGTACTCTAGCATTTCTAACCAAAATCTGAGTATGTTTGAAACCTTAGCTTATTCACACTTCCTAATCATAATCCCCTTGGTTTCCTTGTCAGCACCTTTTCGTGGTATTTCTCTGGACACCTCTATCTAATATCTCCAGAGGTTATTCTACAGAGCAACCTTTGACAAGATCTATTACTTACTACTTACTGCTTTTAACAAGGTGAAAAGAGGTCAACCTCTGTAAAAGGCAAGCATTATTAGAAGACTGCCATAGAGTCTCTCCGTGGCTTGTCCATCTCTTGTGGCAGCACTGTCTGCGAATCAGTTCAGGAGCCTCCTCTAAAGTGCAAACAAAATACATTTATGACTGGATATGAGCATACGTAGATAAGGTATGTCCTCGGGAAAGCATTACAAAGCTCTGGGCCCTTTCAAGGTCATAGACTTGAAAGACTGTAGTTCCTCTTTCAAGGTCATAGACTGATAGACCCACTGGAATCTGGGAATTTTGCTGTCAGCTTCAAGTGTAACAGGATTTAAGGTTATTAGTTTTTGTGTGATCCATTTAATTGAGACTCATGACCAATGCTAATGACTTGCTGCTGGAAAAATTGAATTGGTAATTTGGTTACCTCTCCTCCTAGAACTCAGGATCTTCTAAATTAGAGTTGCTGTTGTCTATTTTTGTAACCATATTAAGATGCAAAACCTACCTCTTCATGATTTGAAAAAACAGATTGCAAAACCTCACTTTGTCAAAAGAGTAACTGCAAGATCCTTTCGGCTGACATAGAAAATCTTAAAAAAAAAAAAATATATAGAGAAAACATATTTTCCCCTAAATTAATTAAAAAGCTGAGAAATTGTATGGGAGAGCTTAGACAGATCCCAGAAGTATTTAAAATAACACTTAAAATGGCTTGTTGATGAATGAAAAATCTTTCTAGGGTGCCTTGATGTATCTCAGTCTGGGTTTAGTCAATGAAAGAAGATGATTTTTTTTTGTTGTTGTTTTACTGTTGCATACTGTAGCTTGCTCCTTCCTGATTTCTGTATATGCAGAACCTACAAAAACTGCTGGTTTATCTTTCAGATACAAACAACTATAGCACAGGGAAAACAACACAAAATAAACAAACAAAAACACGAACAAACAAAAACCGTACCTGAAACTTAACAGTAAATCATATGGATTATTCCTCTCATCCCCAAACACTGAAAGCCAGACTAACTTGTTGCTAACATAGCTCTCACTTTCTGTCCAGAGTTGAACAATCAATCACATGCAGCCAGTGACCAAAGTGCTCTGTCTTGGATAGAATTTAAATTTGATTTACCTAATGGGAAGCAATTGCCACATGACTCATGTATGTGTACAGCTGGGGCTGAGCCCTTTGCAGAAACTAGGCATGATAACTGTCTTGAGATTATCTAAAGGTGTAGAGGGAGAGTGGGGTGTAAATGTGAAAAGTAGATTGCTTGTTTTGTCTTCAAGCAAGAAAGTGAAATGAAAAGAAGCTTTTTCTTGGTATCACACAGAGGTTAAAACATGTACTGTCTAGGCAAAACCATTGTATGCAAGATGTAGAAGAGGCTTCCTTGGTGTGTTGTGATTCTTCATGTTCTGTTTGTTTCCCATGTCAGCAACATCCCAAAAGTTTGTTCAGTAAAAATTTATATGTAGGAGTGTCTTGGCATATTCCCTTTTGCCCAATTCACCCTTTATTTTTCCATTATGCCAGAAAGTCCCATTTTTGTTGTTGTTTGTTTGTTTGTTGCTGGTTTTTTTTTTTTTTTTTTGATTGCATCATTGCCTTCAGTTCAAGCACTTTGTAACTGGACATTCAGTAACTTACCAAGGGAGTTGGCCTTACTCAAACACTGACATTGAAAGCTGTATCCTGTGGGCTCTCTCTGTGCTCAGATGAGTAAGTGTTTGCAGAATGTTCGTCTGAGGCCGAACCCTAGAGAATGAGATGAAAAGGCTGCATGGTGCTTGGATGCAACAACATGGCAGAGCAGGAGAGGGATAAACAAATCGTTACTAAGTGGGAAGACTGGGGACCGGTTTTCTTGTCTGTTTTTGGAGTGGGAAAGATGACGTCTGTCTACTGAGGACTTAGTTGGAGGAGGTGGGGTATAACCATGGTCAGGCTAAATGGCCATGAGGTGGGATCTGCTTTCCACTCAAAGCCTTATGTTTTTTTGAAGGTCTTTGAAATAAAACATGTAGTCAGCCTCTGCAGGTTGAATCCATCCCTGCTGGAAACTGTTGACCTTTTAGAGTAAACCCAAGTCTTAATACAAGTTTAGTACAACGATCCTAATATTAGGATTTGTACGTTTTAAATTACAGCCGTAAGAGTAAGGTGCTACCAAAACAAAAAGGAATTACTTTCCCCTCTTTGCTTTTATGACTATATGTGATAACATACAGTTGATGAATAACATCTGATTTACATTTTGTCAGAGAAGTTTGTATATGCGCTTCTTTTGTTTTATTTTCCCCCAAACTGTCCACAAAAGCCCTACTGCTCATCTCTGTAAAACCCTGCATTGACTTCAAGGGGAATTCCATATACAATTGCAGAAAAAAGATGCAGAGCCTATAGTGTGGCAATATCTTACAGCAAAAAGGGCTATGGTTTCTCTTTCTCTGCACTTCTGCTTTCATGCTTGCTTTTATTCATTTTTTTTCCAAATACTAGCACTATTAGAAATGCTATATGTCACATTCTTGTTGCATTAAAGCTATAAAAAGGATTTGCACAGATTTTGCAGTCTCCCTCAGATGAGACAGAAGAGTGTGAACGACAGGCAAACTATCACTGAAAAACAAACTCCTTTGCTGTACTCTTAGCCAAGTTCTAGAGGGCACCCAGCTCCACATCCAGCCAACAATCTGGAGGCTGAAAAGCCTCTCCTTTGATCCACTCTACTTCTTGTTAAGTGTAGATGGCTGTGAAGCTGTAAATACAGAGAGACCGAGTACTTGGAGTGGTAGGAAAAGGTCAAAGACATTTAGGAAGCCCAATGAATCCTTGTGGGTATGGTGACTGAGCAGCTAATTCCCTTGACTGTTAAATTTTGCTTGTGCATAGTCTGTTTGGGAGAGTACAGCTCAAATTAAATGCATTTTAAATTTTCTGTGAGGTACCTGAGTGAGGGTCGACTTTATGCAGATGAAATTACATCTACAAATCTGTTAGCAGTTGAGAAACTCACAAGAGACCACCTCTTCTCCTCATGCACCTCTGTAGAGATTAAAAATTAAAAAAAAAAGAAAAAAGGCAGTTACATGGCTTTCTGTCCAAACTCGTTGCTTTCATTTTAAGATTCCAAACTTGGAAACAAGAAATGTGCTTGGCCTAGTGGGGAGCTTGCTTGCCACCATGGATATAGTGTTTTCAAGTGGTGGTTGAAGGTGTAGCCTGTTTGCATCTGCTGGAGCAGAAATGTGGGATCTGCTGGGAGCAGAGGCTCTTTGTCAAGAGTTTGGGCTATGTTACCCCTTCCCACTCATTTGAATCCTGCCGAGGAGACCTGTGAGGTGCACCTGTCCTGTCATGGGTACCCGCTGGACAGGGATAAGGCAGCTCTCCTGCCCTGCCTTTTCCTGCAAAGGAGCCCTAGCGGTGTAGTCTAACATTCTCCCTTTCCCTTTCTTTTTTTTTTTTTTTTAAGTTTATTTTTTTCCCTCAGAGCATGTTAGCCAAATCCACCTCCCTGTTAGCAGATCATACCAGGCCTATTGGGAAAGGCTTTTGTGACTCCCTTGAAGCAGAGGATGTTCTTGGTACGTGGTCTGCCTGGGCAACCTGCACAAGTAGGGGCATGTGTGTAAGGAATTCCCCCAAGTTTTGGGTCATCAAAATTATGTCTAAACATGGTGTGCTACAGTGTTTCTAACAGGAAACACTAGCTTAGCAGAGCAGAAGGGGTATTTGCAGGTTTCTGGAGGAATATGATCGTGGTAGGAGCTGTCATAGGTGGGTTACAATTCCTTCCCGATGGTCTGGACACAGTTTGGAGGGTGGCATTTTCCTTCCTGGCAGGCCATGCTCACAAGCACTCTGTGCTCCTAGAGCAGCACTCTGCTTCTGCTGTCTTCTCCTGGCCTCCTTTGCTCTGTCTCTTAAAATAAAATAAAATAAAAAATCAGAGAAAACCTCCACAGGTGAATTGCAAGAATGGTGAGAGTGTGGAAATGTCTTTTTTTCCCAATCTGTGATGCTCTCAGCCCTTCCCACATCTCCAGGTTTGCCATCAGATAGGGTAGGCTCTTTTATCACGGGCAGAATACTCCAAAACAACATCGGCTTTAATTTCAAAGAGAAGGGAAAATGCTAATTCAGATGAATCTGTAAGTCAGTGTAGGTATTTGTGTTCGAAAGACAAGCCCTTTTCTGGCTGTAAACACTGTTACACTATTTGATATAGTACTTTTGTTTACATTATGGTTTTGCCAATTAGTACAAATTTACTTTCAAGATGATGAAATGCTTTTAATTTTTTAACTTTTTTTTTTTTTAAACCTGTTTGTGGTGTGATGGTGATTTCCTATGGAATAAGTGTCTCTGGGTAGATGATTCTTCTGTGCTGGATGGATAAATAGTCTTGCAGTAAGTTAGTATGGTATTAAACCAGATTGCTGCTGTTTCTGCTGTTGTGCTGGGACTCTGCTCTAAGGCACTTGTAAGTTCTGCATTTCCAAAGGCTTGGAAAAATACTCTCACAAAAAAACAAACATGGTGGGTAATGAAGGCTAAAATTGTTTATCCTGATCACATCAATTGGAAATGATCTTCACTCAGCAACTCTTTTACCAGCAAATTAAGGCACCAGTGAGGGTGTTGGTGCTGGGGACTGGGCTTTGCTGCAACTTCTGGTGGGCTCCTGCTCAGTGCTCTGCCCCTGGCCCATGAAAATATTGCTTCTTTTGCTCTGCGGGAGGGCTTTTCTTTTCAGCTACGTGCTTTGTGTAAAGAAATTACTACGCTCAAGCTGTAATTTGTTGCAGCGTGTCCGGTAAAAGCCGAGGTTTGCTGCCTTAAGATGTCATCTTAAGAGCGCAGGCAGCGCGCAGCTGCCCTCGCTTTGCGCGCTGCCTCCCGACATCGCCCCCGGCTATGCTGCTCGCGGGTTCCTTCGGGCGAACCTGGGGTTACAGAGGAGTCCCTCTTGTTCCTTTCGGGCCGCCCAGAAGGGAGGAAAAGCCCAGCGCCCCGCAGCAATCCCCTCTGCTCGGCGCCGCGAGCGGGGCTCCCTGCGCGGCCTCGCCGCCAGAGGCTGCTGCCAGCCCGCGCTGCGGGCACGGCCCCTGCGGGCCCCGTGCTCGTGGGATGCTTCGGGAGAAAAAACAGCAAACGGGACGGGACACGAGCAAACAGAAAAACCCCTAAAGCAAAACACCCTCCGCGCCATCCCCCCCCCCCCCCAAAAAAAAAAAAAAAACACAAAAAAACACAAAACCAACACAAAACAAACTAAAAACTAAACAAACAACAAAACCCCAAGCGCACACCAATCCCCTCCACCCCCAAAAAAATCCCTCAAATCCTAATCAAAAAAAAAAAGGTTATTAAAAAACAAAAGAAGTAAAAAGTGTCTTGTGAAAAGAGCTCCCGAATTAAATTTAGGAACTCGGAGCATTCTTCTCCTATGTAATCTTTACATTTTCTGCAGCAATATTTGGTCTGAAGTGAAGTCTTTAATCTGTCGGTTTTGTGCCTGCAAGCCTGCAGAAATAACTCCAGGGACACAAAGTCAAATGTGTATAAATCACTCTGAAGAGCAGGGGAGCTACCCAGAGAATAGAGCATTTGCGAGATCAGGATTAAAAGGAATTGGATTAACATGTTTCTGCCATGGGGCATTAAAAGCAGTGTAGACATTAATAGCCATCCTAACACCTTTGTGATCGTACATGACTCTTAAAACAAACCAAGCATCATAGGTGTCAGTGTTTATTTCATATAGACGTACAAGAGCTCAGGTTTTCCCAGCAGTGCCTTGGAGTTTAATCAGCAAGGTTTAGATCCTCAGCTTATTCTCTCAGCATAGCTGTAAATCATCCGTAAATCTTAAGGAGATGCTCCACGAATTCTGCTGACTATCAGTGTAAGCCTTCATTTCCAACAACATTGATTTATCTAAGTATAGGTTTTGTGCCTTTTAAGAGCATACCATCTGCTTAAACTGTGTTTACTGTATGTAAGAAGTCAGCATTTTACTGTCGAATTATAGAAAAATGATAGCCTGGCTTATTCTTTCAGTGACACCTGTTTAGGAATAATTTGTTAATTGCTACTTTGACGCTGATTCTTCTGCTCTTCAGATGAATAGGTTCGGTTAATATCACATGCTAATTTACTGAATAGCTACTCACTCTAATGCAGCAATAATAACTTGTAATTACCTGCTACAGTTACTCCAGTCTGCTTGCAGGATCCAGCTCTGGAGGAGAGGGAGGCAGGGGTGCATGGGACAGAGGGGAGGTCATACTCTTCGCTGGTGTAAAGCCACGTTATCCATTCACAGCGAGGGACTGTAGTTTGTAAATCCACCACCCACATGCCCTGTGTTGAAAGCCTTTCTCAGGAGGAGCTCTGACGAGGTGCAGTCCCAGCATCCTGCAAAGAGGGCTTGCTGGACTCAGCCCACGGCCGCAGTGCTGGTGTTTGCACAACTGCTGTTCTGAAGCATGTAACAGATACGTTTTAGTTTAATTACAGTTTCTACAGCTGGTCCATGCTGAAAATGATTGAAACTTTTTCCTAATGAGATAAGGGTAGTTAATTTTTATTTTTTATGTTTTTGGCTAAATAGTTCTGTGTATTTTATTACTATGTACAGGTTGAACAGGTATATGTATCTGACATTGTAGCAGACTTCATATATATGTGTGTATGTACTTTTGCTAATGTTTTCTTAGCAAACCTGGAAATCTGTCAACTCTGAATGTGAGACTTCAGAGGGAAGCTAGGCAAGTGAGTGAGAGCTGAAGGTACTGTGCTGGCTGCATACAGCAGTGGTAGTCAGCTGGAGCCCTGCAAGCTCACTTGGTGGAAGGCATTCATCTATGGACTGCTGAAGGTCACATTTCTGTTTCTGAAAAGCGTCTGGTGATTGTAGCGAGTGCTCTTACTGGTGAATATTTAGTTGTGCTACATAGTTTTCTTCGCATAGGATGTAGTACCATATACACTAGTAACAGAGGCTGCATAGTGATATCTCCCAGCTTAGTGGAAGACCCTTAAATTAACACATGTAAGAAACTTTATATTCGAACAATACAGGAGAAAAGATATCATTACTTAATCACTTAACTATAGGAAATATGTTTGCTTACTTACAGGAGTATGTAAACAAATGTGTGTAAGCCTGTATGTTTACATACAGGAGTATGTGGAATGTAGTACGTACAGGAGAGAAACAACTCTGATACTTGTCATTGATTTCCCAGTTGCTAGTAGTTTTATAATGGTAACACATTTGGCTAAGACAGGAGTGACTGGGACAAACCCCCCCCCCTTTTTTTTTTTTTTTTTTTTTTTTTTACAGCTTTCCCCTTCCATACAAAACTTACCACTGGGAAATGAGAAAGATGCTCCTGCTGTAGAGGGGCAGTGGCCACTACAGAGCATGTGGGTACTGTACTTCATGCACAGTATTCTGGATATTAATGTGAATGGACACCATGCTGCTAAGATAAGCTACTTTCATTGAGATAACTATTTACAGGAGTACTATGGCTTTGCCTATCACTAAATCCAGGTGCACAAAAACTGCATTCATGAGCTGTAGTCACTTGGGTGATCTCAGACGTGGGTTTGGGTGGTTGTTTTTTGCTTGTTTATCTGGGGAAGGGTGAGTTGTTGCTCACCAGGTGGGTGACCAGGTAGATGCCCATTCTTGGCACTGGAGTGAACTGCTGGCGTTGCAGTATTCCATCATAGCCATTAGATCCGTTTCGATTTACCATACTCTTTTAATGTCTGCTAGGTATTACTAACAGAAGTCCGTGGGCTGCTGGCTTTGTATCTAGTTTATTCCTGGGCTTCCCTCTTCACGTTTTGCTCTGGCTGCTCCTCATGCTTTTAGTACTTTAAAGCAGGCATTTCCCAGCCGCCTTTGCCTTTTTTCACTGTCTGTGCTTTGACTTCCAGGCTCACCCCTCTCTGCCTCCGTGCATTGCTGGTGATTAACTGAGTAAAAGCATCGCACTGCTGATGCATATCAAATCTGGAACGATGGTCAAACTCTCTACCCACTTGTGCCTGGGTGTTTCTTGGAGGTTTTGGATTTCTTAGGATTTAGCCTTGAGTCCCATGTCCAAAGCAGGAAGTCATATTGCTTTTCCATTTTGGCTTACTGGTTTTCAGCCTCCTACTCCACTTTTGTTTAAGAAAAATTGAAACTAGTTCTTGCAGTCCTGAAATGCTTGTTTCTTAACATCTTCGACAATGAGAGCAACACTAAGACTTTGGTCACTTCTCATGTCAGGTTCAATGTGGACACGGCTGATACTCTTGATGTTTATATTTGGTAGCTGATAGATGCAGTGATGTGACAGACTTACATTTTTTCACCACAGATAAAGATGCTCTTGATATATTTTGGTAGTATTGCTGCAGTTGGTGCTAATGGGGTTTGACCTCTTCATTGTGCCTTTTTTTCCTCAGCATTTCTGAATTGGTGTACATCCTCTGATTTTTATTTCTCTCTCTCTCTTTTTTTCTCTCTTTTTTTTTTTTCTGTTCTTTTTGATAAGGCTGCTGATCTAGTTTTTACTGGTTTCTACAGGTACAATGCCTTTTTGCAGCATTGCTGGATTCATTCATTCTACTAAAGCATGAAAAGCCCTGCATTTTAGTTTGTTTTTACTTGTCTATACCTTATTTTCTAGGTGCTCTTGTCTTTGAAACTTAACCTATGTGTTCAGTCAGAGCACTGGGTGTCCCACAGAGCCTATTCATCCTCAGGATATGAGACAAAGGAGTTGTGGTGTTGTGCTGCATTCAGATCCATGTCTTGCTCTGCCCTGGTGCCCAGAGGTGGGTGGTATTTCTCTGAGTCATCTGCTATAAATGCCAAATGATAACATCTTTTGGTTCATGATGTTCTTATTGGCAGCATCGTGCATCACCACTGCTTGGTCACATTTCTCCCGTCTAATATTGCTGCTCATCGTGCTTGTGGTGATCATATTGCAGCAGGCTCCCCGGTTCCAGCTGGAATCTAGCTAACTGTTTGATCCACTGGCATGGTTGTGGATATGGTTGACAGTTTTCTTGTATGGTATTAGAACATGGACAGTCTTTGCTTAAGTTACATGCCATATTTTCTCCTCCTATAGGAAATATTTCTGTCCTCAATCACTGTCTGTACAACTACATGTACTTCCCTCTTGCTGCCTGCCCTGGGATTACCGCAGCATTAGTATATAAAGCAGTTCTGTTTCCCACAGTTGTCCGTAGTCTATGGATTTTTTTTTCTTTCAGTCTTTCCTGATGCTTTCCAGATCCTGCGCACAGGATAAGGGTGCCAGCAATCTCAGTTAGTCTGTCTTTGTTCTACCCCCCTAAATTCTTCAAACATGTCTCTGTGTACTTAATCTTCACTAGAATTTATCATTGTTTTGATCCTTTCCCTGTGTAACTCAGCTGCCCATGAAGTTTGCAGATATTTAGCTTGGGTTAAATTTGTTTCTTTCTATTGATTGTTCTACCAATGATCTCGCCCTGATTAATGATGTTTGTCTCTCTAAACCTGAAGTGGATGACAGCAGCCTTAGTTCTCTAATGCAAGCATCTATTTGCTCTTAATGTCTCATGGCATAAGGTTAAATACTTTTTCTACACTATCATTTTATCTGAGGTCACAGAACTCACTGTACACAATTTATCACCTTTTGCAATATTTCCTGCATGTTTAACATAATTTGCTCATTCACTTTTAGTCTATTTCTTCTCTAAGCTCTACTGTTAGTCTGATGGAATGATGGAACAATAAATAGTAAACCTTTTAAAAATTCGTACAAGTTCAGGTCACACTCCTGTAGCTCGGCAATACATTTTGTCTGAAAGTCTACCTTTTCTGGTAGTCTGCATCCCTCCACAATGCCTGTACTTTCTGTTTGTAAAAGCTGTATGTGTCTTTGTTTTCGACTCCCTCCTTTGCAACTGTTCCACTAGTCTGGTTGCTGCCAAGCTTGTAATGTGTCAGGCACTGGTTATTAATGCTAGAAAATTGTGTTTCTAAAATCAAACTTCATTTAAAAATTATTATTTTTTTAATTTTTAAAACTTTTAAATTAAAAGTTAAAAATAGCCTGCTTCTTTTGTTCATGCAAAATGCTACATAATGTCTCTTCAACTATGTAAACCTGTGGACACTTTTGGTAGTCAATGGGAATCGACAGTTCATTTCCTAGCCTACTGGTGCATGGGGTTACTCTCCGTTCTCGGTATGCCCTGATGCAGGGATACTGCAGTGATTTAGTGCAGGGCAGGCCAGGTCTGTATGACCTGTGGTGAGCCACACTGACGCAGACCTGGCTGTGGCAAACCTACTCACGTGTCTTTGAACCGTGTTTTCTGGTGCTCTGATTTCCATGGGGGTAAATCTGATACAGTGCAAAGTTGGATTGGTGTGTTTTTACTCACTTACCTGTTTGGCTTCCTTAGGAACCCAGAGTTTATGGGAATTGCAGCGTAGAGGGGCAGCATCATAGTTTCTCTGGAGTTAGCTCTTGTCCACTCAGGTGCCTTCCACTCCTGCTGGACCCCAGGCCATGCTCCCCCTGCTCTTGGCTATGGGAAGACTTGCTCAATGATGCTGCTGAAGCAGCATTGGCTCTCTGTGTTTGGGTGGTTCTGCACTGATCTGCAACACCCCATCCTCACACCTTACTTTAGATGTGAGGATACTCACAGTTTTCTGCAGAGTTGGTGCTGACATAGCAAGGGGTCAGTGTAATTGTAGAGACGTGCTTTTGTACCATGTTCCCCTCATATGCCCAGTTTGGGGACTGAAATACTGGGACCAATCTTCATCGGTCCCACCATAATAGCTCAAGAAGGACAGCAGCGTTGGAGCTATCAGCCCAACCTACGAGCCCTGCCAAAGCCTCAGGGGCTTTGTGTAGCACCAGGTATGGTGTTTCTCCATCTGAAGCACAGTTAATCCACTGAATCTGGTTAAACCACCCATGGATAATTGAGCATTGAGAGTGTTTGTGTGTGCTGAAACTTTAGCATGCAATCGAGTGCTTTGGTGATTCAGGGGCACTAATGATTACACAGGGTGCAAAACAGTGGGGAACTGGAACCAGGATTCTTGGGACTTCTGTGGGAATGTGAAGAAAACAAAGCAAGTAGCCAGCCTTAAAGTAGATTTACAGCAGCAGATGTGCTAGTCCTGCAACCCCCTTACTCAAGTTGTTAGCCTCGGAAGACCAAAAATACTAACACTACTACTGTCCTTTCCATAAACTTGTCTCTCCTTAACTTTTAAACTTTGAAACCTACCTCATTTTTATCTGTTGCGAACACAAAAATTCCTGGCTCATCGTCTATTGTTTTACTTTGCACTGGTACTCATGCCATCTCTTCCCTTTGCTCATATGCCTTATCAGTAGAACAGAGATAATATCACCTGCATGCCTTCCTGATGCTGAAAGCTGATGAGTGGTAAGCTCTTTGCAACTGAAGAGTACTTAATGTTATTACAGCACTATTTTACCATGGATCTCCTAAAAGTTTTTAACTTTTCCAACTTATTTCGGAACTTGCATTTTTCCTGCA
Source organism: Cygnus atratus (assembly GCF_013377495.2). Classification (NCBI taxonomy): domain Eukaryota; kingdom Metazoa; phylum Chordata; class Aves; order Anseriformes; family Anatidae; genus Cygnus; species Cygnus atratus. The sequence continues at coordinate 36,456,740 of NC_066363.1, forward strand.
TTTGCCAAATCTTGAGACTCATTCCAGGTTCAGAGCCAATGACATTATCTCTGTTAGTCAGAACTTGCTTGGAAAAGGGGATTTCTTCCATACTGGCCTGTGCTTTGTTATGGCATTGAACATTTGGAACATCTTGGCCCCTTTTCTGAGCACCGTTTCAAACACATTAGTGCCAAAGGAAGAAAAGTAATTGGCTAAAAACAAGTGATCATAGTATCTTTTTTTTTTTTTTTAAGTCATTATGTTAATTTTCCTTGAGGGACTTCTCTTTGGATCATTCTGTAACTTAATTAAAAAAAAAATCCTGGTTCAAGCTCTCTCACTGGCTATGGAGGGCTTGGTACTTTGCGTATAATGAGATTTTCTTTCTTTCCTTTTTTTTTCTTTTTTTTTCCTGTACACCAGACGGCAATCAGTATTCTTATACATTGAAGACAAATGAGAAAAATGCAAATATTCCCTCGTGTTGGAGGGATATATTTCCGGGGAGAAACCAGGCCAGGAGTGGATTTCAAACTTCTAAATCTGTTTTATGTGGTGTATAAGAGATTGCTGTCATCACCCAGATGCAGGAAATACCAGTGCTGGGCTTAAGGGGGACAAAGTAAACTCGACAATGGACTGAAAAGAAAAATAAACAATCGACCAACCGTTTTTATAGCTTGTTTTTTTCTCTTGCTTTAACAGTAACATTCACCTTCATTTACCAGAGTTCTGTGAAACATCTGTATCAAGCCTTAAACTTGCTTGACCTTAGTTTAGGTTCAAAGTTCAATATATTCCATGTGCAAGATGATTTTACAAATCCATGAGAGCTCTGACTCTATGCAAACCCTTTTTCTCTGTCCCAGATTTGGCCTCCTTCTTGCTAAATAAATCCAAGGACAACTTTCTCTCTCTCTTTCTTTTTCTGAAGACTGCTGCAGGGATGCCCTTGGGGCATGCAGGGTGTTACAGGGCTTAAGAATAAAGAGGAAAAGTTGCCTTAGAGGATGAAGTCAACCTACTGTAACAGCTTCCCCGGATGGAGTCTTTTATAACTCGAAGAATGAAATTTAAAGGGTTCATTTTGCTAAATCTTCCCAAACAGATGGCTCAGCATTTGTATAATTTTTAAATCTGTACTTCTTATCTCATTTGTAAAATCAGGACAGATCTCTAAATGGCTCCGAACAAGTAAGTCTCAGAGCTGAACAATTTCTCTCCTCCAGCTGCCAGACTGTATTTCTTCTCAGGGCTCCTGCAGGTTACTTCAAAGTTACATAACAAATATTTGCATGTATAGAGTACAAAATTTGGGATAACTGTGGAAAAGTCTTACAGAACCTGATGGCAGCCAAGCCACGAGGCTGGAAACATGAATTAAATGTTATGAATTTGTTACAAAATGTTATTGTCCCAACACAAGTTATATTGATGATGTTATAATTTAAATATAGTTAAAATAACTTCTCCCTATCCTGTAAATTAAGAGCAAAACCACACAAGTTCTCCTGCTATCTAAAGTGATGCCTTTTGCAGCTATTATCTGACAGGAAAGCTGGAGTTTGGAGAGAGAAGGGTGAGAAAACAGTCCTTGTTTTCTGTGGCTAAGAGAGTCTCTGTGCTGGACTGCCCCTGCAGCGCACCTTAGCCCACCCTGCTCAGGGTCCCGCATGGCAGCCGTTAGCCACGTGAGGAAGGCCTGCCTGTACTCAGCTGGAGGGTTGCTCTTACTTGATCAGGCAGGTCACTGTGAGCAGCGCGAGGCATTCCTTTCCCCTTGGATGGTGCAGGATATTTCCTCTCGCTAATTCTAGCCAGTCCCAGGGGCTGGAAGTGCCAAGTGAATGCAAGTGTGGAGATTGGAGCCAGCCTTTTACTCCAGTAGCAGCAAAACACGATCCGGTTGCAAAAAAAAAAAAAAGCGACGGATCTTGGACACTTTCTTAGCCTATCACTTTCTCTCTAGTCTGTGCTTTAAGAATATGAATAGCAACACTGTCATGCATTTTTATTTTTTTTCCCGGCACATTGCTGTCCAGAGATTTAAAGTCACTGTATGAACAGGCAGCTGGTTATTATCCCAACTCAGACTACTGCGGTAAATTCAGGTATGGAGGAATGGGGTTTTCTGACCACATGCAGGCATCTATGTGGTGTGAGCTAATCCTCCAGGCATCTTTCAGAGTCAGAAGAGAGAAAGTAGCAATTTTAGCTCACAATTCCTCTCTTCACAATAGAGATGTCTACGTCAAGTGAATTGTGCCTATTCATGCGCATATTTTTCTCCATTGATTATGGAGGGAGTTTGGGATGATTGAACGAGGTGGAGATGCTGAGGATGTTTAAAGTTAAGTTGATTATGTGCATATTACACAACGTGGGCAGATTGCAGATTTCTAGCTGGAAGGAACATATCCACATCAGCAGAGTTTTGTGTGTGGATTAGCTAGCCCTAGTGAAAGATGTGGCTGATCAGCTCAAATGCAATGTTGAGCTGATGTTACTTGCTGATATGAGCTAGCATTGCTGCCCAGTTCTGTATGGTGTCATGTAAACAGGCATGGTATTTCATGTGGCACAGCAGAGACATAAAATTAGTCAAGGCAAAATTTTTGGATGCGACAGACTTAAAAGATACGTGATTTTTACATACCTATAGGCATGTTGTTAAATCAAAGGCCTTGCTCTCCAAAGGGCAGGAGTTTTGTTGCAAAAGTGGATAAAGCACTGGTAATTGTTCTTCTCCCCACAAATGAAAAATGCCTTTTTGCAGACTGGCAGAAGACAGCCTCCTGCAATGATTTTGATATCATGAGATACAGGCCTTATTTATCAACACACCTCTGGGAAACTACAAGATCTCCCCTCTTCCCCCCCCCCACAATCGGTTCATTTTTTTTGCCTTGAAGTAAATAAACTTTTTGAACAACCAGGATTTATGGAAGAGGGTTCATGGAGCTGTGATAAAGCACTTCAGGCTGTAACTTACACTTGTGTCTGAGGCTTCACTTTTATTGCTTTAAAAAATTCTCATATGATCTCATTTTAGAATTGGGTACTTCAAAGGTTGTACAGTCCATGTTCCTTCGAGGCTGCCTATGCAGCCCTGTAATTTTTTTCCCATGTTCTGTTCTCTCTCTTTTTTTTTTTTTCCCTCCCCTTTCATCCTTATTAACTGGAAAACACCAAAGGGATTTTCACACACCAAAATGAGTAGTCTTACAATATTCCGTAAAAGTTACTGTAAAATCACAGTCCATGGTGAATACGTGTTTTCATGTTCATGCTCTATCAGCGAGTGCCTGAACTAGTCTTACTACACAGGATCGTTTACCATAGTTCTGTGAGCATAACTATTCTGCTAAAGCCCTCCAAAATGGATTTGATCTAAAAGAGAAATAGTTGTTTTGCTAACTGTGATTTATCACACAGTTAAAGCTTTCCATGAAAAAGTGCAAGCTACAACGACTTTTGAATAGGCGTGAAGGAAAGAAGGTATCTTTGCCAGCATGTATGTAGCCTGATCATCTCAGCTTCCTCCCCCGTCTGCCAAATATAAGGTCAAATCCAGTAGTGGAATGGGCCTGACCCCTCTAACAGATCTTGAAACTGGGATCTTCACCACTGTGAGGCGTGACTGCCTGAGTCATGGGACTGCATTCTCTGGAAGTTGTGATGGGCTAACTAACATTGCCCTGTCAACTCCTTCAAAATGAATTTTGTAGTCAGTTGTGTCATGTGTGTGGACAGAAAAGCTGATCTGGAATTATAAAATTTGCCAAAGACTGCACTGAAGAAGAAACCCAAATATTTCCATAATTCTACACCAAACTCCATCACACAAACACCCTCCACAAAGTGTTTTTCCCTGTGGTTTCAGTTTGTTTTCCCCGTCCTCTTTTAGCAGGAAAATAGGAGAAAAATGGAAATGAGATTGCCAGAGAAAGTCATCTAGAAAGCAGGAAGAACTTTCTTAAAAAATTAAGTATATTCCCTAAATTTCTTTAGTGTGAAGGTCCATAATGACTGGTTAATTTATTTATTTTTCTTTTCTTTTTCTGTGGTAGTTACCTACCGAAGTGATTCATCTGACCCATTTCACAGCTAAGTTGTAAATCCATGAAGAAAAGCATAGAGTCTACTTAAAGAGCTAAGCAGTAATGCTAGAAGCAAGACAACCTGTGAATATTTCTCACAGATAATTAATTTAAAGGAAATATGCTTTCAGTGTATTTGTCTCTGCAGTTCTAAGGTTGTTACCACCTAGGTAATGTTCAGTGATTTTTTTTTGGGGGGGTTAACGTCAAATAGAAAATGCAGACTTCTATCTCAACATATGTTTCTTGTTATCGTGAAGTGACACTAGGAGAGAATCTTGTATTTTTGATTGGATCGTTAGCTCAGCTGTTCTCTCATGAGTAGTTTTTTTTTTTTTTTCTGCTTCTTTTCCTGTCCTCATCTACCTAAAGGAGCTAACTTCTGAGGTCTACAACACAGCCAAAACACTACCAAAAGTGTTGGTGTAGCATCAAAGTACCTCAGAGAAGGACCTAATTTTTTTTAAACACCATTAACAACAAATGGCAAAACTGTGTAATACATTGTGTACTACAGCAAATTTTGTGCTATGAAGTAATATAAAATGCATCAAATAAAATGTTATGTGTGTAAATGGAAAATGAACAGTCAAAGATCTGAGGCTTCTTCAAGTGAGAACAAGACAGTATTTGAGAAATGAGAACATGAGGTGAGAGGAGGGAAGTGTAGCACAGGAGTCTGCTAGAGCAGATAGGTGAAAGCCCTTAGAAGACTCACCATAGTCCCATTATTATTTTTTTTTCATGATGCTCTCCAAATGTTTTATGTTTATGTGATTTATACAAACAACGGTATTGTTTGGATGAACCAACCAAAACGTCTGTCAAGCATTTTCTTTGTCGATTTTGACATATGAGAAGATAGTGGAACCTATTTGTGATTGCAACTAACTGTCCTGAAAGAAAATCTAGCAGTAATAATATTCAAAACTGCTGCCTGGGTATTGTCCTGGGCAACTTGCTCTAGGTATCTCTCCTTGAGCAGGGGGGTTGGACCAGATGACCTCCAGAGGTCCCTTCAAACTAAAATCATTCTGTGTTTCTGTGAAAAAGTTCTCTGTAGCACTGATAAATGTTAAAGCAGTAGTCAGTATCTGAAACTTCATAGAAATCTCTCTCTCTGTGAAGAAAACCTAGCCTTTGCCTGTGTAGTTATAAAAATGTTGGGTAGTATGTCAGGCAAAATTATGACAGCTAGAGTATACAGCTTTAATGGCCTTCATATTGTTAGTGTACACTTGGAAAGAAGTATCCTGCAGTAATATGGCTTTTTGAGAAGAACTAGTGACTCTCCTCAGATGCCTGGTCAGAGGCAGGTGGTGCACTGCGAGGATCTGTCAAGCTCTTAGGGTGAAAGCATCTTTCCAAGAGTGCTCTGCAGTTCCAAATACTGACTCCTCAACTTACAATTACTTTATCAGAGGCAATCATTGATTTTGCTAACCAGTAAAATCTGCTTTTGCAGAAATTCTGCTATCTCAATTATACCATTATTTTCTGATGGTTATTACCTCAGTAGAATAAGTACTCTGAGGCATAATTAGACCCGGTCAGTTGTTAGAAGACACCCACAGCATGTTTGTTGTGTTGGCAGGCAGATTGCAATAAGGTTAGTGATTCTGTGTGCAAAGATCCTTGGGTTGACTCTTCGGGTTTTCTGTGTACTGGGTTATATTTATAGCATTAGAGGATGTAAATGCTTACATTCTGATTACTTTTGAAATGAGACTGTTTTTTTTCACTGTCCTGGTACAAATCTCAGTGAACTTTTCTTCCCGCAAGAGAGGACAGGGGAATTATGCATTCATATGCTTACTAGACCATCAAAAAGCTTATGTAAGAAATCCTCTTTTTAGAAACTGAGGCAACTGTATGTTGAGATAGAATTTTTTTTAAAAAAAAAGCTATTTTAACTTCTCATACAAATAATTTGTTATTCATAATTCTGCACACTAGTGGAAAATGAGATAAGTTATATTAATTAAAAATGCAAAAAAAACCAGATCAGTCTATGGTGTCCAGTCCCAAAAGAATGACCTTGTAGTTATGTATTTGTAGTTTTGTGACTATAAATATGTATGTATTTATTTCCTGGCTTTGCCACCAACTTTGCATGACTTGGGATATATCATGTAAACTGGAATTTTTCAGATGAGGCTACATATACAATATACTTAAATCTTATTGCAATTAATAAGATTTTGGACATCTCTAGGCTCTGTTTAAAAATTCTCTCTTTAAATTTGTGGTCTTTAGCTTCTTGTCTGTAATTTTGACACAGTATTACATCTTCGTGTCAGAGAGAATATTGAGAGAAGAATGAAAAAAATAATGTGTGTGTGTGTCTGACTTTTCCTTATTTGCTTACTTTTTAGGATAAATATTCCCTAAAGGGATATGGTTTGGAGAGGGTGTGTGCAGCATGGCTTGAAAATGAAGCCCTTTTAAAGTATTTCTGATTGGACACTTAAAAACTGGAGGCACTCAGTATCACTACTTGCTCTTGGAAACCTCAGCCAAGATTTTTTCATTTTTCCCAGAAGAGCTATGGCCAGGATGGCTGAGGCTTGAAAGCTGTGTATTTACATAAGCGCAAGTTACAAATCTGTGGTTTTGAAAGATGTTTGAATTTCACCGCTTTACACTTGCAGCATGTTATAAGTTGCTGTGAGTTGTTCACAGATTGTGAATGTACAGCCTATGGAGAATTACTTCTTACTTTGCCTCCTTCTTTTTAGGAAAGTAATAATTTTTTCACGTGTGCTGGTTTTTAATATTCTTGTTTGTAGTTATGGATTGGTCAGTGCCAGAAATCTGTGGCTAGTGACTGGCTGGGAACTTTTTCATCTTGATATACTGCCTCCTTAATGGAGACAATAATCCACGGGCCAGAAAGACTGCTTTTTTTAATGCAATGTGGCATTTACTGCAATGTGCAATCTCTTTTCTGAGATGATTTCTGGAGAGTTTTGCACTGCTGGAACATACTTGCAGTCTTTTAGGAGGGAGAGAAATGTTCCTTTTCACACTCACACCTACCCCATGGGTTTGCACGTGCACACACAGACACAAACACACACCCCACGCACTCATTCCTGCAGTGTAGAGCTCTCCTCAGTACCTACAAGCAGATCTCTCTGGAGATCTGAGCAGATCAAGCAGATCTTTCTGCTCAACTGGTCACCTCCCTGCACAATGACCTTCTTGCCTGTCTTGGGGTTTCTCTCAGATGCTGATGTTTGAGCTGCTGTTCAGGGGTGCGGAGAGAGGCAGGTTGTTCCTCTCTCACATGCAGCAGATGTATTTGCAGGGCACAGCTGGTGTCACGGGCTGGAGGAACAAGCGCTGCCGGCCCTCGCAAATACCTCTGGGTGCTCTCCCTTTTGCCTGGGTGATGGGGAAGGTCGGGATCACGGCTTCTGTGCTCAAGGGAGGCAGATATCTGAGAAAAAGTCTTTGAAGATCTCTTTTGGACTGTCTTCAAAGGTAGCCCCTCTCTTGGGCCCTGTCCTCTTGCTTGACCCAAGCATTGCAGACCCTTCCAGGGTGTACACCAGAGCCAGGCCAGAGGGTTTGTGGAAGCGGTGTGTAGCACAAAACCCTGTATTTTTTCGTTTGTTTGGGATGTCTGCCAGGCAGTCCATGGGCTGTTCTGTGCTCTCTTCTGGTCAGATACCTGAATTTCCAGGGCACAGCCCTCAGGTGGGAGGAGAGCCTTGGCATGGCCAAGGACCTTGAGCTGCTGCCATGCATGGCTGGAGAGTGGGGGCAGAGGAGGGGGCTGCAGTGCTAGGCCTGCCTGCCCTGGGCATCCCTTGGTCCTCACACCATTTGTCTTTATTTATTTATTTATTTATTTGTTGGCTCCAGGCCTTGGTGTAGTTGCAGAGTGCTTCATAAATGGTCAAGGATGAACACAGCTGAACCCTGCAGCAGAGCCTAGTGTGTTGGTGGTATCTGTACTGGACATGCCCTGTGACTGCTGGTATATCTTCAGGTATTCCAGCACATGTAGGCTAAAAGACCTGGCCTAAAAAACAAAGGGGGTTTGGTTAAATGTTGTGAGCAGTACTTCTGGTCCTTAGTTTTGGCTGTTTTGACAGGGTGAAAGCCTCCAGAAGGGGCTGGTTGTAATGTCTAAAAGGGCCACCAGAATACAGAAGCTCTCACTTTGATATCTGCAGCTTCTCAGAGTATATATGTTTTTTTTTCTAAGTTGCTGATTAATTTGAGCAAATCTTTGCTTACTCCTTATGGCCCTCTTTAAGTCCAGTTGTGCTGTACTATATATTCAATACAAATAATAAGGATGAGGTGGAAACAGTTTTCAAAACTGGTCCCCAAACTCAAAAACTAGAATTTTAATTAAAATATTTTAACAGTATGATGACCCCATCTTGGTATTCCTAAAAGTATGAAACTCACCTGAAGTAGGTTGTTAAGCTGCTGTTAGTAAATCTTGTAACGTGATGGTGAGAAACTAAAAGTGAATAAAAGGGGTATGTATTGGAGATTTCCAGTAGTAGTTTTGCACATACAAAGAATAAACTGTTGCAGATCAACCTGCCCTTGATCGTTGGGGCTGAAGAGAAGAGTTTTCAGATTTTAATGTCTAAGACTTTCTTGTGCTGAGTGCTGCCTGAGGGGACGTACAAGCTGCCAGTGTTCCCAGCAGAGATTTGTTACCCTAGAGGATTTTATCTTATGCTAAGAACAGTGAATGCTGAGGCTTGATTCAGGAATTTTGGTCATTTTGAAGAGAGAGAAGTTCCCATTAAAAAAAAAAATCTTTAAAAATTGTAATTATAAAAGGGTAAAAGTTAATAATTAATGGCTTGTAGCAGAGTTATTAATGGCCTCATTTTTCTATGTAATGAAAGTAATGAAAGTCTTAAGTCGTCCTGTATGTTAGTTATAAAGCCAAAAAAGAAAAGAAAAGAAAAAAAAAAACAAACAACCAGAAACAAAGAAAAAGCGAGGTTGGCCCTAATTTAAAATTATTTTAAATATACAGAATTGCAAAGTTGTATCCATAAAGTGTAGAAAGTTGGTTTGCAGAGTTCTGGTTTAAGGATTATTTTATATAATAAACCAGAAGGAAAATTTGGGCTGGCAGAATTTTCAAAGCCTGTGTTAAAGCCCCTAACTGCTTCTGGTATGAAAGTCAGCTAAGCAGCCTTGTGTTGTTTCCCCCAGGATATCTTTTATGCTTTCTTTTTTTTTTTCTTCCTTCCCTTTGGAAATCCAAGTGTTTATTTGCATGAAAGGTAGGTGAATTCTTTTATCTATTTGTGTATCGTAAACCAAAGCAATTAGCATACTGCAGTTACAGTACACTTAAAAAACAAAACAACCCTTCAAAACCTTCAGTCAATATTATTCCTGGAGGGAAAACTCTTAATTAAATTGTATGCAAACTATAACAATAGGCAAAGTTGTTTGGTATTTAAGAATAACTGTTGGGGGCGGGGGAAAGAGTGAAAAAAAGTAACTGTAGCACAGAGCTTTGCATGCCATTAACCCAAGGATAGAAATGAGGTCAGCCTTTGAAGGGACAGACAACATACTTATCTGCCAACATTGGAAAGTCCCAAAAGATTAGCTTATTTGCCAGATGTTACTGGGAGTTCATCATTGACACCCTCTGCTTCATGGGCTTCATTTCTCGCCACAGTTGCACTTGCCTTTTCTGCCCTTTACAGGCTTCCTGTAGATCTTCACCAGTGCATAACACTTGAACTTTTCCTTGAAGTGTTTTTACTATTTATTTATTTATTTATTTATTTATTGCTTCACAGCAATAGGCATGATGAACCATCTTAACTTGTGAAGATGATCTGAAGGCTCTTTGTTTTTCTTTTGTACACCCACAATAAAGCTCTTGGCATAAGAACTACCGACATGAAGCACAGCAACTTCCACAGCTCTGGGAATGATGCAGTGCTTGTGAAAAGGGTTTACAGAAGACAGAGCACCCACCTCACTTAATGCTATTAACCTTTGGGAGAAGAGTGAATATTGGGGCAGACTGTCTGACAAGTCATGCATCTTCTGTTTTTTCCCCCTTTTCTAGCAAATAGCTGTAGATACAATTTTGAGCAGCCTGTTCTTATGTTATTTGTAACTCATTAGGACATCAAATACTGCATTGTGTATAACCTTCAAAAATTAGCAGTGAGAGAGTAGGTGCTACTGGATCCATGGTAATAACGTCTGTAAGAGTCTGGAATGGAGTTCTCTCTGTGTATCTTCTCCTTTAAATCTTTCAAGTGTTTGCTAGTAAATATCGATTTCAGCTAATGGTGGTTTTAACTTCTGTGTGCATGTTCTATGCCCCAAGGGACTGTGTCCCAAACAGGGAGAAGCCAAAACTTGCTCATAAAGAAAGAACAGAGCAAATACATTTTTTCCTTTAAAACGCTAGTCATTAGTGTTTGTCTCTTGAAGCAAGATTCCTGCCACTTGTGTTACTGCAGTCATTTTGCAGTTCCCCCACCTTCCTTTGTACAGAACAAATTGTGAGATGGACAGTGACTTAACTAAAGACAGGTATTGTCACCACTGTGGGCAGCCTAACTAAGAACTCTGATGTTTGAACCTTTGAGATAGTGGGGAGTCCTTTCTTAGCAGACCATATAAAGCATCTGCTGAATGCTGCCTTTCTTTTTTTTCTTTCCCTTTACTATCCCAAGACCCACAGCAGTCTAACTTAACCTTCTAGCATGAGCACTTACGTTGAATGCCTGATGAAATATTCATTCACATCGAGATAAACATGAAATTTAGATGCTGTTTGAGTACCCATAGACACTTGACATTCTCCTTTGTGTTTGGCAAGTTAAAACTATAGACATAGATGTTGGTTTTACTTAGTAGTCTGGGTTTTTCCAGTGCTGAAAAAGCTAGCAGAAGAATTGCACGTAGGTAAAATGGAGAAGTGATACAGGTGTTTTTTCTGTCTGACAGTGTGTTCAATGTTCATTGTCAAATAGCGACTTTTCCTTTCATTGCCTGTGTTTGTGGTTGTATTGCTACAGCTTGTGTTGGTGCTGCTGCACGTTCTGTTAAGCAAACCTCTGCGTTGTCAGCAGTATTGCAGTCTGGTCACTCACGCTGTTTCAAACTTGTAACAAGGGAGAGCAGGTATTAGGGCTGCTCTGCAAATGACATCAGTGGGGGACAGTTGCAGAGCTACAAGCCTGGAAGGCTTCCAGGGGAGGCAGTCCCTGCTTGGCCAGTTGCAGAGTGTAAAATAACCACATTATTCCTAGAAGTGTTTTTCCAGAGTTGAAGTAATAGCCATCTTTCCCTATAAAGATCTGATTTCTCCTATAGAATATTTCTGTGCTGAGATAACTTTCATGAACTGTTTTCAAAAGTGAATCCACTCTCCACCTTTGTTTTCCTATTTATTTATTTTTTTTTGGTCTTCTATTGCTTTTTGCTTGTGCTTAATAATCCCATGGTTATTTCTGTAAAACAGCAAATCCTTTTGCTCTATACAATGTATATCCATGATGGATTTCCTAAACTGAAACAGAGAGCCTAAGAAACATAGATTAATCATTTAAACTTGTGTATTTTCACTTGATATGAGTTATGACTCATCCAGTGCAGAGGACAAACAGAGCCCTCTACCAACAACTGTGCCCTCTACCAAATACTCCTGTCTTGCATGGATGGCATACAGTGCTGGACTCTCACTTTGCTGTTACATGGGAAGGCAGTAGGTCATCTGCTTTCTATTTTGAGTTTCTTTTTCAGAAGTATCCTTTTACTCCTTTCTTCTTTCCTTGGTCCTGTACCCAGTGGTCTGGAGGCCTCACTTCCATTTTCTTTCTCTATCCTGTTTCCATTGGTGGCTGAACCCCTTGGGCTTCTGCTTTCCCTCATTTTTCCCCTTCCTTAGCTCTTGAGGTTTTCAAACTTCATTCTTTTTCCCTTTTGAAATTTCCTATCCTTGCCCCTTTTCTGTTTGGTTATCCTCAGTTCTGCACCTTCTTTCTTTCTTCCTTTAGAAGAAAGCAGCTCTGCATAAGTGGAAGATATCCAGGAGAAAGCTGTTAGATTTCCCTTGATAACAAAAACAGCTTTTTGTCATGGCCAAAGTCGGGGAGCAAAACCACTTCAGCCTCAGTTGATTTGGAGACAGATGGGTATACCTGGGAGAGAGAGACGGGGCAAAACTCTCAGACTCCTGGGGAGCCTTCCCAGTGCTGGATCTTGTTCAGACAGGCAGTAAACAAACTGAGTGGATGTTTAACAAGAACCGAGGTGTCTGGCAAGCGTGAAACCAGAATCTTTTTGGTACTCTGTTTTCAGCTGATCCCAAAGCATGCCCCTGGCCAGCAATCGCACAGGTGGCAGGGGCTGCAGCTACCCAGGAGGCACCCCCGTGCCACACAGCCGGTGCTTGCTGCTGCCAGCCGCAGGGACAGGACTAAACGCCGCTCGCTGTAGAGGTAATTCACACATCAACCGCTTTTTGAGAGCGCTTCACTCTGCCTGAAGATTTATGGGGCTCTCTTTTTTTAAAACAAATGAATAAAGGCCCAAGCTGAGTGTTTTTCCACATATAAATGTCATAAATGTAATCACAAAAACTTCACTGGAGTACCAGTGAGAGCTAGAGCCCCAGCTCAAATGTGTATCACATTAAAGGCCTTCTTGGGGACTCCAGACACAAATTGCTTTCCAGCATCCAGAACCATTTGGAAATGCTTTAATCCTGAAACGGGGGTGGTTTCTAATGGAAATGCTGACAGACCCTCCGTTGTAGCAGCCGAAGCAGGCAGGGCCGTGATAATGAGCCCTGTATGTGTGCATGTGGAAAGCATGATGCTAACTTCAGAAAACAAGCACTTCCACTGAGCGGTCCACACAGACGAAAAATACCATGCACCGTTTCAGCACAGCGATACTTAAAATCAGCTTTGCTTATGCAGGGGCATATTGGGAACAACCGTCGGCATTAACCCTGCGTGTGCTACGCTTCCAAAACCAACAGGTCTTAATTGCATTTGTAATAACACTGTAATTACCTGCAAATAGTGCGGCACTGAATAGCCACGACTAGCATGTTGAAATGCTGCATACGCCGATGGGGTTCTTTAATACGCACAAGTGCACCATAACCACATCTCCTCTCACTTCTTATACGCTGTGGCCATGACCCTAAGAAACAGGTGATGCTTCATTTATTGCTCATGTCTCCGCATACCACTGCTAATGCTAGTGACTGTGGATTTTGTACACGTCTTTGGCAATCTCAGTGACCTGGGTCACACCAGCCTGAAGAAACCTGTCTTGCAAACATGCCCAGGTGATTAATTTCAACAAACAGGTTGCTTATATGAGTGTAATTACTCACTTGTGCAAATGGCAGGATCGGTGCACTGACCTGTATTAGGCACATTGTAGTACATCTCCCCATCGGTTCTTTTTCACTGTTAATCAGAGGACTGAAAATCTTGCAACATTTAGACAGCTTGAGGTTGAAGGCTGAAATGTCACTTTTAAAAGAGGGTTAAAAAGGTCGCACAGCTGCAAATAATAATAGCCCAATGAAAATCAGACTCTTACTGCAGCCCACTTCAAGAATAACATTGAAACAGGAAACAAGCCTGCTTGATGTTTTTACCAGTAAGGCAATAAGATTACTGCTGAGTTTAAAAAGGGGGAGAGAGTCAGAAAGGAGTATGCTTTCTTGGTGTCAGTTGGTAGAACTATTTTTCTGATCCAGAAGGGACAATCATGGGGCACTGAAAAATCTCCTTGAGGAGCATGGGGTGCTTCCCCCTGGATGCTGCTGAGAGGGGATGTAGCTTGTTGCTGTGTTCTGAGGGTGTTTTTGTTTCTTCTGTTTGCTTTTTTATTTCTTTGTTATGTTCTTGTATTCCTCACTGCTGGCTTCAGTTTTATTAATTCTAATAAAAATATTTAGTAGCATCTTATACAGAAATCAAGAAACGGAAGAATGTCTTGGCTTGCTGCAGAACTTACTTGTTTCTTTTCCATGTGACATGACTTGGAGAAATCTTTCTCTGTTTCTTTTATATTTTTGTTTATTTATTTTTCTAATTGGAATACCTTAGCTGCTCCTAAGCAGGGTGATATTTCAGAAGAGTGGCAGGCTACAACAGCATAGCAGATTTCCTCACTTACATATTCTGCCAGTAAGGCTCTTTACGTGGTCACAATAGGGCAATAAATGCTGACAGATGTTGTTAACATCTCTATTAAAATTCAACCCCCTCTTCTGCTGCATAATGCATTCATGCCTATTGTTAATAATATCAGAACTAATGCTGACATATCAACATAAGTGCTCACTTATATTTATAGTTCTTGTATGTTGCTTTGAAGAGGCCATGAAGTTGCAGCAAATTGAGTTATTGATAAAAAGAAGTAAAAAAAACAAGGCCAAGCAATCCTTAAACTTTTCAGTCGTCGTAAGTTTACCCGATATTCTTTGTGTGCATTAATTTTGGCAGTCATGTAGCACCATGGAAGGTGCATGAGCGTAACTTGAATATTTAAGACCCCGAAGGTTAATAAGCACCTTAATTTAGATGGAAAGGTTGCTGTGATTTATTTTTATTAGGTGAAGTAGAAATGTTGCCATTGGTTGTGTTATTTCCTTCATGCATGCTGAACCACCTGCGAGCACCGTGAAAAAGGAGACCTGGGTTGTGTGGCCCTGCAACAGAAACGGGGTGCGTGAAGAGGTCTGGGTGCCAGGGACAGTGTATGCCTGGCTTTAGTCTGAACTGCAGGATGGGAGATGCTCAACTGCATCTTGAAAAGGATGCTGTGCAAGTTGTGCTGTGCATAACCAAAAAAGAACTCTGCTGCTGTGAACTCCCATCCTCTGGTTACAAACCTGGGGTTAGATCCCCTGTTGCCTGCGTTCACCCGCAGCTCTTGTAGGGTTCAGTTGGGAGGGGCAATGCAGGAGGTTCATGCTCATAGTCTGGATTTTCAGCTGCTTATTTCTGGTCATCATTCAGGCATAAAACTTGAGTTGCTGCCGTAGGGTAGTCATACACCCTTTCAAAAAGCTTTCACTCATTTACTCTCCTAAGAGATCAACACCACTACAATCACAACCGTAGTGATAGTGTTACATGTAAACACAAACTGTGCTTAGTGCAGTTTGACTTGAGGGCATTGTACTATCTGGTAACTTGTTTTATGGGTCAAGTCATGCTAGGCAGTATCCTGGAGGGCACAAATGATGTAGCCATTCCGGATTATTACTTTCTTTCATTTTCTTTAAGTTTAGCCTCTGAAAATCGTCTGCAAAGGGTGATTTTCATGGGAACCAGCCGCTGCTTGTACGTTTGTGGTAAATGTCTGGATGTTGGATCTGACACCTTTTGAAGTACTGAGAATAAAATCCAAGTCCACATTTTCCTGGAGTCGATCCTCATGGTCAGGATGCTACACTGAGCATATTATTTTGGTGTTTATTTCACGCTATCTACATAGATAACCCTGATAATTATTAAATCGTTATCAAAGCACATACCTATGGACTTTGGGACTAAATCTCGATGCTTAGGGAGGGGAGAGAAGTCTTAGATTTTCAGTACTCAAGTAGGAAACAAGATCCAAGTAATTCATGGCAACGTTTTAAAATTCACTTGGACACTTGGGACCAGAATTGTTGCCCTCTGTTTTCTTTAACTGAGTATCATCCATTGTTCTGCTATTGAAAACGCAGTTGTCACTGTCCCCCAAGGAGGGGAGGAAGAGGTAACATAAACATTTGGCAGTGCTTCAGTTGCAGGGGTAATTGAGATCTCAGATAAAGTCTTTTTTTTTTCTCTTTTTATTCTGTGAAGAGGTCTTTAGGAAAGGCAACATCCCAGGGTCACATACCATAAATAGAGGAGCATTTAAAAATCAAACTAGCTGGAGGTTTTGTTTTTGTTTTTGTGGGGATTTGTTTGTTTAGTCAGTTATCTCTCCGCTGGTTGTTTCTCTCAAGCAGAATAGCATTAATTCTGAGAATTTTTATTACTTCACCTCTGAAGAGCCTGTCTATGCACAGTCTAGAACTGAAATAACTGAAATTAGAAGGAATTTAACACCTTTAGTTATTTTAGTATAAGCCTTGATGTAAACATGCTCTTTCATTTCTGATTATGAGTGTTCTATTTCAGTTTAACATAGATGTAAGTTAAATCAAAACAGGATATGAATAATCTTAAGGGAGTAAATTAGGTACAATTGTAGTTATTTCAGTTCTTGCCTTGTGCAACTAGATAGCTGAGCTAGGGTCTTTCTTGACACCTGATTGTATTTGGTGCAATGAGTCGCCTGTCTCAGCCGGGTTTTGGTAGAGGTGTCTATACCAAGAACATCAGATGGTGCTAACTAGCAAGCACCTTTAGGGGTAGAGTCATTGGGGAGGTTAAAGGTGAAATAAAAATCGGAGGGGATTCTTTACTGGGAGTTGGTGGAGATGGCAAAGGATGTTCTGCTGCCTTTCTTTTCTCTGCCTGGTCATAAGTAGGAAATATACTCTCAGTCTAATGCTATCCACTAGAATAAGTTATAATTAAAAGGAAAAAGAAAAGTTATCACCCAACAGTTTTGTTTCTTTGAAAAACGTACATTACTGAAAATAATTTCTGTAAGTACAAGTCTGGGCTGATGTTCAGGTTAACGGGGGGATGCTTGCAGGGGATGGTGGCAACTCTCAGAAAAAAAGCATATCTAACAACAAAAGTAAGCATAGTAAAGACATTCCTGATAACTGGAAGTGACAAACTGTGGTTTTAAAAAATTAGATGTTCAGATTAGGTTTAAAAAAAATAGCAGAGTGGAGTGATTTCAGCACTTGTCCTTCAAATTTTTGTAGCTTCAGAATTAAATTCTTCTTCTCCACCAGGATATTTGTTTTTGTTCATGAAAGATTCACATAAACACTTCTCAGATATTTGTCTAAGTGGGGTTGTGGTCAGACTGAATTTTAAGGGATTTAAAGTGTAATGTCATACATCGTGCTTTAAGGTGGGTCACCTATTATTTTCCAAATTGTAATGCCAATTGTAACAACAGGCTCAAAAGACTGAGAAATAAGTGACTTATTTAAGTCCTAGGCTGTTACTAACAAATGATTTTTTGTTCATGCTGCTCAGGGACACTGCTGTAACATTGACCCAAATCAGCTGCGTTGCTGCAGTCTGAGGGCAAATGCTTTCCTCTTGCTATGTTTATTCAAGACCCAGGGGCTCTCCCTCTGGCTTCAGGGCAAAATTACAGGGCTGTAACTGCTATGAGGAAGCTGCAGTTTTAGGCAAAACTTCTCGAGCTCCTTAGGATCCAGTTGGTCTTTTAAAGGCTGTTGATGCAGATTCGTATGGTACATGTACAGAGCCTGTATGTAATGTATTTAAGTTGTTAATACTGAACAATAAGGCTGAAGAACTTCAAAAAGTGGGCTCTTTCTCAGAAATAACCTAGACGTCTGGTTTTAATGTGGTTCAGCGGGAACCAAAGAAAAAGAGGTAAAAACCCTTAATTCAAAATATTTCTGAACAGACACGGTCTTATCTAATAACAACACTGAACATATGCTTTTTTTCTGAGGCAGGATTTCTGCTGTGAAAGCCTAATGGGGTTTTTTCTTCCTTCAGAGTAAGTATGTACTCAGGAAGGAGTAATAAGAGCTTAAACTGTAGGGAGCCTGCTGAATATTAGCAAATTTAGTACTTTGAGGATGAAACTTTGCCCTGGTCTGTTTTGGGAGTTTGAAATAAAAGTAAAAACCGTGAAGACTGCATGTTGCATGTGTGTGTGAAGTTTAGAATGTGTATATTCATAGGTTCCCTTTCTTTCCCCCTCCCCCTTTTAACATGTAGATTTATGAGGAATCAAAGATGAACTTGGAGCAGGAGAGGCCTTTTGTCTGCAGTGCCCCAGGCTGCTCACAGGTGAGTGGAGTCAGCGGTGATATTAATTGAGTCCTCAGCACTAGCTCTGGCTTGTATAATGCCTCCTGATATATTAACACGTCTAATAATAATGTGGGTGGGTTGTTTTTTTTGTTATTTCTTTAAGTCCTTTCCCACCCCCCAATTCCCTCCTTGCCCTACAAGATATTACTACAAAATATTTAAAGCAAACATAACAGCCATTCAACAGTGAGTTGGTAGAAGTGCTTCTCAAGCTGCTTCTTCCTCATCCCTAATCCTAATGTTTCAAACCAGGTATTGCAAATTCCTTAGGAGCTAGTAAGAGAGGACACACTAGGCAAGATGCATTTGTCTTTTTTTTGCTCATATGTACAAGGCAATGTATTACATTTCTCAATAGATACAGAAAATCTCCTGATGATTTTTAATACGTAAATAAATGCCACCTTATTAGCTATTAAAACAAAAAACAAAAAACACAAAATCTTTGAGAGAGTTCTCTACTAAATATTCTCCATTGAAAATGCAGCCTATAGATAAATTCTGCTCCTGTTGGAGATTCCTGTTGACTGACAATCCACCACGTGCCTCTGAGGATATGATCTGACCTGTAATGTGAAGTTTTATATTGAAAAAAAAATGAAGTTTAAAAAACCTGAAGTGACAAGTATTTTACCTGCTGAGATTTTTGATTGGGACTTATGTGTTTTTCCTAAAAATAAAAAAAATACTATGCTCTCTTCCCATGTAGTGGTGAGGGAAGTTCTGTGTGTGACACCTCCCACCCTGATTTGGTTTAGTGACAAGCGTTTGCAAGTAAAATCTTCAGGCAAGGACATCTTTGGGGCTTTTGCCACAGGCTTCCTGTATGCATCTGTTTTAAGTGATTTAGCTTACCCATTTCTCAGATTCCCCATTTCTTAATGAGGATAATATTTCCCTCTGTGTTGAAAGTTTTCAACTGGCTCATATTTTTACAAACTTTTATGTTCCCATGGTGGAATGACTGGGAACAAAGTATTGTGTGGTTATCACAAGAGTGTAGATGTAGTTTTTGTTAGGAACTGAAATAAGAAAAAGGAGAATTCTGAGATCCTGTTAACAAAAGGCCATGAGCAGCTTTGCCGTTTTACTAAGTGGGAGCCTTTCTATAGATGCTGGAGTGCATCTTTCTGATTGCCTCTCTGACCGAGGACTTGTGCCTCCAGATCTCCACAGGCAGAATTAAAACCCTCACTGGACTACTCTGTCACAGAGGTAGGATAAAAATATCTGAGTCTTATAGTCAAAGTTTGTTTAAGTTTTACTAAATTCTAGAACAAACTTCCACTCACATCAGTGGACTTGAGTGTTTTCACTCAGTGGAGGGAAGCTGATCCAAAAAAGCTCACTTAGGTGCTCAGAGACCTTACTTTGTTGCATACAGTTACAGTTTGGGAAAGTGATAAGTGTAGATGTGACTTCATTATAAAAAGCATTTAATTTCTCATTCCAAAATGTGATCTCTTTTTATTATAAAGGAGGAATTGACAGAATCCACCTCAGCTGCCTGGGGACTTGCTTGTCCATCAGCCAGTGCAGATGTGTGTTTGAGGCTGAGGATGTTGGTATTCTGCATAAGGAAGAAAGTAATTTACAAAAAAACACACAGAAGCTTGAACTGAAGGAACAGCTTCTCCTCAGTTGCACAAGGCCCTCTTTAAGCCTGGCTGATTTCACCCTGAAGACAAAGTATGGCGTTTCATGAAGGAAAATCCATTTCCATGAGAAGAAACATGTTTTCTGTCTCACAGTCCCATTGAGCGAGGTCTTTCACAAATTCCATTTGTTCTTAACTTAAATTTCTAGTGCTGCATTTCTTCCAGATGAGTAAGCAATGAACCAGGATTTGACAGTGAGGAAAAGTTCTTGGGGATATATATATATATTTATTTATTTATTTCCAGAAAACTCATTCCCATTATTTATGCTGCTTTGTCTATGGGCTTACAGAAAGTCTTAGAAGGTGTAACCTACTTCAGCTATTTATACCATAGCCACAAGCAAAGTCACTTAGCCAAGAATATGCTGTGTTGAAAGCCTTTTGTCGCTTTAACTCTGTCATTGCCAGTTTTTGACAGTTTTGTCCTATTGTACCTGTTGCTTAAAAAAATTATTTTAATATTTATTTTTCCCCAAGCCATGGTAAACATCTCTTGGCCTTTGCTAGTCCTGAAATAACCCTGTTAAAACTACTACAGTAGTTTGTAACAAAGGTCTGTATATGCGCCTTCTGGTGAAGAAAACAATTTCGCTCTTAGAGCACAGGTATTCAAGTGTTTCAGCTTTTTTCAAGCCTGTCTCTTCTTTGTCTTGTTTTAAAGAAGCTATTTGTTGTAAAATTATGTTATCAGATTGTAAAAAACAAAAACAAACAAACAAAAACTTTTAGCACACCTGTTAGTTTCTTCCAAAGCAGGACTCCGTCTTCTCTGCTTGACAAAGGGAAGGAAGTTAATTTAGTATTGTAAAGGATTGTAAACAGTTGTTAGCTACTGAGCACCATTGCACTCATTGCACTGGCAGTTTTAATCAAGTGAACATACCAGTTTTCCACAAATAAAGATGAATTTTTCATGAATACTTTTGGGTAGGTGAAGGCTGGCTTCTTTGATTATTTTTATTGTTGTTCAGCAGATAGAGGTTGCAGAAATACTCAAAAGCAGAAAAATCCATTGAAGTGATTTAAGATATGCTGTATTACTTTGCATTTGCCGTGGGCTAAGAGTACACACAATAGCAGTTATCACAGTTCCTCAGACACGTGGTGACCTGTGAGGCGGTGGTAATGAAGCATGTGTCCGTGACCCTTAGAAACCAAAACTTGGTCTTGCAACTTTTTTAAGCAAATACATGACCCCTTTCTGTTTGTAACCCCAAAAAGCACTGCAGCAAATACATTTCTAAGTACAGATATTTGTTACTCATATTCACTTGCTGTTCCTGTGCCATTTGGACACATTTCTGGCAGGATACATTTCTTTCTCTCTCTCATTTTTGAAATTCTGTCTAATGCCAAAAGTTTATTAGAGAATTAAATTCTTTTTTTTTCTTCTTCTTTTTTTTTTTTTTTCCCTTCCTCTCTCTCTGTGTTTGCCTGACAGCGTTTTCCAACAGAGGATCATCTGATGATTCACAGGCACAAACATGAAATGACTTTGAAGTTTCCTTCAATAAAAACAGATAATATGTTATCAGGTAAGAAGACACAAATTCAAGAGTCAAGATAACTATTCAGATGATGTTGAAAGCATGACTCCTACTGGAAAGCTACTGGCAAAATACCTCCAAGACTGGTTTCAAAAAAAACCAGCTCCACTTAAATAACAAGTAGAGGTGGAATAAGCTAGACTGTGTACCTTTGGACAAAAAGACAGCTGCCATTCTTATGCCTTCCCACAGGTTTGGCACGAGAGGGAAGGAAATTGTTGAACCTCAGCCATGCTGGCAGCTCTATCACTGACTCCCTTGTCAACATGCAAGTGAAATACAGGCACTTAAGCGCATGTCACCTGGGAGCCCAGCAGTGAGCGTGTTAATGAAGTGCCTTTGTACCATTCTTGTAAGACTCACTATTTTAAGTTTGACAGGCTCACTTCAGCAGCTGTAACAGGCCACCTTTATGTGAGCCACCTTCATAAAGGCCTGGCCACTGTAAATAGCTGTAAATCCTCCATTTGAAGAAAGGTAAACCTTTACCAGTGGGTAATATCCAGTACTCTTTCTCCCTAGAATTAACCATTTCTCTCCACACTCCCCTCTGCACCTCCGCTCCCCGTGCTCCCAAATCACACGCAGAAGATATTGGATACAGAACTATCCTTATGTGCAATTGCAGCCTTTAGTTTATGTGGTTTTCTCATACTCTTATTGGAGTAACAACACATTGGTGGCTTGCTGGCATTCAGCAACTTCTGGGTAAGGTCAAACTAACCCTAATCTTACCATTTCTCTCCTCTCCTATTCAGCAAAAATTCTTTCACCTCTGGCCATTTTAGGTGCACACATGTCATGGTTAAGAGGTTCTCCAACAGGCTAACACTTATGTATTAACCACTTCCATTTTTATGGAAAACACAGTTCAGTAACAATTCCTTGCAAATATTTGATTTGGCTTTTGTTTTGTTTGTCTTTGCTTTTGGGACTTCAGGTACCAGTGAGAAATCAGGCAGACCTCATCCCAAATAGAATTTCTTCTCTTATTACTCTTGCAGGTGCCATAGTGGACTAAGATTAGTAAGAACCAATATGCAGTACATTGAAGAGTAGGGCTTTTAAAGTGTGTGTGTGCTGGCTATGCCCACAGAATCCTGTGTTTGCAAGCACAAATGAAAAAGTGCTGCTCTTGCACTTGGCAGTTACCTCTGGCAGTGAAACTGCTTGAAGACATCTGTACTGTGAACATGTTCACCCTGCAGAAGTGCTCAGTTTTGTTAGAACTTTCTGTTTGGCAAGAGTTTGGCTGTAGGGCAGTTTCTAAGGAGTATATTTGATCATCAAGGGTCCCCTGAGTAGATTAGCTCCATTTATGTTTGGTAATTTCTATGATACAGCTGTCCCATTCCTTCTGATGGATTGCTTTTTGAGGCAAAATGGACTGGCTTCCACCACTGCCGCTGGTAGTAGGGCCCCTAGACCTGCAGATAGCCAGCTAAGTATGTAGAAGGGCAGATTTTTGTGTCCAATAGGGTTACAAATTGTTTCTGATGGATGTATTATTTGCACTTTGTGTATGAATACCCTCTGTAATAATGAGAGTGAAAAGCTGCACATGTTCTCAAAGACTATGGCAAGCATGTCTGAGCAAAATGGCCTGGCAACCTCGTGCTGTAGTGTATGTTGTTTGTTTTTATGTTCATTTGGTGGATGTGTTTGTCATTTTGCAGTCCTTAGTTTGGGAGCATCATAGATCTTCCCCTCACTGAAGGGAGACGCTGAAAAATGGTTGTTTCATTACCCAGCTAAACCCTGGGGAAATCTAAATACCTTAACGTTTAAGATGCTTTATTCTTAGATTTTGTAATGAAAAAATAATGATATATGGGAAAAAGAGAGAGACTTTTTTCTTAGACATTTGTCTTCATGTCTTCCTTCTTGTTTTTTTTTTTTTTTTTTCATTTTTGCTCATTTGATTTTTTTTTTTTTAATTATTTCTGTCATCAGTAGTTTCAAAGAACTGCAGCAGCAATTGCCCTATAATAAGCCAGGTGCAATGTTACTGAGTGGTGTTGTTTTTCTTTTTTTTTTTTTTTTAAGCTGTCAAGAAGTCAGTCTCTCTGTTTTTTTCCAGTATGTTGTGTACTATCTTTTAATGTGTTGTTTTGTGTTTGAATCCATTCGTTATTCCAAAAAGAAAGTGAAAAATTTGTAAGTAGTGTGTGCAAAATAATGGGCCATATGTTTTCAGGTAGCCGTTAGTATTATCTTCTATGTTTTAAGACATAACTAAGCCCCAGTCTGGGGTCAATATAACATCAGTAATATTTAGTATGCGCTAAGCACATCTTGTATGAATGATTATTGGAGGTAGACACTAAAATTGATAGGATTTGGGTCTTGTATCAATATAACATCTTAGAAACTGACCAAAATACGATTCAGGAAGTAGGAACATGTTTTTCATGTGAAATCTGTGATGAGATCTGAAATATCAATTTGCCAGTGGGAGGTAAAATTATGTGCTATATATAAAGGTATATGTTGTTATGTAGCTGGGGTCACTATTTAATAAACAAGGTTCTATGACCCAGCTGAAATTATTATGGTGAAATTATTGGCTGACTAATATGGTAAGTCTGGCCAAGAGCTTTCCTTGTTATCACCTAGCTCCACTATATTTACTTCAATTTTTTGATGCTGACTGAAGAACGAGTTCTATAGTATCTGGCAAATCTTGAACTAATTCAGAAGCTTCAGGTACATTCACTATACAGGTTTATGTTCTCTGATGAAAGTCCACAAGGGTCATTTCATTAAAATGTAAGTGTGTGTCTTGTTGAATAAATTGATGTTCATTTAAAAAGTCAGAAAAAGGTTAGTAATACTATTTGTTCCTTTTCGTGTGTGTATTTTGTTTTTGTTTTAAAGCCTTGTTGTGAGTATGGGAAGAGAGTCATTGACAATTTCCATTTCCAGCTTTCTTAGCCAAAGGAGAGCCATTCGAGTTAACACAGAATAGCTTGTGAAACTTTTGTGAGTTAGTCATCCTTGTAGGAAACTTTATAGTTATGTTGACTGAAATAAATGTCATTTCTGCTGTTGTAATGTTCTAACTGAACATTACATTGCTTTGAAACTCAGCAGTTTGTTAAGCACGTCAAAGCTTTTTGTTGTTGTTTTCACAACACTGAAATATTAAAGTCTGTGGGACACATTGTTCCCTCCAGGTAAGTACTAAAAGCTGTATGGAACTGAACTTTGGGAGGGGGTGACACTGAGATTCCTTACATATTAGATTGAGAAGGGAAGGAGTGAAACCTTACCATCTTTGAGGGGGGAAAAAAAAGTGCCCTTCCAAAACTGCTGAAACCAGATGAAGAGGAGACTAGGATTATTTGTATGGAACCCTTGTTTCTTCCTCATTATACTTACTGAAATCCTATCCTCTAGTTTATTTTATTTTATTTTATTTATTTATTTATTTTTGTAGCAAAACCCACTGTAGAGACATAAAGTCTTCAGATGTAAAAGAGCACCTGCAAAGGTGCAAATGCATTACTTTTCCAGGTACTACCTGTGTCAGTGAGGTGACTTATGTCATCCGTGGTTGACTCATTTTCTTTCTTGTTGTGACTTGTACAGGGAGGTTTATCTAGACAAAAATTTTGTAGAGTTCGAAATGATTGGATATAAGGAAAATAGTTTTTGATTTCTTTTTCCCTTCTGTGTCTTTTGCTTTACCAAATAATGAAGTGTCAATTGCACTCTTTTCTTCTAAAATTTGAGCGAGCAATTTCTGAGCAACCAAAAGAGATTGAAGATGTGTTGCACTCAGTATGTATACCCTCACAGAAAGCCCAATCAGTAGTTTAGGCAGTGAGTCTTTTGGAAGTAAAGCTCTTGGGAGCACACAGTCGTGAGCCCTTTTGTGAGAGCAGTTCCGCTAGGTGCACCTGGGTGCAATTCTTTCTTCTCTACTCTTTTGTCATCTACCTGAGGTCTCATTACCTTGAGCTTCTTGGTACGCTTGGGTGGTATCCTGCTGAATCAATGAAGAAACTTTCTTGACTTTCTCAGGACATTCCTCTTCTCTTGTGGCTGTTTGATGGGCAGCCCTTCAAATTTCAGTCCTAGTCCTGTTACTCTGACTTTGTTATCATTGCCTGAAAGTATAACATGGGTAAGTATATAACTTCAACAGAGCCCACAGCTGAACAAGCCAAATGGCTGTTATTACTGCACGTCAGACTAAACATTTTAAAGATGAAGAATCAAGTTACGCTTTGGAGCTGTGCTGTTAGATAGCTTTTATTAAGGATGAATAATGTTTGCAGTAGTTTAATGGTCAATACAAACTCTAAGAATATGGAAGTGTTTTTTTTTTGGTTCTACTTTTTTTTTCTTAACTGGTATCATCTTTTAAAGTTTTCATTCATGCTTTGAGGGATGAAATTTTGGGATCTGAGGTAGTTTTACAAAATGGATTGAGGATGATTCATATAAACTCTCTATACAACAAGCTAATGTTGCATTTGATGGTATTGTACTTAGTAAGGCTGTTGGTTTGAAAGCAGTATATTAAGACTTAGTGTCCTTTCAGAGGCTATTTCTGTAATTAAAAAAAGATAAGAAAAAAGAAACGAACAGCCAAGCATAGTGAATATCTAATGGAATCTTTTTCTTTATTGAGGACTTCAAATTTCCCGTAGCCTTACAGCACATTTTCAATATGTCTGGAGAAGCAAGATGCATCACTTCAGACGCTGAGGACAGATTTTCAAAATAGTCGCCAGCCAAAATATATTCTGTGTATCAGGTTCCACTCAAAATCTGATTGCTGACTTTCCTCCTTTAATATACAATAGGTTGAGTTGGGATCTGCACAGGATTATACCTTCTGATCTTGCTCTGGGGCTTTTATGTTGTCCATTTACATTTTTGAGGTTTATTTGAACTTAATGTTTCTTGCAGCCTTTCTGGCTATGACTATGTAATTAGAGAGTCAGATTATTCATCTAAGTAACAGGCTGAACAAAATATTTATTGCCCAGTCTGAAACTTGGTGGGTTCTGTGTTCAACCTGATGGTAAAGGTCAGATAGAAATAACTTCTTAATTGTCAGATGGAACAGGTTAGCTAGAGGGAGATGCCTGAAAGCACAGGAAACTAGTGCTGGTGGCAGCTTGAGATGGAAAGATCTTTATTTGTTGAACAATAGGACTGGATTGGGATGGCTGGTCAACATAACAAACAGCCAGATACCTACAGTTAACCCAAACTGAGCCAAGTCCCAAACTGCCCAGTTCAAAATGCAGTTTGGGTCATTGAAGTCCTGGGCTGCATGGTTAACAGTGTGCATGCAGGACAGTTTCCTACAGTAACTCATGTCCTCAGCAGGAATGCTGAGAGTGGTGCTAACTCTGTCTGAGTTTTGGTCCAGATGGGTCTGGCACATCCACTTGCTGAAGTACAACAAACCAGAGCCCTGTTCTCAGTGAGCCTGCAATAGTTGTGGGCGCTAGTGATAGCAACAAAAGGTTTGTTTGTACCAAACAGGGAACAGTGAGGTCAGGCACAAGCTGTTGGAACTATCAATGCATTTTTAAGTGCTGAGAATTAGGAATATTTTATTAATTCTAGGAGACCTGAATGTGTAACTTATGCTAGGGTCTCATTTGTGATATTGTTCCCAATTAAAACATAAGAGCTTGCCTAATTTAGGTTAAAAAATAACTGTGATGTTGAGAGTAATCTCTTCTAAAAAATTTCCCTCCTTCTGAGGGAGAACTTGTTTTCTAGGGGCAAAATAGTTGCCTCAGGAGCAAAGAAAGTCCACTGGGTTTGCTAACCCTGAAGTCCTGGAATCAGTGGATGCAGTGTAATTACTATACTGTGTATAAAGTGTCAACATTTTAAAGTTGGGATCTTTATCAGTTCTGCTCTCATATAAACACAGAGGTTTCATGGACTTCTGGTTTCTATGAATGTTGAAGGATGAAGTATTGCAAGGCAGAAAGAGCTCTTGGTTTACATCTGGCTGAGCTGGCTTCCAGAAGGTCTGTGGATGGATTTCAGGGTGTTTGGTGTTTTTTTTTTTTTCTTTTTTTCTTTTTTCTTCTCTGCCTTGACTGGGAGGAGAGGAGGGAAGGGGGGACTGTCTGTTGTAATAAAATCTTGTTCTGAATTCTTGCTGGTCAGATTCTTGGATCATAGAAACTACACCAACTGTATGGGGAGATTGATGTAGTCATTTATGATCACTGTGTTGATATGTAGGTAATGTAAATAGTGTCATTAATCTACCAGCTTTGATACCTCTAGATAACACAGCAGTTAACTGGAAAGACTGACCATGGCTCAGTGTGTTTCAATGTATGTAACACAATGCATTTCATTATTTCAGTCTGCTTATGGCACAGAAGATACGCTTTTGGTACACCTAGAAAAAGCAATACGAAGCCTTTGTACATTTCCTCTGAATTGTTTGTTTTCACTGTTAAAGTGGATTTATTTCACTGAGATTTTTTTTTCTGTCTTACATTCATGGAATAGATGCTGAGCAAATAAGGAGCAATCATACTGACTTCAGTTACACCTATCTTATAATTGCTTTATTACCCATCAAGTTGCCTCTGACCTGATGTAGTCTGTTGTCGTAATGCCTGATTTCTTGATGGGCTGTGTACCTTAATGAGAAATAACACAAATAACAAGACTTCATCTATGTTAGTGTATTCTTGTCCACCCTGTCCCCTACCTCCCCCCATGCCCCACAGAAGAAAATTTAGGATTTTTGGTTTTGGTTAAAGTGGTGCTATCTGCTTGCTTATTATGAAACCCTAACTTCTCATCTTGGTCAAGAAAATGATACCTTTCTTACTTGATATGGATATACCACTTCTAAAAATAAGATGTTTCGTGTATTTGCCTCACATTCAAATACTAACATACCCTTTAGGCCATACTTGGCAAGGATTAACTTTCTGTTTTTCTACAAAGCCATTGTGGTGTTTGCTAAAGTAATATTTAATCCTTTTTGGAAATAAAATCCTTTGCTCCTGCTTTTTAGTGCACTGAATTTCCAGTGCAAATTCCAGTCCATGGTCCAAAGACAACTCTGGTGAAAATCTACTGAGTTCAGTGAGGTTACCCTAGAGATCAGTTTGGCAGCCCTTGTTTAGGGTATGGACCTGTGAAGTGCTGAGTGCCCTCGGTCCCCATCAACGTCAGCACATCGTTGACTTGGCTCCTTATGCTGAGTTTTTGTAAGAGTCTTGGAAAGTCTTGTATTTCTGACTCTGGTAATACAGTAGTCAGCTGTGAAAACTAATAGATAAATATGTATGCATTCCCAAACACTTGAGATTTGTTTCCTTTATGCTCACAAGTATAATGCTCAAGCCAAAAGAAATAAACCAGAACTTTAACATTAAGGACTTGCTTTTAATGTTACATCAATATATTGCTGATGGAACATAAATGCAAACCAGTGTATTATCCCTTAGATTACTTAAGAAGGTCAAACCTGTAGGATCATGCCTTCTACAGGTGGAAGTCAGCTCCACTTTGGTTTTGTAAAGGAGGATACTGATCCCTCCCCCTCGCTTTCCAAGTGGAAACTGCATTTTCTCTTGTGTACATTCCTTTTGTGCTGCCTTTTGTTTATTGTTTGCTTTGTGTTTCTATCCTGATCATGTAATGCTCATTGTGTCCCCCCTGTATGGGAACTTGACCAAGCTTAGCTAGGTGCAAAAAACTACTTTTTTTTTTTTTTTTTTTCTTCCAGACCTCACTGAAGTGTGAAGCTTTCTTCTGAGGTCAGAATTGGTCAAGTGTGGGCAACTGAGATTAGTGTGACAGAGTTTTTGTTCTTTAAAGAATTAATTTCAAACAATAGGATAGTTGTCAAAGACTATGCAGAAAATGATTTTTGAAGACAGTCCAATTTTTCCATAAAATCAAGTATTACAAAGCATATTGAACTACAATAAGAAACTAACATAGAAGAGGAGGTTTTGTTAATATAGGTTTGTTAATATGGTTCTGTAGTGTAATTTTGGGGGAGATGAGGAAGCTGAAGTGGAGTAGTGAAGATCTTGCCTCAGAGTGAATACAGTTGCCTCAGAGCTGGTCTTTGAAGAGTTGCTGGCTCCCAAGTTTAGGCTTGATTTTTCATTTCCTGGAGAAAGACTAGCTGAGGTCATCACTGGAGCAACAGTCCACAGGGCAGTTATGCTCATCTGTCTTGCAGGTTTTTGAAAAGAAGGCCGAAAACCTTGTACCTTGAGTCCCTCCAGCTTGTGACATTAAAGAGAATCTTATCCTTCCCTAAAATTTTTGAGAGGGCAAGAAATTCCTAGAGATGAAGGCATGCATTAAAAATCATTTTACTCCAGATCTTATAGTTTATATATATTATCAACACTTTTAGGTAAAAAAACATGCCAGGATGCTTCTTTGTGGTCAAGTTTTAGCTTTTCATTCCTTCAAAAATTATATTAGAAGCAGAACTTCATCATACCATGGCTAACTCCCCATGTGTTGCAGAGTATGTGCATGTTGGAGGTGGTTTCAAGCACTGAAGGCATTAACTAGTGCACATCTGCTACGGTTACCTGCATGCTGTGGTGGAAACGTGCATTATCATGCAGACAGCGCGTTGTTTTGCGTGCGCCTATTCCTGGAGGTTTATGCATAGTTAAATGACCATTTGCACATGTTAAGGATATACACTTGTGTTACATGCTCTGTGAAAATCTGGCCTGTTTTCTTTCTGGTTGAACGATGACTGCTGCCTGTTTTCAGACACTGCTGGCAAGCGTTGTCTGTCTGCAGTTCATAGTCAAACTTCAGTGCTGTGTGGTTTGTTTTTAATGATGATGTGGTAGGAGTGGGATGGCATGAAGAGGTTAGCTAGAGTCTCTCTTCTTCTGGCAGACGGTTTCTCTTTCTTTTAAATGTTAAATATCAGTGATCATTTCTTTTCATATTCTCAGATCAAACTCCTACACCAACGCGCTTTCTGAAGAACTGTGAGGAAGTGGGCCTCTTCAATGATATCGATTGCTCCTTAGAGCATGAGTTTAGGAAGGCACAAGAAGAAGAGAACAACAAAAGGGTGAGTGTTAGCAGACTGAACCCTTCCCTCCCCTTAAGGACACTCTGAAAGCAGATTGAGCTCTATTACCTGGTAGTAACCTTTCGGTTAGAAACTAGATGGCACTCTAAGTTGTGACATGCTTTCAAACTATTGAAACAGTTGACAAAAGAAACCCCAAACCACCACCACCACCACCACCACCAAAAAAACAGCATTAAACTTCTAAAAGTGTGTAACTGTGTTTGCCAGGGTTTGATTCCAAGTCTCTGCTTTTAAGTAAACTATAATAAAAACCACACACCTCTTGAGGGAGAGGCTTGGGAAAATTATATCACCTTTGAAGTGAGGATTGCAAACTTGCTGAAATACAGTACAGGGAAATGTGGATTATGAGGAGGCATTTACTTCAAAAAGTTGTTTTGCTCTTACCTCTGCAACACAGTGGATCCCTGGATTTATTTGTCATTTTTACCAGCTTTATCATGTGTCTTTATTTGTCACAAAGGATTTGTGTTGAAGGGACAAACTTTAACTTGCAATTCGTAGCAGATAATGTATTACGTTTCCAATTAGTATTACATTACTCTCAGTATCTCTATGTTTAGGTTGAATTATATAGGCCACTTTGTATGGGGTTAAGTAAGCTCACATGGCCAAAGATTGTTACGCTGTTTTGAGGGATCCTAATGAGCTGTTAAAACTCTCAGAGAATTGTGAAATAGCTTAATGCACCATAGATGTCAGTGAGAGGTAATGTGTGAAACTTCAGCTTTTCAAGTAAGCATCCAAAGTTCTGGTTGCTTCTGAGAACTAAAACACGTAAGTCACGTGGGGCTTCCTAAAGGAGCATATTGCTTCCTTCTTCCTCCTTGCCATCCCTGAATAACCTGAAAAATGCCTCCCCTTCGCAGTGTTCCCTTTTGTGCCTCTGTTTTCCTCTTTCCCATTTCTGCAGCTCTTGGGAAATCTTATGTGATATGTCCCCTGCCACAGGAGTTCTCCAAGTATTGGACATTGTCTTATTTGGATTAGTTCTCACAGTAAGCTTTATTTGTCTGTCTTGAACATTAACCAGTACCATAGGCTAAAAGTAAGAAAAGAAGGCCACAAAGCAGCTATGGTGCTAAAGCCAGAGGGCACTTCTTAGCTTGCCTCAGCATTATTTTGGCTTTCAAAGTGCCTGTGCCTCCAATTGCAAGTGCTTCCCACGTAGGTGCTGTTTCTTATGGCTGCTGTATTTTGTCTTTTGCTTTGTTTGTTAATGACTGCTGTCCAATTAAAAACTCATACATGTGAGATGTGTGAGTGTGGCTGCTGCAGCTGGTGAAATCTGGAGATAGTAGCATTTTGGGATTTTGGAGGTACTCTGATGCCTACAAATGAAGGCACTAGAGGGCTTTTTGGAAAAAAGTGGTAAGGCTGATTGCTGAAATGCAGAAAGGGAGAGGCAGCATGTAGGAAAAAAATATGAGAAGGGTGTCTAGGAATGGTTTATTTGTGGCTTATAAAGAGGGAGATTGGGACAGATACTGAAGAAGAGGAGAGAGACTGACATAGCATTCTGAGCAAGGAAAAAGAGTCCAAATATGACAGTCCATGTTTTGGTCAAGGGTGAGGAAAATATCCAAGACCAACCTTCACAGCTTTACGTGCAAGATGGATGTTGGGAAACAGTGATGTAATGAGATAAATGTATCTAATTTTAGATTTAATTTTTTAATACTTTTGCTTCTTGTGTGCTGCCAGGGTGAGAACTGGCCAAAATTAAGGAGAACATTTCTGTATTTTCCTATGTCTTCAGTACTGATAATTTGCAAAGAGGATTCCTAAGTGGTTCTTTCTGCTTTGTTTTCAGGAGTAGGAGATGAGCAGAAGTCTACTGATGTGTACTTCTGTGCAACTAGCCATAAATTACAAGGTTTGATGTTGCGGAGTCCATTTCAGTTCACAAGGGGGTAGTTGCACAATCTGATTAAAGCCTAGTCAAAGGCATCAAGTTACCTGATAATACCAGGTGTTGAGTGGCCTCTGGATGTCTTATTCTGCCCTCCTTCTACTAACCCCTGCAGCTGCCATTAGTGATCTCCAGGAAGCATGATGGGAAGAGGGAGAAATTATATACATATAAAGTTAAAGTCACACTGACTAGATAACCTTGTTCTGTGTTTTCAATTAGTCTGCTGTACGTTCATTCATACATTACTGACTAAAAGATAGGAATCTGAAGCAGGCCCCAGAAGGGCTTTACACAAACGCAAGAAACAAAGGCCACAACAGAAGGGGACTCCTCTGTAACTACTGCTAACGAAATACTTCTAACAGCCTGTACCTGGAATAAGTGCAAAGTAGCATTCTTGTAACAGATCTACCAGCACTGAGAGACCAATACTAGCAGCATGAAAGTCTTACTCATGTCTCAGAAGATTCTTCCAAAAATATTTTTGGTCAGGTTAATTTCTTTGGAGTCTGAAAGAAAGCTTTGTTTATTTTAGTATATCACTGTGGCTAAACACACAGCTTGACACTGAAATCTTATAATAGAAAAACACTTTTTTTCCCCCTCTTTGAGAGTCATCACTTGAAAACTCAAAGAATACAGTCCAATTAGCTTTTCTTTCCCTCATCTTTCCCTCTTCTTTCCCTCTTTCCCTCCTGGGAAGGGGGAACCCACAGGTAATCCATGAGAATTTGTTGTGATTAAGCTGGTTATGCAGACTGGTGACATTTCAAATTAGGTGTGACTTGCTGAGTGCATAGTTCTAGGAACACTGTATGTACCCTTTTTGGAAAGGTAGTATTGAGGGGAAAGCGCTTATATTACTATCCTAGCTGTTTAACCTGGAACAAATCACTTTCATTCTGTCATGGTTGCTCATGTGTAAAGTGGGAGTAGTGTGTCTTTCTGCTTCCCATACTTGATATATCTTATCTATGAAGATTATAAGTTCATCCATCAAAGACCATCTCTTAAATTATACTTGGGTTAGCCTTTTTCTTGGGGACTGAACAGACTCAAGTAATAGTGATGATGAGGATCTCCAGGCCCTGAACTGAAATGAGAAAAGGAAAGTTATAAATGGAAATGAGATTGTCAGTTTGTTTTGGCTCCTCCATTGTCTATACCAGCAAATATTAGCAAGAAGTCTCTTCTCAAGAAAGGCCCACTCCCTGAAGGCAAAGGATGCTGTAGGTCAGAAATAAGCATATTGGTAATCATATGAGAGAGGCTTTTTGCATCCTCTTGATGGCACTCTTCCTGACACAAGCATAATCTCAAATTCACCACCAAAATTAATATAGATAAAAGCATACCTATACTATCTTTCCACATTCAAAGTGTAAGCATTAAAGCTCTCAAGAGCTTGAGGCAGGCAAAGTTGACAGCTCTGCCTCAGACAAAATTTGCAGCCCAAGTCAGCAAGGCAGGAAATGCTAGCACCTTAGCCTGCTAGCTGCAGGTTTTAAGTTTGCGCTGCTCTGAGCATTAAGTACCCAAAGGACTTGTGATGCATTTTACTTGCAAACACATGACCTTTGCTGCTACTGGATAGGCCCTCCTGTCACATCTTGTTTTTAGCGTTAAGGTTGGGTCTGGTGGAGTATTGTCAAGGATGGGAAGAGTCAGGATTCATTTGTGAACTAATTGGACCTGATTCATTAAAATGCCTCTTGTCTGACCTCCCTGCATGAAATGAGAATGTAAATGCACTCAGCATACCACGTAGAATACTACATACAGTAACACTTAGAAGTAGTGAGTTGAATTGTTTTCAATATGAAGTCATTTTTAAAATCACATTCTGCTCATGTTAGAATTTGGATGCATCATTTCCTCAGGCTTATCCTGCCATTTTGAAATCTTCTAATCAGCACTCAATGTTGCAAGATAATAAGTAAACTATGCAAATGAGGCAGGGAAACAACTAGAGCTTGCTTATAATGTAGGTAGTTCAATGTCAGTACAGGAAGCTCGTAGCCAGCAAGTCCTCAACACGGCTTAATATTCCAGTTCTAATAGACTGTCTCACTGTAGGCACCTTACTGCTAGAAAAGCATCAGCAAAATGAAATAGTCCAGTGAAGAAAAAAAGACAAATATGATGGTTGCATAGGTTCACATGATTAATGTGCAGCACAGAGCCATGTTTCAAGAATTTTTTTTTCTGTCTATTTTTCTAGTAATGCAGGATAGGAGACCTGCAGATTGGTTTCCTTCTAAGCATGATCTTGTTGGGAGGTGGTGTCAATGCTGCAGTGTGCCAATGTAAAATGGTATAACTTTTGAGTGTGTGCCCTTCCTCTACAGCAATCCTGTTAGCTCTGTTCTTCCCTTATAAATGCACTGAAACCCCAGTGGGCTGGTTGAGATGAAACAGAAGAATATTGTGCTGGTATTACACAATTCAGAGGCAAGTGCTCAGAAACAGCTGTATTTCACTCATGAAGTAATACAAACCAACAAACTCATAAGTCTGCTCCCAGAGCACTTTTGATTCTCATTGACTGATATTTTGTACAGCAGAAAAATTAAAGGCCTATGTTTAAATACTTTTTATTTCAATTATTTTTAATTATGCAATCATTAATGCACATGCATGTATTTATCTAAACACGTAAGAATGCCCACAGTTTTTTTTCAAGTCAAAGTTCCCTCTGATTTCTTATTTTGTTCTTGAGATTATGTGGTGGGTATGTTATAGCAGAAGAAAAATACGTCTAGAATTGATTTATATTAATACAGTAGCTAAATGACAGGGTACTGTTGTTGTAATAGCTTCAACCTGTTACTTTATCAATCACTTAAACTGTTGTCAAGGTGATAGCTCAAAATTAGTATCATAGAATATCCAAGTTGGAAGGGACCCACAAGGATCATCAGGTCCAACTCTGGGACCTCAAAGGGCCACCCAAAAAAATCAAACCGTGTATCTGAGAGCATTGTCCAAACGCTTCTTGAACTCTAGCAGGCTCAGTGCCATGACCACTGCCCTGGGGAGCCTGTCCCAGTGCCTGACCACACTCTCGGTGAAGAACCTTTCCCTAACATCCAGTCTGAACCTGCCCTGATGCAGCTCCATGACATTCCCTTGAGTCCTGTTGCTGTCCCCAGAGAGCAGAGATCAGCTCCTGCTCCTCTGCTCCCCTTGTGAGGAAGTTGAAGACCACATTGAGGCCTCCCCTCAGCCTGCTCTTCTCCAGGCTGAACAATCCAAATGACTTTAGCCAATACTCATACATCTTCTCTAGACCCTTTACCATCTTTGTTGCTCTCCTTTGAACACTCTTTAACAGCTTTATGTTTTTCTTATACTGTGGTGCTCCAAACTGCACATAGTACTCAAGGTGAGGCCACACCAGCATACAGTGGGGCAATCACTCCCCTTGACCAGCCAGCAATTCTGTCATTCTTAATTCTCAAGTTCAAAGTCCAAAATATTATCCCAGATTGAAAGATTGAAATATAATAGTTCCCATACTTTAAATATAACATTTGTTTGTCTGCAGATGTGACCATCTTCATATAATTTCTTCTGGGTGACACATTAAGGTACTGTACAGATACACTATCACTCTGTATCAGAAGCTTTCTTTTGGATTGTATTGAGTTTTCACATGTGCTAATTTTGTCAGGTTAAATAGACTTACTGATCTGCTGGTTTATAAAATCCCTTTTTTTTCTTTTTTTCTTAATTATTAACTTTTGCAACATTTCTGTGGAGAATGGGAGTTCTTTCTCTTATTTTCTAAGGTAGAAGAGATTTCAGAGAATGTTGTTTTCCAGAGCTCCTTTGTAGTGGGACACCAAGCTCCTGAAGAAATTGCAGACATGGAGTGATATTTCCATGGAGATATTTCCCCTCCGTGGTTCTGACAAGCAAGCAGCTTTCTGTGTCTTTTGGATCTTAAATATCTTTAGCAGTGTGGCCCCAAAAGATTGATAGAGATCTTCAAAGGCATTTTGGTGTCTTGCTCACACTGAAATAAAGCAGGAGTGAATCACTGAGCTACCATAAAGGATATGGACTCAAGTGACGTGCTAAAAATTGCACAGGAAGTCTGTGGCAGAGCCTCGGATTGATTCCATATCTCCTTAGCCTCAGCACAGGGCATCGCACAAACCATGTGTGTTAAAGATTTATCAGCTGTTGTTCAGTGTTGCTAAAGACAGGAAGAATGCTCTCCTCCTCTCTCCAGATGGGTAGGCCTGCTGTATTTTAACTGCTTTTCTTAACTTGCGGAGCTCTCCTGGTAGACACGTGGTGATACGTTACATTTTACATGGGAATTCTGCAGTTGGCACTTTGGTTCATTGACTTTGAGAGTCTTGTTTTGAGCATATATCTGTAGTTGAGGCACTTATTCCAGGCACTTTGTTATCATGTTGAACTGCTACAAAAGGGACAGCGTCTGCATAACCGTGCAGAAAAAAACTGTCAAGAGTTCATAACATGACCTTGCAAAAAATATTCAGAGGAATGGGCTTTAACCTAGGCTTGTTGCTCAGTACATCTTATCTTCTGCAGGCAGGCAGGACTGTCTTACCTTCTTCTGTTGCAATGGGCTGTGCTTGAATGGATTTATTTATTTAGATTCTCATACTCTGAGGGAAGACCTGAATGCTTTTCCAGCAGTAAGTGACTATAGCATGCAGAAAGGCAATATTGGAGGGCATACGGTTTTGATTGAGCTAAGCCTCCCTAACCATAATCCTTCCATGTTCTTCTGAATTCCAGCTGATGAATCATCTTGCACAGCTCAGTCAGGACAGTCCACTTTCCTTCTGCTTTATATTGTCTCTGTCCCAAAGAAGTTGAGTCATCCTCCTGTAATGTTTGGGTTTTTGTTGTGTTTTGTATATTTTGGCTATCCCCAAAAAAGGAAGTCTGCCTGATTTCATTCTGACATTTCCTTCACAACAACATTGCATAGTTGTTGTGCATTTTGCCTTGGTCTTCCTATGAGTGTTTTTAATGGCACAGCTTTCTTGTTACCTGCTCAGATTTCAGCAGCATGGACTGGATGGCACAAGATGAAGGGATAAACCTTCCTTGTAGTAGTGTTTTCAGTAAGTCTATCTCTTAGGTAAAGCCCCTAAATCTTGGCAATTTCTCTAGAGTGTGCACTGTGCTATTAAACACAAACTCTGCTCCCCAGAGCTGAATTTTAAGTGGACTGCGGCATATATGGTTGGGTAGGTAATAAGATACTGCTGATATATTTCAGAGCAAGGTGCACTTTTACTTTATTTATGAAGATAGACATGCTGGTTGAGGGCTTAATCACAGCTGATAAATCATTTTAAGAAAGCCTATTAGAACCATATGCTTATTCTTTGTATTAATATGGTGTGTCTGTTTCTAGTCTAATAAGCCAGAGTCTCTTCCCCTTTCCCTTCCCCCTGCCTGGTGCGTGAACTATTTATCTGTTTAACTGATATCACTTGCCTGGGGGCATTTCTCTCTTTCAGAGGTATCATTAATAAAACAGGTGAGCAGAGGAGAGAGGAATTCTCACTCTCCAGGGCAAGCAAAGCAGCACGATTTTGGTCATCTTTGTTTAGATGGAATTCCAGAGCAAAGGTCCAAAAGCTGAGAACCGGAAACCTATCAATTAAAGGCTGGAGAACCACGGTATGGCCTTCACTCAGCATAAGGTTGTCATTTTGGCCCAGGTGGTTACAATCCTGGAGCCTGAGAGCTGTGAGGGGGTGGGTACACTGACATTTTGGTTGCCTCACCTTTCCCTCCCTCAGCAAGGGCTGCTGCAGGAACAGGTTCCATAGCCATCTAATGAGATCCACATTGGTGAAGTTATTCTGTGCCAAGTTCTATTTATCATTAATTGGTGGGTTCACTTGCAGATCTTTCCTATTATTTGCTGATTATACCCCTAAACATTTTGTTATCTTGCCAAAAGTCGGATGCTAATAGTTTCTTGATTTATTGTCTGTTTATAACTGTCTAGTATTTAAGTGAAGTGGACATGGAAGATTTTGAAACAGCAAGTTCTTATGCTGACTGGGTTTCTTTCACATTTTGCACATGGCAGTCGTCTATATATAAACCTCCGTAGGGACTCCTAAACCTTTACAGTTGGGTTCCTCCCACCACTTCAGCCCCTTTTCTCCCTTGCTCCCCCAAGGCAAGCCTTGTTTTTTTGGCATAAAGACAATGATGGTGATTGTTATATGGAGAAAATCCACATGCTATGAACTGTGGGTAAGGTTTTTTTAATTTGTACCTCAAGTAAAATAAATTGGAAATTAGAGACATCCAGGAGAGTAAGGGTATTTTAACCATAAGAGATCTTGATCTGAGTTGCTAGTAGTCCACAGTGTTACAAAATGAGAAACTGAAAATTCGCTTTACACCAATTGTGAGCACTCTGTAGCAGGACCATTTTCCAGTACTGTATGAAATTATTGTATTTCTAAAAGCCACTGAAACTGACTGTTAAATCTGAAGTACTTCAGAGTAACAAAAGGAATAGTGGAGAAGAGAAAAGTCAGAACAACCGAGCATGTGCCATAGCAGTTAATGAATGCTACAGTTGGATGTTATAACCTCATACATCTCTGGGGCAGTTCAGTGGACTGTAATGGAAGTAAAATTTCTAGCCTACTGCAGCTAGGCAAAGATCTGAAGGAAAAAAGCCTTTCCTCAAAAGTGAGAAAAAAATCTGTGAAGAATCTGGTTACTAGTTGATGTCCTAATAATACATAAGGGCCTTTTAAAAAGCATACTGGGGACCAAAAATGTACATTTTCACTATTTCCGTATTCTGTTTTCTCTAAGATGTTTCTTTACAGAAGTTTCCAAGTCCTGTCTGATCAGATAAATATCAGTTTGCTTTCTTCCCTAATATGTGAGTAAATTGTTTGTGGCTTGGTTTGGTTCCTGGGAGGAGAACAGACATCGTTTTGCCATCTGAATGTATGTGTCAAAGTGCTGACCTGCCAGCGAGTCTGGGGCTGGGTGGGGAGAGACACAGGGAGAATGAACTCAGTGTTACAAACAGTCTCTTTTGAATTTCTACAACCTATTAGTCACAGCAAGCTGCCCTTATTGATTTTGGTAAGAGAGGTCACTTTTAATCCTCTAAAGTGGAAAGAGCTGCATGCACTCTCTATAGCATGACATTAAAATTGACACAGCTCTGCATCACTTCTATGAAAATGCCCTAAACCTAGATGGATTATGGCCTTGCCTTTCAATGTTTACGAGCTGCTAGGCAGAACACGCTAACCTAAAATTGGTATAAAATCTTCAAAATACTTGATAAGGAAAGCACAACCAGAAAAAAAAAAAAAAAAAGCTGAGAAAATATGAGCAGCCTAAAAAGCTGCCCTGCAGAAATAGGCCATTTGTCCTAAGAAAGTTTAATATATTTTTTAAAAAATAGAGAGGAGTTAAGATTATCATATAAAAGAATAAACAAAACTGATCTTATTCTATGATTATCAGGAAAACTTACTCTGGTTGATGACCCTTGCTAGTTTTGTTTATGTTCTTTAACTAACTAAATCTTTGAATACAATCAGAGTAGTCCCACTCGAATCTTAAGTGTGCCTCAAAATAAACAGCAGAGGTGAACTCAGCAGTTTTCTTTTCGTCTTTGTTATTCCTGTCCTGACCCTTTTTTCCTGCCTAGTGATCATTTGTGACATACCGTTATTAAGAGAAATCTTCTTGAGGGAAAAATGTGCTCAGTGAGGACAGGAAAATTGTTGTGATCCCAGAGAAGTATTTTTTTTCCTTTGGAATTCTGGAAAAGGACCACTGTCCAAAATAATTTTATGCCAGATGTTATTTGGAAATATTTTTTTTTTTAAGTTTTCACTGATTTTTTGAGTCTCAGTAAAGGTGTACAAGGTAATGTTTAGGGAAACACATTGCCTGGTCATGTAAGCCTTGTATTCTCCCTTTTCATTAGATATGACTTTTTTTTTTTCTTTAATCCATTTCACCATAGCAGGGGAAACTTATGATTTTATTCATATTCTCCAACAGCTAAATGCAGTTGGTATTTTGTTCTGTGCCTCATTTTTCTAAAGGGAGCCATTACTGACACCAGCTGAAAAAAGCTGGAGTTCAGATAAAACTACTGAAGTTACAATTACAAAACCAATCATATTCTGCATCTGTCTCTACCTCCCTCTCCCTCCAAAAAACTTATGAGGTGGGTTAAGACTGATGAAAACAGCAAACCTGAGACCCTGTTCACCGATGAAGAAGAGAAAAGAAGCACAGGCCCAAGACTTCTTGCTTCTTATTAAAAGTTAGAAATTCCCTTTATAAACAAGAGATGTCTATAAGAGGAACTGCAATAAAAAAAAAGGGACAATGCCATCCTCTAAACCATATAGACTGCGTGTAATGCGTGTGATGACTGAGGTGCTTGACTTCCATGCCACAGCACCTTTCACTAGGCTAACAGTATTCTACAGTTGTTAGCTAAGTAGGTCTCTCAGCTCCTTTTCAACAGAGATTAAAGTATGTGTGTGCCTATGTGTGCAGTGTGTCTTCCCCTCCTACATTAAGAGAGATTTGCTTTTTTCCTCCTCTTCCCTTGTTTTGGGGGGGGGGGGTTTGGTATTTTCTCCCCTCTGTAGGTGCAGAAAGGGAACTGGCTTTTGGCTTCACCACTCTCACTGAGAAGTGGCACAGCAGCAGCGCCACTGGAAGAAAGGTGAAAACTGCTGATCTTGTGTGCTTTGATCTGGCAGTTCTTTTTTTATTTTTGCCCCAGTCCTAATTTTTCTCTTCCTAGCAATGGAGAAATTAAAATAAAAAATGTTGCCATTTCCTCCTCAGTACACCTCCACACATAAGTTCTTATTTTGTGGATTATTGTTTGGCTTGAATCTTTTTCAGGTACACTTCTCCTACCCCAGTTTCTTTTCTTTGCTTCATCCATCTCAGCCAGTTAAATGTGTATATAAATGCTTTTCTGAAATGGGGCCAAAGACCACGTACTTCAATAGTTCTTAAGCATGTGTTTAACTTCAAGCATGTGTGTGGGGGCTTGTTGAATAGAGATAGTTTGCTGAACCAGGGCTTCCCAACATTAGGATTTCAATCCTCTGTTTTAATGTATCTTTATTATTGCCTCCCATGGACTATAGGTAGCTATCGTTACTTGAGTCCTGCAGGTGAAGAAAGTTGCAGTTTGGTTGACAACCATTTAAGGGTAAAAACAATCTTTTGGCTACCCTGCTATTACAACTATTTTTTTTTACTTTCTCCTAATGACTAACTTGATTATGTTCCATGAATGGAAATACTGATTGGAATTTCAAGTTATGTTTAGAAACTTACTTATTTCTCTGGAGGAATAAAAATGACCTGCTACTTAAAAACAAACAAACAAATGAAAAACTATAAGAATTTTTTGAGATTTCTGTATTTTCTAACAAAACTTGGTAACGAGGTGATAGTATATATGCACCATTATTGACCAAATTAACGTGAAGCACATATCCAGTCTTCTGGATGCATAAATTTTTGTGACTTCTTGAGAAAGTACTTTTGAAGTACAGTAAAATGAAATTAAATCCCAATGACTTTTTAATTCACTTACATCCTTCTGTGTGCAGATGGGGTAGGCCAACTGCCCTGTGTTGTTTTGGTTTTTCTCCATCCAGGATCACAGGTAGCGTGGGGTGGAAAGTAGACTCCATGGAGCAGGTGATGCCTCTGTTGGAAGATGCAGGGGAGGAGAGAAAGGCAGTGAGGGAAATGTTCCTTTCAAAATAATTATTAGTAAACTGTTAGTGATGAGGTAGTCAAATGGGCTTCCTGATGACAGTCCGAGTCATCAAAAAAAAAAAACAACAACAAAAAACCCCCACATTTTACTATTGTAGTTGAATCGCTTAGTAGTGTTTCATAACAAAGTGCACTTCCCTTGTTTTTATGTAAGGTGGTAAGACTTAAAAATATAATTGGGCTTTCTCTCTCTTTTCTTGCTGCTTTTCAATATTCACTTCCTCGCATTCCATCTTCAAAACAGCTAATCCGCATCCCCTTCTTCTTGAATAGCATTATCCTGACAACACAGCAGTGAAAAGAACCGAGACTGCAGGACTTCTAACAATGCCAGAGGGCCCCAGGAACAGGAATGCCCTGAAAAAAATGTGCTCCCATCCAGCTGCCCTTCATATTGTTGTCTCCCTATCCAATTTACTAGAGAATTTCCCACTGGCTCTTGGCTCATTCCCAAATGAGAATGTAATCTTTTAAAGATTACACTGCATAATGGAGGGACAAGGAGCTCTTTATTAACTGGGATGGGGAGTCACTTGTTATTAGGAAAGGGAGAGGGATGGACTGTAGCAGTGTTTTGTGAGCTCTGCTTTCTGCCCCTTCTTGTCTCCTCAGTGATAGGACGGCAGGTTGGGAGGGGGAAACCACTGCAGCTGCATTGTAAGGGAAAAATAATTGAATGTAGGTTATGATTATGGCAATTACTTTTATAATGTGAGGGATTATGCCATAACTATTATATTGCCAACAGGATTAAATTACTAACCGAATGCCACAACATTTTTTAATAATAAAAAAAATCTTTGCTTGTTTTGAAGTTGACGTATTCAAAGACTATTAATACAGTGTGAAAGAACCGAGAAACTAAGGAATCTGAAATGCTGCCTGTATAGATATTGTTTGGCTCAAATTCTTGTCACTGTGACTTCAGTGAGCTGTGCCAGCTAGACACCCTCACCTCCCTTTCACCATGTAAAGCCATGTGATACTCTGGCAATTTTCAATGCTCCCTCTCTCCCCTATCAAGCAGAGAAG
This sequence comes from Cygnus atratus, assembly GCF_013377495.2. NCBI lineage: Eukaryota > Metazoa > Chordata > Aves > Anseriformes > Anatidae > Cygnus > Cygnus atratus. The sequence goes on from NC_066363.1 coordinate 36,499,844, forward strand.
CTTCCACTGCTTAAAATTAATAAAGAGATAATCAAAAGTTATATATGTAATGGAAAATTTTTAAAACTTCACAAGGGCACCCCATTCTGCTCATTTAAAGCTACTGAACAGATTGGAAAGATTCAGCAGCAAAGTATTTTCATACTGTGCTCTCCTTTTACTACGTACTATATATGTATGTAAGATGAGGTAATGTTAAGTCACTTCTAATATGAGGTGAGTTTTGCTGAAGTTGGTGGAGTCTGCACAATGTGATTTCTGCCTGTATCCATAGGAAGGTCATAGATGAGACCATCCCATAGTACAGATATAGCCTCATATAGACTGTTCATGGTAGGAATATAAGCTAAGTTAATTATGCAGGAAGAGCAGTTTCCTTTTGTTCATCATCTGGAAAATGAGTAGAAAATTAAATTTTGGAGAGTTCAGAAATATATCACGTGTTGATCATTACCAGAAAATTAACTGGCTTCATGGAGGAACCAGCATTCTGATTCTGAAGAGAAATGCAGGTGAACAATATAATTCTATAATTACTTGTGATAATTTTTTATTAATTTTTATACATAATGCACTGAATGTTATCTTTCATTGTATGTACACTTAAGTCTTATCACACTATTGTGCTGTATGAAAATACCTACTACTACAAAAACAATTGGATATGTTGGGAAAGACTATATATACATTTGTAAGTCAACCATTCCTTCTTCCTTTTCTTCTGAAGAACTGGAGTTATGGATAACAAGTTGAAGTCCAACAGAAACAGTGCCTTTTTTTTTTTTTTTTTTTTTTTTTTTGGCAGAATAAGAAACCCCTGAATGGCAGACTATACCTTATTTTTTCTCTTCTCCCTCTCCCCGCCATCTTTAGCATACAGAAAAAGAAGCAAATCTGATTTCAGGATGCTCTTATGCTGAATCTTTGTCTCATAGGTGGTAGATCTGACTAGTACCACATACAAATTGTTTGACTCCATGACACAGACTATTTGCTTTCTGGCCTTGCTATTCATACAAGGTTAAAACATTTATTTTAGGCAAAAGATGTTCTCAGTTACCTTCTGTGAGGTACCAAAGTTACTCAGTTACCAAAGTGCACTGGGCACTTTGCAAACGTTAAGAAGTTGATATTTAGAGTTGGATTCATCATTTCCCTGTCGTCTCTAACTAGGCTTGCAAAATTATACCTCTATTCCCTAACGGCAAAACATGTTTTAGGCTATCTTTCCATTTCCTCCCTTGGCTTATATCACTGTTGGATACAGTTCTTACATTTTAAGTGAAACATCCTGTATTAATCTCCTATAAGGGATTTTTAGGTTTATCACTTTTGCACTAGGTCCTCACTGATAGGAGCAGTTGCACAAGGAATCAACTTATTTTCTTACGTCTCCTAAGCCCTGGCATCTTATTAATTCTTTGGTTGCTGTCTTCTTTTAGAATGAAGATGAAGAGCCAGAGGTCAGTATGGGCTTAATGCATATCTGCCAGTATGTTGCAAAATGCTAAATCAACATAGCAACATATGGGCCCAACAGGCAAGTGTTACATTTCACAGACTGTGCAGAGGGAATCATAACCCATGGAAAGGGGCAGACCAGATGCCTGAGGGCCACACTTCAAGCTGTCAAAGTAGTTTCACCAGTTCTTGCTCTTCATCAGCTTTCCTGACCTCTATGTACCATGTGCTTAAGCACCTTAAAAGTCCCTACCAGAATACGGCTCAGGGTGTTAAATTCAGGCTGTAGTGCAATGTGATCTGCTTGAAATTGCTAAAGTCAGTGATACAGATTTGTATGCACTTCTGTATGTGCCCTCTCACTGTTAATAGGTAATAAAACACTAACATTTTGTTGTGGTGAGGGCTTATTTTTGTGTGTGTGACCTTGTATTTAACTGTCATAACGACACAGGTGTAACATTTTTCAAGTTATATGAGAAGTACTGTAATACCACCTAGAGATACTGGTGTGTTCAGGAGCTCTTACAGAACAGTTTGGGTGGTTTTCTTGATGATGTGGATCCTAGAACATTAACAGGATTGAAAATAATTATTTTTCTCTTTCTTTTCTATAAACATCTTGCTGGAATTTTTGCTGGAAATTTCTGTAAGAACTTCTCATAAGCTAGGTTTGGAAGCTTTTTTGTTTTCCTCTTACACTGTAACTTCACTATAATCATTTTTTTAACGCTATCATTTTTTTCCTTTTTGCATGTAAGTTTGTATGTAAGTTGATGTTGAAATCATTTTCAAAATCACAACTGGAACTTTAAACTAAGATATTTAGCTTTCAGTTTAGCCTGGCCCAAGACTGTATACATATGAGATAAAGTAGCCCAAAAAGTTAACTTCTTTTAGCTTCTCTGATGTTCAGCTGGTAACACAAATACTCTTAGCTTGCCCTAAATATGAAGGAGAACGTGTTTGCTTAAACTATATTTACAGAGGAAGAGGGGGGAAACATGTTAAGGTCAGTTACTATGGTTTACTTGATGGACTTATTAAACTGTTGTGAGTCAATTGTTTTTTGATAATCTGTTTATCATGTCTCAGTTGAAACATGTTAGGGAAGCTTCTGATCTTGCCAGCTGTTAGAAGAACCAGATCTCATGAGTTTTTCTCATGATGCAATATGGGCTGTAACCTGCTTGCATGAAGTATGGTATTTGCCACGTGTCAGTAGAAGACCAATGTTTTGATTCCATCTTCAAATAATACTGTGGTGTATGTAACTCCTAAATGATGAGTCTTATTTTTATACTGAATCGTTTCAGCTGGATGACATTTTTGTTGCTTTAAAACAATACGTATTTTTGTAATACATGACTATAACATAGAAAACGTATTGCAGTTCCTTTCATTATTTTGTTGCTTCATATAGTGACATGGCACTGGTGTCTAGCAAGCAAATACATTCCTGCGGTGTTTTCAAAAGCATATGAGAAACCATATGTCTTCATAGGAAAGCAGCTGTTAGCAAGCATATGCTTTGTTAGATAGAGTGACAGTTATTAAAAGAGCAAGGTATGACCATGGCTTGTCTTTTAAGTTGAATAAAACTGGCAATAAGCGTCTCTTTGAATGTGTGCAGTGGTGTTGCGTGGAGATATTGCCACGTAGTGTTGTAACTGGAGGGAGAAAGAGATTAACGTTCATAGTCTGCAACTTGGAAGAGACAATATAAATCTCTGTCCTGCTTTGAGCTGTGAATGCCTCTGTAGGAGTTATAGTAACAGACAAATTAGCATAATGTAATTGGCTGGCAAGGTCAGCCCCTCTCCAGGAGCATTAGCAATGTTTACTGCAAGAAGAGACAGACCAAGTATTGTAGGGTAGTACGTTGTCTGTCCTTTTTGAAGGAAGAATAATCATTTGGACTCCTACATCAGACTGTTTAACCATATCTTATTAAAATTCAAGCTATCATATTTCTGCCTTAAAGCAAATCATCTAGAAGAACAACAAAGAATATTCTGTACTATCACACAAATCTTCATTCTTTTTTTAATTTTTTTTTTTAATACTTTGAACATTGTTGAGTTTACATCTCTCTTTTTTCTCTCTCTCTAATGAATAGTTTGTCTCTGAATGATAAACTAACATATGCATCCCTGCCAATACTTAATAAATCTTGTTGGTAGGATTAAAGTTTCTGGTCTTACTGTGTAGGGCATAATTAGTAAATCCAGACAAACTCGTCAGCTTTCTTATTTGGATTTTTTGAAAGCATGAAACTAGGCAAAATTCTGGGCCAGCACAAGCAATCCAGCCTTATTGGCTTCAGCTTTGCAAACCCTTTCACAACTGTGTGTCAGACACATGAGTCGGTGCCCCACGTTTTAAAGGAGACCTTGTGCTGAGTCACAAACAGCACTGGCTTTTTAGCTTTTGATCTCAAATCTGGTAATTTGTGCTAAGTATTTGAAAAGAGTTCAGGCATTCTGTTTTGAGATATTTGGGAAATGGCTCTTAGAATATCACTTAGAGGTTGCACTGCATTTTCCTGTATGCTAATTACCAGGAATGCTGAAGGTTATTCTATTTAGTACCTATCTTCAGGTTAAGTTTTCAAAATACTGTCTGTGACCAGGAGTTGGCACAGTAATTTTCCTAGAGAGCTGGCAGACAGTATGAACATACATAGAATCACCTTCAGAGTGCTATCTTACTGGAAAACCTATTTCCTTGTGCTGAGACAGTGTGATCTAATGGATTTCCAGAGCACAGTCCTTTCCATGGTCTTCTGATGATGAAGAAAAACCCAGCAACAATTCCTGGACTCCACAACAGTTGTGCTTTTTGTCCTGTGTCGTAATAACTTCCAGCCTTACATTGGTTAGGTGGGTTTACAACGAGCAGGATTGTTACTGTGTTCCAGGGTAAGATGTTCTTCTTTAATGCCAGTACACGTTTGGGAATGGGGACATGCTGTTACTCATTCCAGTGTGGCCTTCCTGACTTTCCTCTGTCCCTCAACTTTCAGGTATTGAGTCACTTTGGTTGTAAACATCCCATTGACGTTCTCTTTGTAGGCAAAAGCTGCTGTGTGGAGAAGAGCATTCAGGGAAAATAACATTTCTCCGTGTGCACCCAGCTTGCTCCTCAAGGATGCATTCTTGCCCAATTTCTTTCATGGCTCAGCCGAAACTCTTGCGTTCCACTGCCTGTGTTTTGCCTCCTTTTATAACACTGTCTGTCCATCTGGATTACATCATTACAGGAGGACCGGTTGTATTTTACTTAGGAAAGTAAAGGAAAATGAACATTATGGCTCCTCAGGTGGAGTGAGGCCTCACCCAAGCATTTCAGAAGTGTGTGGTTCTCTAAAGGAACTGTATATAATTTCCCCAGGATGGCTCCACACAGCATTTAATTAGTGTGACTGGAAGCATGTACATCTGGATGATTGTCTGGTAGCATTATTCAATATAGTGCAGATTGTTTGCTGTTCTCTCCATTACTCCAGTCAGAAAAGAAGATGAGCAAAACGTGTCCTACTTTGAGAATTCAGCCCCTCCACTACCACCATCTCAGTAAGGTTTTTAGCCTAACTTCTAAAAGGACTTTTGATTTTTAGCACACAGATTTGGTTGTACAATCAGAAGTGCTTTAATTAGATACAGTTTTCTGCAGATGATCTCTCCTTGTCTGAAGAATAGATTCTGCAGTGCTCTATGGACTTGACCGTGCAGCATTGCTTTTACTAATTTATGTCATTCTCTGCTTTCCTGTTTCTGGTCACCAAAGAGCTGTTCTTTTGTCTTGCTGTTTTGCTTAGGTATTCATAATATACCTCTTTTATGAATTGCTTGCAAGTATCTGAGTTATGATCTAGTCATTTCTATGAAGCTGGAATTCAAATGCATGCTATTCTAAAGTCCTGTGGAGGTGTGTGTGTTTGTTGTTGTTTTTTCTCTCTCAAAAACCCCTTCTGCTCTGCAACTCTGCTGTATTATACTGCCTTTCTAGGTATGTTGTGTTGTCTCTAAGAGCTGTTCTCGTCACTTCCAAATGCTCTGTAGCTGTTGAAGATTCTCATCCCGTTTTGGATGTAAGGCAGAAGAATGTAAAATAATTTGCTCAAAGTTATGCAGTAAATCTTTATTAGAATGAGGAGAAGGGTGGCTCTGCAGTTCTCAGTGTACCTGACCTGCACAGCACCTTTGGAGCCTAGAGTTATATTTCTGATCTCTTTCTGTTGCCCTGAGAAGCTGTATTTCCAACCCCACACCACTTTGTTTACCAAGCTTATTTCCTGTTTTCAGTAGCCCTTCTCTCAGCACTCCCCAGCAAGACTGAAGCTGTGTGCCTGTCTGTGGACAATCAACCCTGATGCTTGCAGCACTCCTGTTGGTGTCTTGTTCTGCTCTTCTCAGTTGTTTTTCCTGCCTGTTTGTGGCTGCAGAAGGTAACTGCTGAATCCATGGCAGAGATGGACAAGGAAAGTGTATTTTTCCTTAACCAGGCTGCAAAAAGTCACAAATCTCTTTGAGGAGAAAATGGAGAATGTAACAGTTTCTTGTAATACCTATTGCACTGTCTGTGGCCTTTGCTGTACTTACTGGACATGAACTTTTCTTAGCTAGAAGAATGTTTAACTTTTTAACCTTCTACATAGGCAGTCTGATTGCCTACAGAGAATATTAATTTTGTCTGACTGTTTCTAACTGATGAACCTAGTTCTCAAATTTTTTCGGTCCAAAATCTAAACTACACTAGCTCTCATCTCCTGAAACATCAGCCTAAAGTTGATTGAAACAATTGTGGATGCTGCAAACTGCATGCTTGCCTTTGTGATTGCTTCCTAGGAGGTTTGAGGAATTTGAATTTGGGGAAATTTGGGGAAACTTGATCCCAGCTTGATGCTTTCATGTTCCTTGTATGATTTGCACTGATAAAAACTATTTGCTTCCTACTGGTTCACTTTCCAACCCAATCCACTGGTTAGACCTATGATCCCTTTCATGGGGCAGATGGCCCGTCTATGTGGTTTTTGGTGTTTTTTTGCACATTGGCCTTGACTCCTGGGCCTTTCCCAGTATTTTGTTTTAGTCTCTATGCAGTACTAGCCAGCCAGGCCCAACATAGCTGCCGAGTGGTTTAGGATTAAAAGAATATTTTGGAGGTGTATTTTATTACCAGGGTAGCAGCATTTCCACTTGACTTCTTAGAAGAAAAGTTAAGCCTGCTGGTTTTCTGCTTGAAACTGCCTGAATGGAAAATCACTGGTTGTTTTGTTGCTACCATCCTTGCTCTCCTTTACCAACTGGTCTGTCTAAAAAAATGTTCTGGTTATTAAATGCAGTCAAGCAGCCACTGCTGTAACTCATGCATGATGCCAATAACTTACGCCAGTGAAATCAATGATGAGAATTTCAAAGAAGCTTTAAATAAAATATAACAAATTTAAATGCCAAAGTGCTGTCTATGTGAATTTGCTATTAACAGATTATAAATGGTTTGAATAATGTTGAAAAGCCTAGTCCCTTCAGTTAGTGGTATCAAAGGCTTGTTTAAAGCAGCTCCTGGAGGATTGCCCTCCCCCCCCCCGCCCCAGCTTTCTGTTTCATGATGGTTAAAAACAAAACTCCTTACAATAAAGAAAGGAAAGCCAGGTTTTCAGCTACCCTCTGACTGGCCTCCAGATCTGGCAGCTGCTTTTGGATGTCTAATTGCCTGTCCTGCAAAAGTTGACACGCACCTACTTTGAGAAGGTTCTTTGAGTACTCACTTTGTATGTGCATTCTCCGATTTACAGAAATGAAATGATAATGCTGGGAAAAAAATATCAAAGTGGAGCATATAATACTATTTTTGATTTTTGTTTTTCCTAACAACAGCAAGACGTTTTCCTTCTTTTCTGAGTCCATAGTTCATTTACCATTAGATATGGTAAAACAGTGCAAAATAGTGGATATGACACTGGGCTGGGAGGAAAGAGCCCTTCCATTGAGTCCTGATTTTCAGCTGCACAAATCACTTTCTCTCTTTCCTCATTCCTCTTTCCTTGCTTTGTGTCTGGACTCTAAGGCTTGTGTGCAAGTGTAGTCCATCAATGTGTCTATACAGATTTCAGCACAATAAGGCCTTGATTTCAACTGAGGCCTCTAGGAATTACACCTAGTAAGTGTACTAGCAAACCTCTTTCTTCCTTTTAAAGTTTCTTAGTTGCCCTTCCCCATTTGAAATTCATGGCAAGCTCTCTTGTTTACAGCAATCTAATGAGAGCATAATTGGGTCCCCAAGATAACATTACAGATATAAGCCAGTTTTTCCTTAGACAAAGTCCTATGGAGAATGTATTTTCTTATAAACATGCTCTTTATAAAAGGGCTTGCTGTTTTGTGTTTATTGGTGTTCCATCTGCTCTAGAGAATACATTTGAGAAAAACTAGCTCCAGCATGGCATATAATGTTTCATTAGCAGGCATAACCTTGTTTATTTGCTTTTTAAAATTGTATTTAGAAAAGGAAATCAGTTTGCACCATTGACATGCTGCCAGGTTCCTGTTTATAAATGTCACAATAGGCAACTTGGAAGAAACGAAATTGTCAGTTTATGGATTTTGCATAAAGTATGACAGAAACCGTGTAGAGCCAAACAGCCAGTTGTGCTTTGCCTATTTTGCAGCCTCCCAATTAGTGGGATGGGGCGTAGTGTTAGCAGTGCAAAACACCCTGAGTGACCCAAACTGGGCTATGGACGCTTAGTGTTACTGACGCTTATTTGAACAGAAGAAGCTCTTTGTGCTATGTTGCTTAAATGGCTATCTTGGGCAAGTAATTGTGTATGAAACAAGCAACCCTGAGGAAAATGCGAGATATCTGTAGGAAACTTCAAGACATAAGCATGCAATCTGATGTCATCTTTTCCCACAGAGAAGCTATTTCCTTTCAAACTCTGGTGAGACCAGTCTTCCAAAATTTCTTTCTCCTTCAAACAACATTCATTGCATTTCCTTTAGATCACTTTTTTCCTTTCCTCTAGTAAATGGTTTATCGTGGATACTTCTGGTACATGCCATATATTACTTACTGTGTATGTAAAGAAGGCCTCGTGTCAGAAGTGTAGGCTTGACAGACGTGATGAAGAGGGCATGAGGAGGGTAGTGGGGGAAGAGGGGAGGGAATCCTGGAAGACAAGGGTCATCTTTCAGTATTCATTTCTACTGGTAATTAGAGGGCACCACTGAATGTCTGTAATTAGATCATGCCACAAAAATTAAGATAAAAGACTGAAAATTCTAAATCTCCTGCATTTTGTTCATAATACCAGAGGAGTCAGAGCATTTGCTTAAACCACCAGCCAAAGTGGAGGACAGGCACGGAGGCTTAACATGCCCCTGGAAGAAATTCATACGCATTTCCCTCAGAAGGTGCAAGGAAGAGACCAGAGGAGGTAACTGTGTACTTCAGTGACCTTACTTCAGTCAATCGTGCTGCTGCCCATGGGGCAGAGTTAAAGTGGAAAGGCACATCAGAGGTTAGTTGTGCTGCGGTCACTCTGTGCGGGGCCGTCACCCGTAAGGCAGTGGCCTTGAGAGGATTTGTAGTGCTTAAATGGGCCCTTCGGGCTTCAAGGTATAGTGGTGACTGCTGCAGCCTTAAGATGGCTTATACTTGGCTTAGCACTTTGTAGCCTGTCCTGCGTCTTGTGCCATGACTTTTAGCAGCACTATGTGGTTTGCTGGGGATTAACAGGCTGAGATTTCATCTGAATCACTCAGGGTATCTTGGAAAGGCTTGCTGATCACATAATAACAGCTACTAAAAGAAATAAGGATAACAAGAATAAAAATGTTATTTATGAAGGGTTTTTTTGGTGCTTTTTTAGTAGCAGCCATCGTGTCTACATTAAGAATAATTCATCCTAACTTAAAAGAAAAAAGAAGTTTCCCAGCATTTTCCAGCATAGATATTTAAGATGGAATTTTACAATGCTTCTGCCAGTGCCTGTACACAAGCCTGGCCTATTAATTAACATTAATTATCCACTAATGCTACAAAATACTGAAAATATATATTTTTTAAAAGTACATAGGCTGCTTAACTCCATAGATACTTTTAGAATTGTTATCTTTGTTGTCAAGATATTCTAGTCACGGTGCTCTAAAGCAGTATGTGGGCAGCGGTTAAACTCTAGTCTGTGAACTGCTGGTGGTCGAAAAGCTGTGCTAAGTCATCTGCAGCTGGTCTGTGGAACCATCTTGCCTTAATTACACAATTTATGATAAGAGTGAAGGCTGCTCTGTGAGAAATTCAGAGGGTTGACAGAGGTCTGTGATCCAAAAAATTGGAAACCAGTGGCCGAGACTGATAAGTACAGATTCAAAGCTTTATGATTTCAGTGAGAGCAATGTTTCCCTTCTTTCCCCATCTGCCTATCATTACCTGTCATTTTTGAGTAAAGAGTTTAACTTTTCTTTAAATTTTTACCCCTAAGGAGATCAGCGTGATAACATTTGACTGAGCAGTAGTGCCTGGGGTTCAAGAAGTCAGAGCTGCTTTCGCCACTGCTGGCCTTTGAGTCCCCAGCATCGTGGGGGTAGCTGGCTGTATGCAGTGTGGGGGCAGCAGCTGAAAGGGACTTGAAGGCAGGGAAGACTCCTTCTGTATCCTGGGATATATCATGCCTCCCATCTTTTTCTTTTTTTTTTCCTTTTTTTTGAGTGCCATTTTTATCAGGTATCTGTTAAGTGAACATTTGCCCACCTTTAAAATGTTTTGAGAAATAGATCCTTTGGCATCACTTTATATTTTTGTGTGTCAGCCTTGTTCAGTGACTTCATACCTCTCACTAAGTAAGGGAGTTAAATGGATTCTAAGTCTGCAATAAGATCTTCCTAATGCTTTGTCCCTGTGCTTAATGTTACTACACAGCATTTTCCAACAGTTCTTTTGCCCTTTTTCCTGCCTTAGTGCTTTTTCTCTTTCAAGCTATACAGATGTTACAGTTTAAAAAAGGAAAAAAGTATTGCATTTCACTCTCCAGCAAGTTTACTTTCTCCCATCTCTTGCATAATGACCTCCTCCCCCCCTTATTTTTTTGTTAAATTTAAATCTTTGTAATACACTTTCTTCTTATAATCCTTCAACTGTTTTAATAATCTGACTGATTTTTTAATCTCTGTTTTCTTCCCTAGTTCCTCTGCTATGTTTGCTGGCATTGTGTGGGCAATGAGCTTAGTTTTGTGCTTATTGCAGTTTAGTAGTAGATGAAATACTTGTGATGGACTGGTATGAGGGTGTTTTCCTTGCATATTGATTTGAATAATGTGAAAAATAATTGGTTAGTACCATTTTGGGGGAGATTTGATAACTTTTGTTTTTAAGTGATTTTTGTCTTTTGTCAGGACAGAATTCATTGAGGCTCAATAATTTTGGTAGAGATAGTGTATGATTAAAATATTTTTGAGGCATGCTATTCTTTGCCATATTTATCCTATAATTTTCTTTATGGTAATGTCCTCCAAGTTTTTAAGCCAACAGGTTCTTCAATTGTGTGAGCAGCATGTGCAGCGGAGGAGTATATCACCACTGGCTTCCTCCCATGTTTATATTGTGGAGTTATGATCTCCATAATCAGGCAGGATGCTACTGTACACTTCTTAAAAATGCACATGTAGTTGTTACTATATCAATTTTAAAATATTGCTACATATTTGATTTCTATCTTTAAATATTTTTTCAAAGTTTTTTTTTTTTTTTTTTTTTCTCTTGAATTATTTGAAAAATATTTAAAATCACTGTTTGGGAAAATAGAGTTGTTTTTTTTTTTTTCTTTCAGAAAATAGAAAAGTGCAAAAAAGTGCTTTTGTTTTTGTTTAGACAAACTGGATTTTTTCTCTCATTTTTTAATGGCAAATACCTTTTGACTTTAGAATTTATATAATAGTCTGCAGAATGGTTTTTATGTGCAATTGGTTTTAGGTCACAGCTCTATTGATCTAAAAGCTCTCTCAGAACAATCCCGAATGAGTCATCAGTTTATATAGAACTGGTATTTGCAATTTTCATTAAACCTCAGTTAAAAAAGAATAGTAGGAGAACATAAGCTGGCTTCAGTTCAGAAACCAGCTCTGACAGTTTGAAAACAAAAACAGTATGAAACTCAGAAAAGTTACAATGGATAGTAAAGAGTAGATCCACTTTCTTCATCCTTTGCCTTCGGTAGACTGGGACATGTGATACAGGTGGTGCCATGTGGCATGGATGGGAGTTTCTCTGGAAGAGCCAGGGTTCAGCAGAAATGGTGACTGCCTAGAGTCATGGGTTGTATTTTGCCTGTGTCTACAGAGCCGTCATTGCTCTGCTCTGCTTGCCAACAGGGTGTGTGTTCTTGTGGAGTGATGTGTAATTCTCTCCACAAGCACATGGAAGCATGACTTCAAGAAGTTTTTACCCTTAAAAAAAAAAAAGAACTGCGTTGCCTATCTACAGTTAAATGGTTGCATGTGGGAGAAAATGCTTAAATGTTCTCTTGAAAGTCTCTTGACTGAAGCTCAAAGGAGAAATATTCTGAAACCGGGGAGAAGTTAAGCTGATGATGATCTATTCCCTTTCCTCTTGCACTTGGAAAGGTTGAGAATGAATACCTTGAAGCAGTTTGTGGCTATGTCTCTCTCTTTTTTATTTATTTTTTAACATTATTTTAATCTGAACACTAAAGACTGTTGGAGAATATAATACGGGCACATGAGCAAAGGGAACATTTCTGGAAAAGCTCTTTAGTGTCATAATCCTAGTTTCTGCTTCAGTGGGAGTGGCTGGGAACTTTGGTGAGGTATGAAACTTAGTCCTAGAGGAAATAAATTCCCATGTATGGATCTTGAAGGTGGTGGATACCTCGCTTGTCTCTACATCTCCTGTCGTGTGGGTGGCCTGTTCCCTATGTGAATATTTGGGTCCAGTTGTAATAGAGTGAGTGAAAATAAGCCCATATGACCTCTTCAAGGACAGTTGTCAAGGTCTCTGAGAAAATTTTGCGTCTCGTATTCTCTCAGAGTATGGACAGGTCTCAGGAGTGTTAAGGCAGAGGAAGAGCTCTGTATCATGGCTCCTGTTGACTCCTTCTCCTACCTGGTGTGCTGGGAGCTCTCCACCTTGTAGGAATTCATCTTAACCATTGTCTCATTGGAGAAGAATAAAAAGGGGAGATAATGTGAGATGTTTTTTGTGGATCCCTGGTTGAGGAGCATGCAGAACTCCTTAAAAGTAGAGCTGGAAGTAGCCTAGTCAAATAACAATTCAACGGTGATGGGGGGTAGGGGTGTCTCTGTTTCAGTCAATGTTGACGAATTTTACCTTTTTAAATAAAAGCCCAAAGTCTTGTCTCTGAGGAGCTCTTTAGTATCATGTCCAGTTCCTCTAAGAGCATATGCAATGCAGCAAGGCCATTTCAGGAGTTCTGAAGACCATCTGCATCATACATGCAACGAGCCTAACCTTGTTGTGCTGGTGATGTAGTGTCATTCTGCATGTCATGATGCATATGGCTGGATCAGATAGGCTTAGTGTCAGAGATGTTGTACATTATCCTTCTGCCATCTTTCAAAGCACAGGTCTTGCCATTTAGGTATGAACTTGCTTGAACTTCTCTGCAAATTCACAGGCATCGCACCAATGTAAATTATTCTGAGATTGCCAAACCCCTTTCTTGTGAATGTTGGAATCATACCGAGTTAGATATTTTGTTGGGAAATCTTAGGCTTTCTCTTGGCAACTCTGTAGATACTAAGTGTAGTTCCTGCCCAACAATGGCAGTGGCATTACTGAGAAGAATGGACATCGGGATGCATTGAGAGGTTTTCGCTTTGTTTTTGCTTTCCATGCATCCGAAGTTCAGCCTACTTTCTGAAGAGATAAAGTGTATTGGAAATGGTTAAAATTTTGAGATGACATTAGAAGTTTGTACATGTATGCTAGCAATGACAACGTCTTATGTGCTATCAAAATTTTTCGTACCCACATAACTCAAACCCTTTACACCTTAGAGAGGTCTGGAATTATAGGAGAAAAGGGGAAAGAGAAGGAGAAGAAAATGGAAACACTGAACCTAGGAGCACAAGAATCTGATGTTAAATCTTTAAATTCTGCCTTCCATGTTCCACCAAAATCCAGCCAAAATTTGGAAAAATGCTGAGGTACTGCTCAAGTAAAGTTCACCTCAGATTTGCATCCTGTCCCTTTCCAGACATCGCTGACTTATGGCACCTTCCATGTTTCCTGTAAAGATCCTCCTGTGTGGCAGATCACTGCTTTGTGGCTCTTGGAAATCTGTGATGTGGAGTCTGTAATCTAGAGGAAGGGTTTCTGAATCCTAAACAGCTTCATACCAATACTTTGTCTTCATGCAGACAGCCCTCTTTGGAAGGAAGGTGTGTGCAGGCAGAAGGTGTATGCTGCCAATGGCAGGGGACAGCTGTGCAGCACTGCAGGGTAAAGTCATTGTGGGCAACTGATGCCTTTCTTCTTTGTTGATCCCCTATGCACCCAGAGGTACAAGACCTGTAAACCTCCTTTGCAATTTAATATTTGTTCTAGTAAGCATACTACTGAAAACAAATAGGCAATACAGAAATATTTGGAAGGATTCAGAAATTGTGGAGGCACTGTAAAGGAGAAGTTAAGAGGGTCAACTCTGAAACAAGTAAATATCACATATAGATAGGTTGTTAATTAACATGCATTTAATATAAGGCATAAGCTCTAGGAAGTAATAATGCTAAAATATTTACTTGGAGTTGGATACATATTAGACCTGTTTTTGCAAAATTGTGTAACGATCAAAAAAGTCAGTCCAATTTTCAATCATGAACTAGATTTGGCTGTGGTTATTTATTTATTTTTTTCAACAGAACTCTTCTTTTTATCAGAAAACGCTAATCCATTGGAGAAGGGACTTTTATAGGAATGTGCTAGGTCAGGAAGAATTTATTGTGGAAAAGACTCAGTTTATCTAAGGTTATTCTCTCTTACTGCCTGATGGTAACAATATACTACTGGGCTACGAAAAGTTGTGGTTAAAGTCCTTGATCTGGATTCCTCTTGCAGTCCACGCTTCTAAGTGAATACTGGCTATTCTCCTGCTGGACCTGATGCATATTATGTGAATTATTTACTAGAACAAGAACTCAGCTGGGTGAGCAGTCTGACCATGAGGCTGTAGGCAGCCCCTCTGCCTTTTTATTTAAAATCTGTCTATCTATCTTTTCTATCTAAAAATAAATAAATAAATAAATAAATAAAGAATTGGAGACAGGGAGATGGCAGCTATAGACTTCCATATTGTCCCTTTATTTATTGTCTCCTTTTCCATGGAGAAAGTCATCCAAAGAATTTATTCTTATTTTGGTTCACAATCCAATCTTTTGTTTATATCTGTGATTCTATATGTTGTCGAGCTTATGTGTCCTCCACATTTGAGCAGAGCTTTGAGTTTTCTTTCTCACCAGCTTTTCTATCATTATCCTATGTTTTGTGTGTTTCCTAAGCAAATGGGGTCCTAAACTGGAATTTTGAATGAAATTTAATTATAGTTTTCAATTTTGAGTGTCGCAGTGGTCAAGAAGATGTTTTCTCTGAATCTTGGTGGCAAAGTGTGAGTGCAAAGGTGTTTTTCTTTATTTTTCCTTAGACTAGCATTAGGTTGGAATGGAAAGTTTATTTTCCTTTTGCTGCTAACAATCCACAGATTAATGCCTGATAGGAAAAAATACTCCTAAGGTTACTGTATTTTTCATATGTATACGTTATGGGTTATCTCTGGCTTGAGATTTTTGTTTGTTTTTAAATGCAGGCCAAGTCAAACTCTGTGGTTTAGCAACAGTGTGTATTGTGTATATAGGGACAATAGAAGTTTTATTCCAGAGTTCCTTCCTAAGTAGCATCCTGGGCTCCCGTGGCTTGTTCACTTTATGGATATGAATTATCTGTGATATTTGTTTCCATAAGAACTTTTGAAGGGCTCCAAGTTACCCGCAGCTGAGGTTATATATGTGAAAATACAGTGCAATTATTCTAGGCCTCTGGGATATTATTGCTGTACAAAATATATGGAGGCTAATAGAAATGGCTGTTTCATGATGTGCTATGTACTGTTTGTTACTTTAGGCCTATAAAGCTTGATTTGCTTGTCAGTCTAAGCAGACCTAGTACACAGTAAACAAGCTGTGGAGTAAATCAAAGTGCCATGCACTCACCACAAAAGTAATTTTTAAACAAAATATATATCACGTTCAGTCAGAAGAATGTGTGTTAAATGTCCCCATTATAAATCACAAATCACAATCACAGAAGAGTGATTATTCAACTTGCAGGTATTTTTCCATTTATATTGCCCAGTAAAAGTAAATAGTTATTTTTTTATTTCTTTATAGTGGTTGATTACAAAAAGAGATGTTGATTTGGGATTTGCCAGGAGTCAGTAACTTTTCATATTGTTGGTGCTTTCATATTTCTAATTGTAGTCCTATAGATCTCAAAAAGAAGATTTGGGATATATATATATACCATATATATATGTATATACACACATATATATATATACATATATATATATATATATATTTAATTTCCTCCACTATCGCTCTTTTTCCTTCCTTTCACAGAATATCTCCATGCATAACACAGTTGGAGGAGCAATGGCAGGACCTGGATCTCACCAGCTGACCAATACACGGATGCCAAACCACGACACCAGCGTTGTGATTCAACAAGCCATGCCATCTCCGCAGTCCAGTTCTGTCATTACACAAGCACCTTCCACAAATCGACAGATTGGGTAAGTCCACTTCATTTTTTTCCTTTCTCCATTTTTGTGGCTTCAGCAGCTGCATGCAGGACCAGATGTTGTCCTCGTGGTTTCTAAGGAGCTTGTACTCGATCCTGTTAGCATGAAGCAAGAAACTCTGTAACATGCATTGCTGTCTGTGGGGAAATGGCCAGAATACTCCATCTACTCCAGACCTGTCACTTTGGTTTAACAGGGACAGAGGGCTGTACTTACAGGAAAGTCCTGCTTTCTCCTTCCAATTTTTTGTTTTTATCTGCTTACATTCAAAGTTCCAGTTGTTCCTATAAACGTTCTGGGAAGGCAGACGTAGGATTTCTGAAGCTGATCTTTCCACTTCGTTCTGGGTGCTCAGGGGGATTAGGCTATTTCCTAGGTACTCTGTACATCTGAGGAAGGCTACAAGACAAAATAAAAAGGTTGTTAAGATAAATGGAGTTTGGCAAAAAGACCTATGTGAACAGTTGCTCAATTTGTGATGGATCTGTATTTATTCCAACAGATTGACAGTATGGATACTTATTGTATTGGCTTGAATGTCAATTGTGTACTCATGTTTGGAGAACCGCGTGTACAAAACCATACATGTTTTGTATAATCAGTTACTTCCAGCAGACATGAGATCTTCATAAATCATGATAACTTGCTTTTAACTATCCAGAAACTACATGGACAGTTTGAGGGTACAGTTTTTCATCACACAACTCTGAGAATTTGCACTTTTTTATGTACGAAAACATATGGATAAAAAGATAAATCAGTGGACTGAAAATGAAGCAGCAGTCTAGATTCATTATCTGTCGTTTGTAACTTGGTCACATCCATTATATGATAAGTGCAAAATCAGTCTCTGGCCCGGGTCATTGTCTAAATAATTGATGAGCAACTTGCAGTCTCTTCAGAGTAAGACTGAAAAGTGAAACCCTGGCACTGAAATCTCCAAATACAGTTGTTTTTGAGCTGTTTCTTTTTTTCTGATTCCCTGTGGTGTGGGCAGAATATAGACCACAGGCTCTCCATGTCCCAGCACCCTGGCGGCAGGGATGGTCTGTGGCACTGACTGCTCCAGAAATGTTATCCAGCCACACATTCAACAAGGTTTTCATCTGCAGCCCGTTTTGTGCTCCTAGCAAAGCTCCTTTGCTTCCCTTTTTCCTGATGTTTTGTGCTTTGATTATTAATATAGAAATCTGACAGCATGGGTAAGGTAAACATGTCTGATAGGTGTGTCTTTGCATGTGTTATATATTGACAGAATAGCGTTCATGGAGAATTCACATGCAATGTTGTTCACTTGTGAATCCAAGAAAATTGTTGTCTTCTGTATGTCCCATTCTGTCTGAAGTTGGGCTGAGAGGGAGCAAGGAACAAACATTTTTTGTTTGTTTGTTTCTTTGTTTGTTTGTTTTTAGTTTTAGAAAGAAAACCAGCTAATTCCATTATTTGGATTAAGGATGATAAAACTCCTGTTCATATTGTGACTTAATAGGTTTAGGGGTAATTATGATCCTAATTAAAAACAACAACAACAACAAATAACAAACTTTTAATACTCAGTGGTGAGGTGCTTTATATGGGACTGTACTTGGCTTCCAAACAATTGTTTCTGTATAATGAGAAAAAAACTGCATGTGGTTTTGCAAGACCCTGCCAGTCAGGTTTTAGGTTTGCGTTGGTTCGGGGCCATGGTGATTAGAATCTCCAGAACTGGAGGGATTGAGGATAAAAAGGCCTATTTCCTAGTCAGTGGTGAGTGCCTCATTTGGGAAACTTTGTCGTGACATATCTTAATTCTCCCATGTGACCGATTCCCACAAATGTTTCCTATGTCTGAATCTAAAGCTGCTCTATTGGGAGGCAATTGTCAGCATTTTAGTCTCTGTGTGAGCTGGTGTGTGAATGAGGCTTATGGTGTGACCTCCAGCATACTCTCTTCCCCATTCTTCCGTCTTCCTAGGAGGTTTTGTTTTTTTTCATGGCGTGTCCTAGGAGATAATTGCTGCATTTTGGACTTCTTCTACTTGCCAAAGTGTTGAGCATCCTTGTTGTTTGTCGTCTTTTCCTTCGGTCTTTTCCCTGTGGTGCCTGTTTTATTTATTCAAGGAACATATCTTGTCATTTCCATTTATCTTCATCTTATCCTTCTAAACGTGCTAAGAATTGTATCCAAGAATCATTCACGAGGAATATGGGCTTGACAATGGTATTGATATTAGGCAATTGAAAATAAATTCAGATGGATTCAGAAAATGTTTATAAGTTCTGCAAAGTTTGGTGGTTTTGGTTTGGCCTTACAAAATTGAGATATTTCAGCTTTTTAACAAGCCTAAATTCTGAGGTGCTCACATAAGTGGTTTTGGGTTGTGCTCCCCCTCTTTTTCTAAAACATCTGATGTTGCCCCAAAGGGTAGATGAGTCTTTACCATGGAGAGTTGTGCCAGGGCATATGCCTTTTTAATGAGCAATAAAAACAGCAGAGAGCAACTGGAGCACCGAGTTCTGTAAGAGCAGGATCAAGCCCTAAAGGTTATATAGAACCATCTTGTAGCAATATTCTGATTTTTATCACAACCACAAATATTTTAGAGTCAGACTATGGCCAAGCCACCTGCAAATGTTTGTGATGGCCTTACTCCAATGAAAACAGAGAGCAGCAATGAAAGTCTTCATTGAGACCCTGCTTGTAGGCTGTGCTCCAGTAATGGAGAATGGGACCACCTGTGCCCCCACACAGTCTGCTTCATGGGAAGCAGTGGGTGAGTTCAGAGCAGCTGATGTTCCTGAGGGATGTCATTTTCCCTTTATTTCTCTCCACGCCTCTCTCTCTTTTTTTTTTTTTTCCCTGTCCCTTACCCTGGCTCTGGGGAATTGCATATTAAATGAGATATTGACACAAGGCATGGGAAAACATGACAGAATGAGCACTGTTGGGCAAGCCTTACTGGCACACCATATATACACACATTGTTTCAGGTATTAAGCTTCAGCTACTACTGAACAGGCATCCAGCCAGATTAATCAGAGAAAGGGAAGACTGTGAAGGGTATAACTTAAAAAATAGAACAGGATGCAGTCCCGCTTTCCTCTCACCATGTACCTGGTTGAGAGCAAACAGCAACATTATCATTACAGCAAACTGGCAGGTTGGTATAAAGGTCCTAGATAGTATTTATGTGGCGAGGCAGTCTCTTAACCTCCTTGCCATCCTGCGTCCCTCCCCCCTTAAGATTTTAGCATGTGGGAGGAATGCTGTAACTAGTAACTACTTGTGCTGATGACAAATCAGTTGAGGAACACTTAGCAGTGAAGGGTGTCTCTGGCTGATTAATAGCACATCATTTGGAGATAAGATACACAGAGGAAAAGCAGTAAGACATATGGAGGAAAGGGAGAAAAAATGATATAAGACATACATTTGTCAAAGGTATAGAAAGGCAGATAAGCTGAATCAGCTCAAGATATGGGACTCTGAATTAGTGTGTACAATAGCTGTGTTTGTCTCTTTTTTAAAATAATTCCATTTCTTTTCAGTGGCAGAGCATTCAGCAATGAATATGAAAATTATGGTCAGAAAAATTAGTGACAACAGAGTACACCAGTTGCTTTATCTGAGTGTGCCTTTTGCTAAGTAAGATGCCTTTTTTAGACCAGCGAAGACTTTCTAGGTGGTGGCAGCCTAACAGCTCAGCTTTTCTGGAGAAAGTAAACTGCTGCTGTTTTTCAAGCTAGTAGCAGACACAACAACTAGTAATCATTCCAGCTCAAAACTCACTGGTACAGCTCTGTAGCTGAATGGGAACACAGGAGGATTCACAGTTGTCACCAGTCCAGCAAGTTGTTAACACTGTACTAAACGCAGAGGGAGATATGAGTCCAGTTTCAGTGAACTCAGACTCCAAAGTGGACATAGAACATTAACCATGTGATGTAGATTATCTGTTTTCAAAGTGTTGTAGAGCATTTTAATCAAGATAAGATGGTCTTTTGGCACAGCATCAGAAGGAAAAAATTGCAACCACATTTGGTGAAATACAAGCAGGTAGGAGAAGGCAACAAGAGGAACCTGGGAGATGTCTCTGGTTCCTTTATGTACTGAAGAATCATGGTACTGATGGGAGGGCAGCCTTGCAGTCCCCACATGCAGCACTGATTTTAACACCTATGCATTTCTTTCTTGTTCCTCTCTCTTCCCACTCATGCTGCCATATATCTTTCTTCATTTCCAGTTCATAATCCTAGGAAACCTGGGATAAAAGCCTCCATTCCAGCTCATGTATTTGAACTGAGGCACAACAGTATATTGTGAGATGAGCAGAAATACAGTGAGAGATGAGGTATTGAATGTTCTCTCAGTTACTTGAGCAGGCCCATTCTGTAGCTTTGGTTGTGCAAAATGTAAGAACATCCAGCTTCCAGATAACTGAAAGGAGAGGAAAAGTGGGGAGGGAGAACATCTGACAGTGTCATTCTGTCTCAGTATATATTTTTTTCTGTCTTTGTACTCAGTGTTGGAGCTATGTTCCCTATTTAATGCTCCTGCTTCTTTTTATTCAGTTTGTTTATGCTAAGACACATTTTTTTCTAGTTCCTTCTCCTACACTGACCTCAGTCAACCTTAATGTGGAATCCCATCCCACAACATGTGCACAACAGCCACAAAATTGTGAAGCTCAAGTGAATTGCTTTGGAAGTCATTACAAGTAAGCCATTCACAGAAACAAGTTGTCTCATAGCTCAAGGCTAGTCAACAGTGATGAGAGAGAAAATGTAGTCTGATGGATGGATCCTTTCTAGCCATTTCTTCCCTTTTAGCCAGCCACTGCCCTGGTCCACACGTTTACCTGCATGCTGAACTGTGCTGGTCTGTGTGTGATGCTCGGAAGCTCTGTCTGCTCATCAGCTTATCCTGCTGTTGTTTGCATCAACATGTTCAGGATCTGCTGACTCGGTCTCTCCTGACATTGCTGAGTCAGGTAAAAAAAAAAAAATAATGAAGAAACAGCACCAGTCTGTGTTTGAGACACAGCACAAAGGGGTGATTGTTAATGACATCTCTCTTGTATCCCAAACAACATACTCCAATGTCCTCCCAAAAACTGTTTCTTGCTGTAAGGTCCAGCAGAGGTTGGAAGTACTGACATATATCAAGATGACTTTCGGGGGACTGAAAGGAGGATCATTAGCTATGTAATAAATAGCCTGTCAACCAGGAGAAAGTTTAGTATGTTTGTTATCTGGCTTTTGAAGTCAACAGTTATCCCAAAAGTCACATGCTTGTTATACATGTTGTTTAAATTTATTAATGAACGAAGCATTGCATGCCTCATACTTTCTATTTAGCAAAAGGTCTAAGCTTATTAGAAATGTTGCTTGTTCACAGCAACAACTACAACAACTGTGCCAGGGATATTGTGTGACTCCCTGGCTACTGACTCAGTATTGTCATCTGTTGCTGTGAAGAGAAGCTAGCCAACTCCCACTCCCGATGGTTGTTTCAGGCAGGTAGTGACGGCACACTCCAGAATACTCTCATATAATCATTTTACAAGAAATAGATCATGAAGGTTTGTCCCACCCAATAACTATAGGAGAACAAGGTCAAAAAAGCCTACTGCACCAATAACTGTGTCTGAACAGAAATGCCCAGCGTTCATAGGCATAGTTTGGCTCTCACCTCAGAGTAAATCATGAATAGGACTTAAATATGATATACAGAACTTGCAGAATACAGCACTGATTGCTTAATTTTAGTGGTTAGTATCTGTTACGTACCTCCACTGTGTGTATATATATTATAGACAGTGTATAAATCTTCTTTAAAGGTGTCATCAAAATTTATAGCCTGAGCTTCTGATTTATATGACTCTTTGAACTGAAACAGATGTAAAATCATTTTCGGATGGAAGAGGATCTCAGAGTTGCAGTGGGTTTGGTGCAACAGATTAAGCTTTGCTAGAACAGAAATGATCATTAGAGTTCTGCACAGCTGAATCATAGCTCTGCTCTTTATCACAGGTTTGCACTTAACATGCCCTGATGCGTGGTTCCATTATGTGTTTTATCCAAGTGTCAGCCCTGTTTGACAGGTAACTAAGCTGCAATAAAACACTAACTCAAACAATATAGACCTTGTTTGGTGTAAGGTTTTCTTATCTTTTTATTTAAGAGAATAATTTGCAGGTTCCAGAGGAAGAACTGACTTCAGAGATGCTGCCTCGTGCCGTGTCATTTCAGAGAAAGGGCTTAAATGTTTGGCATAATGGCACAACGGCTGTAATGAGTGACTAGAAAGTGAAGAGCTTAACGTGAGAAGAGCTGTGATAAAAATGTCACTGCTCACAAACAGGTTATAGTTGTATCTGTTTCAATAAGGGAATTGGCATCAATGTGGTGAACTGAAACCACCTCTTTTTTTTCATGGTTTCTCTTGTCAGTATATTTTTGAATACTTTCAAAGGGTGTAAAAACAGTAAAGCATTAGTAATTTAATTTTTTTTTTAAGCTGGTACTTGGCTGAAAAGCAATGACAATACTTCAGAGAAAAGCACCTGCAGGAAAAAAAAAACAGAAATTATAGACTATGTATGAAGTATACAGATCCTGTTTTACCACTTGTAAATGTAGGCCTCCATATTAATTGATGAGTTGAGTTTAGAAATCAATGGCATGGTATGGTCCCATGTAAGGCATATATACTGTTTTGGCTATACTTGTGGACAAGCCAAATATGCACTTGAAACAAACAAACAAATGTAAATCAAAATCATAGATCTAAGATGATGGTATTACCAAAATGACTTATTTTAAGCAAATGAAATGACACTTGATTTAGAGGGAAAAATCATTTAAATCAATCTGTCATTTTGGAGAACTTCTAGAAAAATTCCACATGATAAATCACATACACATATATATATATATATATATATTTATCAGTGTTTAGTAATAAACTGCTCAGATCAGCAAGGAACTGCTGATTAGGCAGAACCAGCAGGTAGACTGAGAAGTGTTCACTTTGAGTGCAGGAAGAGCGCTCCTTGGAAGAAGGAACGATTTAGGGAATGTGCTTCAGAAACATTTACTGTTATGAGCATCTGTATTCTGCCAACAGAGACCTTTATTCTGAGCTCATATAAATGAAGTGGAATTTTGCCAGTAAAAGAAGGGAGTTGTGTTAGTCCAGTTGTAGGATCCAGGTCCTAATTGGTTTATGAAATGAAGGGGGCAATCTTTGAGCTATTACCAGCTTCCTCTGCTGCAAGTGAAGTGAATCACAGCTGTTCTGATAGGGTCTATAAAAACTTGGCAAGGTAATAAAATGTTTTCAGTGGACAATTCTCCAAATGAGTGAAATTTAAATCTCTGGCATATTTGACAGTCTTAAGAGAATTGTATATATTTCCTGGGGAATTCTGATTTATATTTATAGTACTTTTATCTAGTTCATTAACCACAGCATCCAGGCTGACCAGTGCTGTTAAGTGTAAGGACTCAGAGTAACATTCTTTTTTTTTTTTTTTTTTTAACCCTACAAATTGAAACACAGTGTGTACAAATGTTGTGCTTGTTTCAAGTGGTTCCATTTGCCTGAGGTTACATGGCACAGGTATTAAACTAAGTCTGTACTGAAGATACGTGATCAGTACAAGTAAAATTGGAGACAGTTAATATGTATACCAATTTGAAGGGTCTTGTGCAAAACTTTACCTCCTTACAATTAATTTCCTTTTTAGTCTGTTTTAGTTTCTTCTTTTCTGTAGTCCATCCCAGGCTCACAGAGGAAGGAGACCTAGAATGTCTTTGAATTGTTTGTGACCTGTGGGGAAATAAAATAGGAAGCAGAACAATATTTCTGCCGTGAAGTAGCAAAGAAAACTGGAAGAAAGCAGCCAGTGAGTTCATTATGTGCCATACTAAATGGATGTGGAGAAAGATATGGATTCTGGGCTCCATGACAGGGAAGAAAATTCATACTTGCTTCCAGCTTTTCCCCTGGCCTCTATATAGTTCTATTGTTCCAATAAGAAATTTGTGACTCAAAGGATTTATTCAAAATCTATACAAAACATAATAAGCAAAGTTTATTCCAGAAGCCATCAAGTGAAACTATATTTCTCTGTGGGAAGAGCTGGGGTCCCTTCCAGTCTGGTCTTTTTCTGTACACAGCCTACTAGCATGGATCTTTCTGTTGCACGTTAATGCGACATGAAGGGTTGTGGGGCCCTAACTCCTATAAAGCAAATTCTAGAAACAATACTGGACCCAAGCAGAACCCATAAATACAGGGAGAAGGAAAAACCTATATATAAAAGAAAATGGGCTGAGAACAAAAGAAAAAAAAGAAAGAAAGAAAGAAAGAAAAAGAAAAAGCAATTTAAACCTCAAGGGGAAAAAGTCAATTTTTGTTTTGAAGGAAATGTCCTTGGAAATGTTCAGTTTTCCTTATGACCAAGTTGGGAAGCTGCTAAGATGTGCCCTTGAAGACAGTGTAAATGACTTCAAGCCAAAAAACTATTCCACGTTGACAATAAAAACCTACCACTGAGGTATGCATTTCCTTCTTGCTCCTTCTGCTTGCCCATTATATGAACAGGAAAATAGAGACACCCCTGCCTTGTTATTTGTACGATGGACAGAGAGCTGAAAGTTGTATTGCCAACACTGCTTATTGGAAAAACCTGGAACTAATTAAGGGACTTCTTTTGGTAGTGCTCGTGTGTTCACTGGTGGAAATTACTTGAGAGAACAGTTCTACCAGCGAAGAACAGTGCTCAGTAATAGAACTAGAGAAAAATGACAAAAGCAACAACAGCTTTGGGGCATTAGTATGGAAAATAATAACTTGAAAGAATTTATGACATTGGTTTTGAATTTATTTATTTTTTTTGTCTTCCAGTGGGTATAAGAGAATGTAATTCGTCTGAACTAGATGATGACTTGCAATGTTTTTACTTGTTAATGGTTTACTTTCTTGAATGAAACTTATGAATTGCAGTGGAAGTTTCAGCTGAGTAATTTTCAGTATTGGGTTATATCATTTTATTACTGGGTCTGCGGAGTGTTCCTTTCTGTGATGTTTTCTTCAAGCAACTATGAGCACTGTGTATCCTTTTCATCCTACTTTTTTCAAAATCCATGCTGTGCATTCCAAAAATAAGAAAACAAGCTATGCAGGTGAAGGGACTTTAGTATTTTTGTTGCTCCTTTTCTCCCTACAGTTCTTCTGAGCTGTTTAATTCTGAACTCTAGCGGAGCTGCTCCCACCAGCTGGTGTAGGTCTTTGTTTACAAGTTGGGTCACAGGACACGAGGTGAGAATACAAACTCCTATTGTGCAGTGCCTTCCTTATTGTTGCTGAGATGTGATGTGGTTTGCTGGATGGGAAGCGGCAGTAATGTTGTTTCACTCCAAAAAGGCATATGGCACAATGTGGTGCAACAGAGAGGAGAGTTGATGAGTAAATGATGAGTCATGGTCATTAAGGCAACACAGTGTATTATCACAAAATAAAAATAAAATCTGAAATCAGTAGAAGGTCAGTGTCTGAAGATTTCAGGCTTTGTTGTAATTTCTGTTTGCATTTGCTTCTGTGACATGTAGTGTGTCCTGGGTGCATTCTCTGTTTCAACATTTGACGTGACAGTGTAAAGTGTACGTATGTACACATATTCAGGCAGGTTTTTTAGGATACATGAACATTTAAGGTTGCTCCTAGATGCTCTGTTCCCCTCCAGTTCTCTAGTTTTGCAGAGTTTCAAGAGGACGTGATCTTCTACTGCAAGTTGTGATATTTTCTCCCAGTTCAATGGTGGCTCCAGGGTTCAGATTTGCAGCCTCAAAATGAACTAGACTAAATGGCTGTTACTGTCAAGAATAAAGCCATGTACTGTAACTGAGAGTAATCAGTTTGGATCACATTCGCAGATTCTTTGTATTAGCTTTATCAGCCTGGGCCATCAGAGAGCAGATAGACAGGTAAGACCGAAAGACCTCTGAACCCAATTAAAGTTGTACCACAAAGAAATCAAATTCATGTGGTTTACATTTCAGAAAGTTACATTTGGTGGGCTGTACTTACTTTTATTCTGTAACCTAATGCAGACCATGTGAACATTTGAAACGCTTTTAACAGTTAAACCAGCTCAAATAACACAGAACCAGAGCAGCAATAAAGAATGAATTAAGACTGATTGCAACTACAGCCATTTTTTTTCCTCTTAAAGAAATATAAATGAGTGATATATTTAAAAACTACAGTATATACAGTAATTTTGTCCTCAGCTTTTAGCACTACAATAGCCATTCTCTTATCATTTAAAATAAATGTTTTGTTTAAAAAGCAATTCTAAACCCACAGACTTTTATTAGCAGTGTTTCAGGGTGAGTTTGGATGTACTGTGGAACCCCTGATATTCCCACTGATGCGCATAGTTTGGGGATTGGTCATACAGCTCTGAGATAATCCTTAGGAGCTGACATTTAAAATACTTGGCACAACAACAGCACGAGTATGTGAGGATAAGAAAATAGGTGCTTTATTTGCAGTCCCTTTTCTTAAAACTAATAGATGTATGTGCAGCTTTTCATTCATGAACACTCTTAGCTTGCTGACAGTAGATAGGCCTTATGTGTGGAGCAAACAGACATTGAGCTGGTGCAGATTGCTGTGTGTTCACTTTCTCTATTTTCTGAACAAAATGTTCTGAAGCCCTCAGAATATCTGGATAGGGGTGGACAGTGCCAAATGTGCCTAAACACTGCATCTAACTTCAGAAGAATGATACAGCTTACATATAGAGGGAGTAGAATGACTGGCTTCGTTAGCACCCAGATCATTCGGTGGATCAGTTTTCTCATTGTTTGCTCTGTAACAACAATTTTCCAGGACATTGGGAGGTCTTCCTGGCATTGAGGAAAGAGCTCAAGCCAACAGCTCTTGTCTGTGTTATATTCTGTCCTGGAGAAAGAACTTCCTAGGGCCCCAACCCTTTCCCTGTATCTCCAAGAGCCTGAAACGCAACCCCCGTGCCATTCTGCTTTTTGGCACAGAGCCACCTGGCTATCAGCAACCGAGCCCGGCTTCCTGCAACTCCTGTCCTGAGTGGATAAAACTCGTTTCCCCCAGCAGCTGTCCTGATGTGTCTATACAGCAGCTTTCCTCACTGCTCCTTGTGCAGAGCTGGCCGCTCTGTTTTCTTTGCTGTCCCCCTTTCCCAGAAGCTTTTGGGGCTGCTGTGGCAGAGCATGTTCGGGCATGGGGCTCTCAATTTGGCCTCATTGAAACCTAACGCTGTGCATCACCGAGACTTTTTTGTGACTGGTGTTCTTTCCACAGGACACAGAAAGCAATCAGCATTCAAAAGCACTCCTCCCCTCCCTGGGGGTGAACAGCTTGAAGATCTGCTGTCATGCGTGCTTTCCAGAAGCAGACAATTAGAGAGGAAAGATCTGTGCTGATTTTTGTTATTAATTTATTATTATTATTATTATTATTTTAATCTCAACTGAAAGTGTTGCAAAGTATTTTTTTTCTTTTCTTTAAAGAAATGTCCCCTATATCACCATTCCCAATCAGTGGCCAATATGCTGCTCCTGAAAGGCAAACTATTTCAGAGTGTTGATGTGGGGAGCTTGGGCTGCTGTTGCTGCTTCTCAGAAGTGATGGGACTGCAAGAAAATCTCTATCTGCGCGGAACAGATACACAGACACTGTTCTACTGTATGGGCACCAAAAATGTTAGAGTGGCGGGGGGCCTACTGCTGCTCTCTCACTTTTGTTTAATACTGGGCTTGGCAGGTAGTTCAGGATGCTTGCACTGATTCCATGGAAGCAGTATTTCAGTCTCAGAAAATATTCTTTTTTTAGTTGCTGTTATTGTTGTTGACTTGTTTGTTTGAATTTTTTTTTTCCTCTTCTTAGAGAATTGTTGGGTCATGTAAAGATTTTTCTCTGTCTGTAAGGATTTCAAAGATATTGAAAATGAGAGATAAACCTTCAGGTAACTAGTAGCTATTCTAATTTTATTCCCTTTATTGGTAACATGAAGAACAACAGGGTTACTTTGAAAAAAAAAAAAAGGTGTGTTTTGTAAAGCAGTTTGTGGCAGTTATTTTCTTTCTGAAAATAATGAAATTAATGAAAGGTTCTCAAGTCTGTTTTACGCTTGCATTGATACATAAACAAATGACTCTTCGCAGTGTCCATATAAAGCAGATAGAATAGTGGAAGTGAGGCTGGATTCAGGCCCAGAGCATTGAAATGAGAAGGCCACACAACTAGCCATTCAAGTAGCCAACAGCAAAGTGTCACTGCAGCGTTCCAGCCTGTATTTATAAGCTCTGCATCCGTTGTCCTATGGCTCTTTCTGAGCACGATCGCTTCTCATACACTCACGCTGGTTTACTATTTCTGTACAGCACAGAAATAGACAATGGACCACATTCAATCCCATTGTTTTTTGTGCGGGCTGACTTTGGCTGATTTCGTTGAAATATATTGGCAATTTTACTTATCCAAATATAATAATAAATAGTGAGAACTTAAATGATTGATAGCAGTGCTCATTGAAACACTTACAGTGTTAGGAATTAGTGTGTTTTCTCCCTCCTTACAATGATCCAAAATTCAAGACTGTGACAAAGAACGAGCACGAGGGAGGATCTGGCTCGTGCCTTCCTTTTCAGCAGATGCATCCTTGGGGATAATTTAAATATCATATTTCAGCCTTGTTTTGCACACAGAGTGCATTGGAAAGTAACTGCTGTTTTTGTATTGAAGGCAGGGGGTACGGTGGGAGAATAGTTTTGCTAATCCTTCATTTCAGTCTAGCTGAAGCTTCCTATGTCCATGGGCCCAGAAAGTACTGTTGCCTGGTTCCCACACTGAATGGCTTGGCTCTCTGGGAAATCTTTGAACTGCATCTCTTTCAGCACCTCTCTGACAGTGCCTTCTGGCAAGTTGTCCTGACCGAGACCTAATGCATTAGGAACATTGCAATGGGACGTGCAGGTTCCTATGAAAGAAAGAGGCTTCCTTCTCGCCTGGATGCCTGAGCTCAGTGTCTGACTTTATGTGGAGGGAGTGGTGATAGGGTGGAGGGTGAGAACCGATAAATGCGTTGACTGTGAAACATTTGGAAACACTTGAGCATGAGCACTTTTCCATTCTTGCCCATCTGCTGTGTTCTCTGAGTGCAGGGGAGTGATGGGTGAAAGGCTGAGAGCAACTCCTGAAGTTTCCACTTAGCAAAGATGAAGAGACAGCTCCAGGGAAAGCCCAAAGAAAACATTTTTCAGCCTTTTTCCCTTCATTTTCTCTCCCCTTTTTTGAGGTTAGTTATCACTCTGTCTTGTGAAAAGAAGTTTGGTCTCATTGTTCTTTCCTTCTCTCAACGTAAATCTCTTTACTCCAAGGTGAGTGTGTCAGTCCCCTGTACTTCCAGTGCATGGGACCTGTGGCTCCTTGACATTTGAAGCTGTGCTTCCCCACCATCCTTCCTGAGGGACACAAAGGAAGACCACGCTTTCCTGCTGGGCACCAGCGAAGAGTCGGCCTTGCAGCTTTCCCTTCTCAGGAGCTGGTGCTAGGCAGGGGGTATGGGCTGACTTCTTGCCCTAGTTTGAAAGGAGTGAAGTGCAGCTGTCAATGTCTGGCTTTCATACCCAGTGAATTCATCTTACTGCAGAGGTTATAAGTTCACAGAATCCAAACAAAGCTGTCAGGTAATGTGTTCACTTCTACTTTGCTATTTTTTTCTTTCTTTCCTTTTATTTATTTATTTTTTTGATTTGTCCTTTCACCCATCTTTAAAAAATAAAGTGTGCTTAACAAAGCAAGTGCTAGACAGCAATGTTGCATCACTCTGTAGTCTCCTAGTGTCGTAATGTGCAGCAGTCACGGACAGGCAGATACAGGTTTTTAGAGTCCCTCAGGGATGGAGGGAGGGCTGCACAGAGAACCAGGTCTCTACTCTGTAGTACAAAAACAAAGCCCCCAGAAACCTTAATGTACAAAGGGTTCAGTAATTTCTACCTGGGATGAATTTGGAGTAGGCAGAAGATAGAAGACTTCACTTCAATGTCTTACTGAAATCCAGGGTTTGTACCAGTGCAATATATTCCATCTGTCCCAAGCCCAATGTGCACAGTCAGCAGTGAGATTCACTCCAAGCATGGGTGGGGAACTTGAACCCCTTGACCTGCTGGCCCAGAGAGAAGAGTGCAACCAAGTCACTCTGACAATAAACAGAGAAACTATTAATAAGATTAAGTCTCTGGCACAAGCACTCCCAGCATCTGTTTTAGACAGGAAGAGGGTGCCTGGTGAAAAGAGCGTAGTGGTGACAAAGGGTTAAACAAATGTGGACTGGGCAGGATCCTGCTACGTGATTCTTTTCCATTGTTTGCTGATGAGGTGCAGACGCTTGGCTGTGTGGAGGGAGAAGTCTTTAAGTGGACCCAGAATCTGGGAATACACTGCTTTAAATGGGGAAAGCTGATCTTTAGAGATACCTTCCTCTGCCACTTCATTTTTGAATACTTCAAAGCATCCATATTTTATGTAATATCAATTTTAATGTCAGCAGAAGCTTGATCACAGAACTTCTAAAGTGAATCTGCAGTAAGAGGAGGAGTAGGGGACAGTGCAATCTGCTTAGACTACTGAAGTAGTCCCCAAGAAAACAGGTGTGGGAGGGACTGGCAGCCACTGAGCTAGAGGCTGGCAAGGCAAATAGGTGCTGAAGAAGGTTCTCAAGGTAGTGTAAATACTGTGCTGACTGGGACCTGTCTGACTGAGGACATCTTTGAAAGGGTGCCTGCTAGGAGGGGATTGGGACAATACCCGTTGGCACAGAGTGCTTGG
Source organism: Cygnus atratus (assembly GCF_013377495.2). NCBI lineage: Eukaryota > Metazoa > Chordata > Aves > Anseriformes > Anatidae > Cygnus > Cygnus atratus. The sequence goes on from NC_066363.1 coordinate 36,531,001, forward strand.
TTTTGTTCCCAGAATAAGCAGCCTGCTATTCCACGTCTAATACTGGAAGCTGTGAAGGGCACAGAGTTACAGCTTGTTCCTCAGAGCTGAAATCTGCTCTCCTTATAATGCTACACTTTCCTAGAGGGACACCCAGTAAAATGGACTGGGTGACCAGCAAAGGCACTCTGACAGCCAGCATGTCTGAAAGGTCAGATTAGATTGAACACTTAGTTTTTATCCATTAGCAGAAGCTAATAAATCAGGGACACCCGCAATGGCCAAGGAATAGCTGTGTCTTTGTAATATAACCACATTTTAAACCAGATTGAAAGGGCTTCAGGAAATCTGAGGGCTCTAGATAATACTCTAGATAATTTGAGAGCTGCTTTTCAATGACCTATTTGATAACCTTCCCCACATAAGGATGTTTACAGGCTGGGTGGCAGCTAAGATGTTTAGTTATGCTGAGATGACAACTTTATGAGGTAAGAAAAATAGCGCAGCATTTTATTGTTGTTGTCGGATGTGGGTGCAGCTTTGAAAGGTTGCTGCAGCCCTTCTGTCAATAGGATTTTTTGGAAATAATGATTTTCTGGTTAGGCCCCAGGCTGCATTAATCCTTCGGAGGGTGTTATTCTTCATTTGTCATTAATAGCTTGTTAAAAAGCAAAAAGACATGAAGTGTTCTTGGAGCACTCTGTTCTAGTAGCCTAGAAAGTACACCAGGTGGAAGTTATTTTAGAAAGGTTTTACTTCGAAGGGCTGCTGGACAATCCAGTGTTTGTGTTTAGTTTGTCCCTGCTTGTTGAAGCCGGATGTTTTCCGGATATGGCATAATGGATTTACTCTCCTTTGTCTTGAGATTAGTATTCTTGTATTCTAATTAGAACCTCAAGTTGGCTGATATGAGAGCATATGCACTGCTTTTCTGTAGTCTCTAAACATCTTTTCAGCCGCCCTTTGAGGCCATTACAGACTATCCATTAAAGGCCATGGAATTCAGTGGACTTTTTCCATTAGGAGGAAGTAGAAGGGAGTTCTTGTTGATCTATGGGGAAAACCTAATTCTCCCCCTTTTCAAAACACTTCGTCTAAATTGAATATTCTGCATGGCTACGTCTCCAACGTCTGCAGTGGTAGTGTCACAATCATATACAACAAGTCTGACTTGCCTCATGGAAGGAGAGTGGTTAAGGAAGTGTATTACTTTCATTTTACTTCTGTTATACAGGCAGTATGCACACAAGCAGTATTTCATAACTTTTATTAATGGAAAGGAATTAGGATGGAAAGATTTCTCAATCTAGCCCAGTCTAGAGAAAACAAGGAAAACATACACAAAAAGGATGATGAATGAATAGATACCTTCTAAAGAGATAGAAGAAAGCATGTGATAGAGAGATTGAAGACAAGGGAGAGGATTGTAGGCTTGTACTTTTCTTGATAGGAAACTCTTTTTTCAAGTATTTTGTGAAGAATGGAGTCTTGATTTAAAGTCTTTTAAGGGCTACTGTAATAGAAATAATTAAACGGAACAAGAAAAAAGTGAAACATAATACTTCAAAAGAAAAATCAGTGTTTGCAGCATTTGTGAATGTCTGATTCAACAGGATGTTCACAACTTTATTTTAACTGAAAAAGAAAAAAAGAGAAATAAAATGAAAATCTTCCTGTACTTGAATGTGTTCAACTCGTTTGAAATAAATCTAATGTTTATTAGCTCTTGTTTTATCTTGATTTTGGAAAGTTAAAGGAAATAACTTTTAGTTATGTTTCTTTTGTGTATTAGAATTCTGTTGCCTTTACAAAACATTTCTGATAGTTAACTCCCATTTCAATTTCTTTTTCTGCAAATTATCATGTCTGGAGAAAGTCTAGTATAAGCATCCTGATTTTTCTCACTCTGTTTAAAGCACTTTCTGCAGTATATTTTAGCTTTCAGTAAATTCATAGTACATTATTTTAGACATGTTTATATACTACTATCATTCTTCTTTATTTCTGTGGCAAAGAACTATATATTCAGAAAAAAAAAATCTGATGTTTAATTACATAAAATGTTCAAGACATAGTATCAGGGGAACCTATGTACTTTCTGCTCCTGTATTACCCAAATTCCTTTTAAAATTCCTGTAAGGTGAGGGAGTATTTCTTTCCTTATTTCACAGTTGGTGAACTGAGGCCAACAGAAGCTGAGAAATTTCCCAAAGAAAGAAATAAAGAAAATCAGTGGTGAACCAGAAAAAAAGAGAAAAAAAGAAAAGAAAGAAATAGAAATAAAAGAAAAGAAAGAAAATAAAAGAAAGAAAAGAAACAAAAGAAAAAAGAAAAAAAGAAAATAAAGAAATCAGTGGTGAACAAGAAACCAAAGTGAACTTTCCTTGGTCCCAGGCTGGCACTTTAATAATTTCTAACACTGCTCTCTGTCTGACATCCAATATCCACTTGATTTGTTCTGTTCTTTCATAGATTTTCTGTACTTATAGCCAGAACTTAGATATTTTCCATGTTTTCACTATCTCGTCTTTAAAGAACTTGATGAAGTCTTCTGTTTTTATTCATCAGTGAATGATAGAGGGCAGCGTTAGAAGTAGCAGCCATTTTCCCATTTTAACCTTCTTATCTTGGGGACATCTCTTTATCGAAAACAGGAGGTTTCTGGAATATGCCTTTTGGTGTTCAGACTTAAGATCAACTTTTGGAGGATTAAGCTATTAAACAATTGAAATCCACGTGACCAGAAGTACTTTTGTCTCCTGTTGTTATAACTGGACTCAGGTGCTGTTATTTATTCTAGAGGAGCCCAGTTGTATTAGGTGGAGGTACACCTGTAACCCAACAGAAATTCCATTTGGCTCCAAAGAGGATCTGGCTCATAAACTGGAGTGGTTGCTTGTGCATATCTGGGGCTGATTCTGGTCTTATATTTTTTCTAGTTCATATATTTTTTTTATGCTTCCAAAATTCATAGTATATGATGTTGACCAGCACCTGATGTATGTCTGTCCCATAGAGAATGGCTTTTGAATGCAAGTCCAAAGACCCCATGTCTTTATTCCATCATCCTTTCTTTCTCGTAGTCTTCAATCTTAGCCTAAAAATCTGTATTTGTTCTTCCAAGCATGTTCTCTATGTCCTCTACTTTATCTGTGACTTAGTCAGACTGTTGCTGAGAATGGAAACTGTAGCTCAGATTGCATTTTCTTCCATAATGCTGTGGCTTGTTAGGACCTAGAATTTGTTGCATTGGTAATTTTTGTAAACTCAACATGTTTTGGTTTCTTTTGTGTCCATTTTTATTTCTTTAGACATAAAGAAATAGACAGTAGTCTTCTCTGTCAGTTTAGAGGCTTGTATGTAGCAAATCTTTTAAATTATGATAAATATTTTACATTGGAGGACTCCGGTTTATGGCTCTAATCTACAGTAAAGCACAAATATTAATAAGGTTGATAATAAAATAGGTTCTCCTTTTTGTTTGGCATCTGTCTTTTGATCCTGTGGGGATATGTTGAGACATGCTTTCAAGTCATGCTTCTAAGGTTTTCTCTGTGTCTGTGAGGGCTAGTAATGTAAGTTTTCTTTTTAAATGGAGCATTAAAGTCACTTGCTTCTAGGGACAGTATTTTAAGAACTAAAAACACTGTGAGGCTCATGGTCATTCAACCTAAATAGATAATAATGGGAGGATAGAAAAGGTCTCTTACCATCAGCATGTAGTTCTCTCTTTTCTCAACGTCTGTCTTGCTACTGTGGTTACTTTCCAGCTCTGCTTGTATAGCTACTCACATCTTTTGAGCAACTGGCAGAACCAAATAATCTATTGCAGATGAATGACAGAGAAAAATAGATTGAATGATTTGACCTAACTCAGATGTCAGAGTATCAGTCTACAGTTTTGGGGTGGGCCTTCCAGTGAAGTCTCTGGGTTTGCTTTCCCTGTGGTGGCAGCCACCTCTATTAAGCAAGCTGTGCCTGGGTGAAGGGCTGCTGCCAGGGTGTCTGGTTTCACCAGCAATTACTTACGCATAAAGGAAAGCAGGGAAACTTCTGCTTGTGTTGCAAATGCTGGTGCCACTTAACTGCTGATATGGCTGTAAGTGCAGGATGTATATATTTTTTCTTTGTCTCTCACAGTGGTAACAGTTGTGTGTGTGGGGTAAAAAGTAAATAATGGTAGCTATCGTCAGGTACCTGTCTGTATCAACATGGAAGGTAGCTCACACTGAAACTGGGCACTTCTTGTTGTTGCTGTTGCCTACCCCAGTTAAGCAGCTTTCCACCCACAAGAGATGACAGAATGGAAAAAATGGTGACCCTACTTGAAAACGTGCTCTTTCAAAGAAAAAAAATAATGCTGGTAACTAATCCTTGTCCTGGTGCAGTGAGTGCTGCAGTGTGAGCACACTCTGCCCCTTTGGGCAGGGAGGGACGCAGTCTGGCTGACACGCTGGCACTGGCAGGCTGCCGAGGAACCTGCGTCCAGCCCTCCTGGGCTGGAGGGGAATGTTCTGTGAGAGTCATAAGGCCTTTGGGGATGGGTGGGAGAGAGGAACAGCCTGCTAGTGAACACATGGTAAAAGACTTCCACCTCTGAGCTTTGAAAAAGTCTTGGAAAGCAAAGTCCCATGTGTTCGCGTAGTAATGCGTTAAGAAAGTACAACAGATTTGGCTGGGATATAAATTAATATGTCTTTTAATGAACGTTTGTGTTGTTAAAACTTGTATGGAGAGTTTGGATGATAACTAATGCAGACCTAATAAATATCTTAGCATTGTCTTGAAGAAACAATTTGGAAGTAGTCTTCTTCAGCTCCTTCTTAGTCACAGTTAGGCAAAAGCTTTTATTCATTTCAGCATAGCTAAGACTTCTCTGTTGCATACCACATCCTTGAAACCTTTTTTGCAGAGCAAGCCGCAATAGTCAAATTTACCCAGACTGTCCATTTTCATGAGACCTGAGCACTGACACATGCGTTACAAAAGAAAGTGCACCTTTTCTTTGTTGAATATATATTTTTTTTAATGTTTGCTTCCTTTAGTAGAGTCTAGTAGAGTGATATTCTTTTTCACACCAGTCTCTTTTTGGTCTTTAATTCAGAATATAGTTTGTGAAAAAACAACATAGCACAGAACACAGGATTTTCTGGGCTATGTCACTGGTCAAGAGCATTATTTATCAATTCTGACATAGGGGCGTAGAGTTTTTCTTAAATTTCTTCATCTTGTCCTAGGCAGATTTCTCTGAACCCCTCTCTGCTTTTCTTCTCCATTCTGGTCTGACCTTCTTTAGCTGGAATCAGGATGTGGATTTCTTCCAAGTGCCTTTAACATTTTTTTCCCTTTTTTTCTCCTTTGTTTTGTTCTTGTTGCTTCTTAAAATGCTGATAAGTCTGAAAGTTAGAAAAGATGAGAATATTGGTATTAAACCACGTTATCCCAAGCAGAATGAAGGTAAATGATTTGGTTTATTTTTTCAAAACTGGAAGATGAATTTTGGAAAATTCATTAAATGATTTTGATGCTAACAGATTTGGGAACAGAATAAGAAAGTATTAAAAACCAACAAACCAAACAAAAATGACAGACTAAGTTCCTCTAAAGAATTACTTCAGAACTGTGACTGGGTTTACCATAGCTGGTTTCTTCCTCTCACGTCATGCTTCAGACCTACTCTCTCCCTTCCCCAGAGCCCAGGTCAAGGAGCGGTACGTGTGCTGCTCACCAGGACCTATGTCTGAAGATCAAGACTAAACCAACACAGCACTTCATTCTCCCTTGTTTGCTACCACTGCCGATTTAACACCACTCCTCTGACCTTAACTGTGCCCACTGTTTTTGCCTTGAAATCTGTAACTGAACATACTCTCTTTGGTTTGTTTCTTGCCTGTCAAAGCATTGGTGAAGACTTCAAAATAATTTTTTCATGTGCTGAAACTTGTCAAAAAATGGGAGAAGTATGAAACGTTGTAAGTTTTAAATCAAACCTATTTCTGAGGCCATAGCAAACTTTCAGTCTTATTGGGGCTTTTTCTTTCCAGGCTTTCCCAGAGCTAAGTCCGTGTGCAGGTCCAATGCAGCCGAAATAGGCTGTTTCGGTTTCAGGACAATGCAAATACTTTGGGATGTGCAAACTTCACACATTAGCTAGTTCTGCTGACTGCGCAGCACTACGTACGTGCTTTCAGTGAAGCACAAGCTGAACTAACTTATGCCTCAAAGCTACATCCTACTGTTTTGCAAGAACTTAAGATGTACAGACTTACTTGTGAGTTGTCTCATTGCCTTAGGTCTTTCAAAACACCAAACTGAAGGATATTCTTGAGAGGTGCTTGACAATTTTAAGATTTTTAATTTCACTGAAAATTAATTGTGTTCCTAAATAGCTTCTGAAAAGGAGTTTACTTATGCCTTCTGTAATGCTAATCATGCATATACCTGATTTGATGTGTATGTAGTCAATTCTACTTCCACATGAACAAATCCAATGCAGTTGAAATTACTAGAACTAGAGAACTGAATTTAAATCAGGTGGCTGCTTAACCACCTTCCTTTCCACAGCAATGAAGAAAGCGAACCCTCCTGCCTCTGACGTGTCAGTGGGATGCATACCTAGGTGTCCGTGATGACAGACAGCTGCTGCAGAGTACATTGCCCCGTGCTGGGAGTGTTTTCCTCCCCTCTGCTGACCTTGATATTGTGATAGCTAGGGCAAGCTTTTGCTGTGCAACATGCCTTATCTTGCTCTGTCAGTGCCAGCTCTGTAGTGGTCTCTGACCTTTCCCAGACCTGATGGTTCTGGGCCGACAGCAGCTTAGGCCTAGCTTGTGCCAGACTGTTTTTTTTGTTTTGTTTTGTTTTGTTTTGTTTTGTTTTTTGGTTCTCTGATGATGGATGAAATGCAATGTGGCTCAGCCTTGCTCTGTGCTCCTCTGATCTGCGCAGTGAGTGACACCGAGCTTGTCAGAGGTCTGAGAGTGTTGAATTGATTTGCAAATAATGGGAACAGTTATTAATAGAAATTAAATACTGTCTTTACTGCAGTTCCCCCTGCTCCACTCAAAACCAGAAACTGGTAAATGAGTAAAACTGCAGGTTTCTGCAACACCACTTTGGTCAAAGAAGCATCCTGTACCTGAAGTCAGCTATCTTTAAGGCGTTGTTTGCTGTACGAGACAGTTGAGTTTACAGCATCTACTGACATAGCATGACATACTGACAGCATCTACTGACATAACCTGTGTCCAAATGCGAGCTTCCTCCCCTTGCCCTGTAATCTGCCACGGGGGCAGCAGTGGTGCATTGGCGGTGCCTTACTCCTGCAGGCAGCTCTTGGCATTGAGCTGTAAAACCCCACGTCCATGGGTGCCCGGGTGGGCGCTGGCAGCGGTAGCCGGGGGCCAAGAGCGGCGATGCAGTGGGGGGACGCTGGTGCTGGCTGCAGCCATGCTCCGTCATACTGCAGGAATCTCTGCCCTGGGTGACGGGCAGCGCCGATTAGGAAAAGGCTAAATGTCAACATTGTTCTGAACTGCTGACTGGAAATATTCCAAGAGCATTTTAGACACGAGACTTTGGAGGTTTTCTCCTTGCAGGCTGCTTTCCCTCCTCCTCCTCCTTCCCCCACCGACGGCAGTAACTCATTCTGTCAAGGTCTGAGTGCTGTCCCTTCAGACCTTCAGATAAATCCTTTACAGCAACGACTTTAAAAGCTGCCGTAGTGTCTCTTTCTGTCTGTCTGTCTTTCTGTCTTGCCTTCCTCCTCACTAATTTATATGGTGGAGAGTGTCAGCCTGGTAAGGGGACGTTGGCCTTTTGTGCAAGGTGGGGGGGGGCCAGCGCAGACGGGTGAAAGCCATGTTTTGACACATGTGGCTTTCCATTTTTGCAGAAGTCATTAGCGCTCTGCTTGGTGACCACAGCTTGATTACAAACACCATGGAGTGGTGTTGCTGTGCCAAAACGTTTGGAGAGGAGGCCTGCATTTTTGCTCTCCTTGTTCGATTCATTTTAAAATATATTAGTACCAAAAAAGATTTAAAGAAAAAATTTATTGCTTGCAAAGAGGGACCAAAATCCCCAGGGTAAAATAAATAAAATAAAAACATGAGAAGTGCATTTATAGTCCTCCTGAAAATAAGAGTGCAGTCTTAAAAAGGTTTCCTTAAAATGAAAAATGGATGACTGAGTCGCCAACTGCTACTAATCTAAAAGTTAGTGCTTTTGATAGAGATGGCTGTGCTGCTAACTCTTTGTTAGCAAGGGTATTTAGTTGTAGGATAAGAGGGTTTTATAAAACATTTGCTCCCCTGTGGTTTAGAAATTAGCTTGTGTGTGGAATAAGTGAGCGAAGATGGAACGTATTTTCCATTGCCCTAGTTATTCCGATGCGTGTGTATGTGTGTTGGTGTGCTTTTGCATGTGTGCACACTAATAGCTTTGCGGTGATGATGGAGATGATCAAGATGATATAGAATGGAAATAGTGTGTGATTTTCTGGAGTCAGCCTTTCAGGGCACCCTTTAAATGGGAAAGGCAATGATTTCTGGAAAGCAGGTTTGCCAGCAGGCTGCAGTTAAGATCCTCAGATGGTATTTACTACAGAAATGTATGTTACTATGATGTGTCTGAATCTGGAAATAATTTTTCCCAGAAGGGAGAAAACACCTTGCCATAAAATGTCTTAGATTTTACTTGTTTATTCAGTGTTATGTCTTTCTAATAAATTGTGGACTTAGTCTTGTTTACATTTATGTTAGTGGAAGATTTTCACTTGACTGCAATCTAGTAAAATCAACTGTATATAGGTCTGATGCCCAGTGTGAGACTTGCCTTACAAAGCTCATACTGGTATCTCTGAAAGTCAGAAGCTGTGGCTGTTTATCAGGCGATCAGCAGCATTGTGAGTCCCAGCAGCAAATGTGTAAAACTGTTTCTCCAACCTTAATTGCTGCTTTTTTGGCCTGCATCGTACTTTGCCTGAGGGGTATATCCACTCTCAGTGGTCTCCAGAGAGCAGGAGCAGAGACACCGAGGTAGGATTACACGAGAGCTTTCCTTCAAGTCTCGCAGAGAAGTAATGCACACCAGTGGGGTGAAGAGCCAGGAGAACCCCATGGGCAGGACTTTGCAGCTCAGCTGCCAATTTTTATTTTTATTTAATTTTGATTTCTTTTAAAGAGTGGTTGGCAATGGGGAAATGAGGCTTTCAGGGGTCTGGCTTATAGTCTAGAAGATGGGGCTCTTTGCTTCTAACTGTGCTCTGCTGAAGGGAGTATTGTTTCCTGCTCTTTCCTGGAAGAAGATCTAGGAGAAACCCTTTTTTTCCGTAGTGTTTGTTGAGCTGTTCTCTCTGTAGGTGAAGTCCTTCCCTGTGACACTGTACACTTAACTCACCTCACCCCCTTTTTGTCAGTTGTTTACACAGTGTTGGACCGATTAATGGTTTGTGCCCCTGAGCAATTTCTTAATGCTATTAATAAGAACCCTTTATGCAAAATTTATATTTTTAAAACTGAGAGTGCTGGTAGCAATTAAGCAAACCACTCATTAGGAACCACAGCAGCGTAAAGCCTCAGGAAGAACAGGAGGAAGTCTCTTGGAGTGGAGAGTGTATGATTTTAGGCAGGCCCCATTTGCTTATTTCAGTTATTTTGTTTCAGAGTAATGCTGGACATCCTTGGCAGAATGACAGTACCAGCCTTACTCGTTGAAACCCTTCCCAGCACCCCGGCCATGAGAACACCCCAAGTATTTTAAGTTAGCTACGTAGGTCCTATTCTTAACTTTTCATCTCATCAGATACTTTTCTTATTAGAGCTCGAGAGCCTTCCCTCTAAGGTAATGACGATGTATGTTAAGCTTCAGTGTTCAAGTCCTAGCTTGTGCATTTCTAATGTGTTATGACTGTGATCTGTGCAATAGCTGCGCTCGAGTCTTGTTGGGCCATGTGACTTAATGGTGGTTTTAATTTCCTTCTTCTAGTCCTGTAGTCTGTTCGTATGTAGGAAATTACTTTGTTTTTCATGTTAATTGATAGCACGACCTGTTTCAGCAATTCACCATCTCAAAGGTATGTCTGAGATCTCCAAATGACTCACTGACATAAATGCATATGAGCTAAAGCCACTTGTGTTACAGGAGGGCCGAAAGCCAAAGCAGAGTATCTTTATATCCAAGATAGCCTTTTAGCCTGTAGGACCGTGAGCCTGTGGCCCTCTTTGTTAATGATCGCACTGAAGTCTAGTGGCAAATGGTAGGTTGTAAGAGGCGGCCTGCAGGAATAGTCATGTTAAATTCATGGCCTCTAGCTCACTTGATCAATTGCAAGCTGGTAGACGTTTATTTAAAATTTATACCACATGAATGTCTGAGGTAATAGGTGAATACTGTAAAGGGTTTATTTTAAAAAAATATTTTACCAGTAGGGTCTTTGGAGATCAAATATTTTATTTTCAAGGGTGTCCTGAGTATTCGAAGAAGAGGAGGGAGAAGTAAAGAGGGATTTGGATAATGCAAAATACCACATAAGGCAAGATTTTCCAAGGAAAACACCAGGAAGCTTGGTATGAGCATTTAATGTATGCTGGAGTTTTTAAAAGGAAACATTAATGGTGAAACATGCCCTCAAAGGACAAGCCAGCAATAAATTTTGTGTCACAAAATTACCTGTCAGTGAGATTATGTTTAAATAAAGTAGAATTGTTCCTGCTTCTGGAGGGGTTGGGAGAAACTTCACGGGAGAGTGTTCAAAGTATTCAGAATTATGTGCACAAATCCCATTAACAATAATGGGATTTGTGTGTTCAGCCCTGCTCAAATGGCATTGAAAAATGTGGCTGTTGCTTGTTCTTCCCCAAAGCATAGATATAGCAAGGGAGCAATGAAATCCAAAATATTTTTTCTCAAGATTTTTTTTTATTACCTTCCAGACACAGAGTATCTCACTAGCAACCTATGTGTACTGCATCATGGTTAAAGCCTACAGGCAGTTCTCTTATTTTCCCTTGGTCAGGAGTGGGGTGGAAATAAGAGCAACAACAAAATAAAAATAATATATATTAAAAAATTGACGTGTTGGTGTTCCCAATATTTGTGACAATGGGGAATGTTATTGCCTACAAATTTAATGGGACGGTGAGCATTTTCAACGTCTGGACTCAGGTAAAAGAGTTTTGGTGTCTTCTTCTTTTTTTTTTTTTTTAATTTATTGCCTAAAGTCTTTGTTCTGGACTTGCTGAAAAATCAGGGTCTATGTTTTGATGTATTGTAGATGAGACTCGAGTCCTTGTAAATTAGCAAACAGCATAGGGAAGAGAATGCTCTAAAGGTGGAAGGCAGAGGAAGAAAGGGGAAAAATGCTCAATTAAGACTTAAATATGACTGAACATGTTGCCATGGGATTTGATCTTATCCTATTTACAAGAGAAAACTTATGACTCATGGGTGCTAAATGATCTAGCCATTACTCATTTATGGAATAAAAAAAAATGGATACCTTTTATGGGATTTTTAAAAATAGTGATTACTTCCCCATATTTGTGAATACTGAGCAGAGACATGCTGCAGTCATAAAGCGCATTGCATGCTCAGCTTCTGTGTAGACCTTTTGAAAAGCATCGGGCATTAACTGATTGTTTCTCTCTTCAGAGCTTAATTCTCTGTCTTGTTTTGCTCATTGCCCATGCTGGTTTGTAATTGTTATTTCACCAAATCACAGAGAGAAAGCAGGATAAGATTAGTGAAAGTCCAGGTAGGATATACCTAAAGACCCTATAGGACAGTTTAGAACTGAATGTAAAAGGTACTTTTGAGCTATTTTCTTCCTATCTATGCCTGGGAGGGCTCTGCAGGATTCCAGCAAGTAGCCAGTGGTCTCCTGTGGTGGTCATGATGCTGCTCACCACTTTTGCTGGTGAAGAATTTTCAGCTGTGCCTTAGGAGCTTAAAAGACATTAGCCTGGCCCTGCACCCTTTCAGAACACTCATGACTTGTGGGTTATCACCCTGTGGCTATCTGGTCAGGCTGTTTTCTCCTGCTGGTCAGTGCTAAGTACAGTTAACATTGTGTTTTATCCCTACCACTATGCTCACTTACAGGGTTATTAAAGGTTAAAAACTTCAATCTGTTTCTGAACTCTGGCTTTCTGCACTTGGAGGGATCTATGCTTTTATCATGGTTTATGTAAATCGTTAGCCTTCTGTACTACTAACCTTCTTATATGGGTTTTAAGAAGTGCATGTAACCATTAATAGGAAAGAGATGTCTGTGTATGAAATTGTAATCTGATTCAGTGACAGAGAAACCTAAGAGCTTAGATAGTGTAGACAGTCTCAGAAAAACTATTGAGTTTTGTTGTATGGCAGCTGGGCATATGCAGTAGGAAGATGGATTTTCTGAGTGGAGTAATTGTGTTTTTATTTTACTGTTTGATGCAGACCCTCTAAAGTAGCATGTCTCCTTGGGTGGTTAGTGATGTTATGATGGCCCAAGCCAGCTTCTGATTGAGCTCAAAATCCAGAGCGCTTGAGGTCCTAGAGGTCAAGCTAAACTATAAACTTTACATTAGAAGTTATGCATGTTTACCTCGGGGTTCATGTGTGTGAACAGGCAAGGATGTGGGAGCAGAGGTCACTTCATTCAAATCTTGGGTTACAGTCTACTTATAACACCTTTCCATTTGCATATTTATTTTCTTCATATCCATGAAAGTATCTCTCTGAAAATCAGACTCTACAAGGAATTTGAGGATGTGAGCTCCTGAAGCAGCTGGCCATAGTATGGAGATATATTTCTACGACTGTACTTAGTGCTCTGGAGAGATGAAACAATTGGAAGAGAGGTATAAAATCAGTATGTTCATACAGCAAAGATGTCCCATAGATGTGGACATGAGAAAACCCTTGATCTCATTAATTCCCACCACCTGTCTAGTTGTACAGAAATGCCTGAGATGTATTTTTAGGTAAATTGACACTGGATGCCAGAAGAAAGTGGCCTCTACTTTGCTGTTAATTCTGCTCCTATGCCAAACTGTGTAAGCGTGTGGGAGAGATTATGGCTTTTAACATACTAGGCAATAAAACCTAGTGTTTCACTTGGTATGATTCTAGCTGGCCTATGACATCCTAAGTGTTATAATAATATTCACACATTTTAGTGGTTGCTCCAAGTCATACAACCAGGCAAGGAGAGCTACATGCTGCACAGTGAGGCTGTTTCTTCTTAAAATGAGAATTAGACATTTATGTTTTCTCTCCTTTTCTGTCCATATACCTGTATCTCTTTGGATTTCAAGCTGTATTTGCAACCTCCTTTGAAGTAAATGGAGATCATGAGAAACAACACAAAATATGATACATTTGTAGAGAAGGAGGGAGAGAATCCTCACAGCCTGACTTGAATAGAAGATGTATGAGACATTCATGCAGACTTTGCTGCAATTTAACTCTCAAAAGGCTGTCAACACAGTGTTCTCTTCCATGGACACATCTATTATCAGTTCTATGATTTTTGCTGTGCTAGGTCATAAAATCAACTGGAGCTTGTTGCACTTAACATTTGCAGCACTCACACAGTGTATTGTCCATACAGCTGTCGATGCTGCTGGTAGCTCCCTGTCAGAGGTGCCACCCTGCTCTGTCACTGTGGCAGGTCTTGACCCATTTATCTAGAGATCTTTCCTGGATGGTGGACATTGCCTTTCTGAATGCAGGAGTCTGCAGCAGCTGCAGAATCTCCATTAACAGTTAGGTGACAAGAGCACAGGAGATGTTTTTTAGGAAACAATATGGGAATTGGTTGCGATGTGGGAGTAGAGGGGGCCCACCCTTTCCATGGAGGAGCTTCACATTGTGGGAGCTGTGATGTCTCCACTAGTGTGACTTGGAGATGTCATCCAAAATCCATTTGACTTCAAGGGGTTTTATCAGGACAGAAAATATTGAGGAAGCTCCTTGTTCACTGTTGGCAGGACATCACTATAGTCATGTCGTCTGTAGATCAGAGGCCCTGAGAAATTATTCCTTAGCAAATGCTTTTTAGTTCTAGTATTCTTTTGGTGGCACTACCCAGTACTCGAAGAGCCTTTTTGTAAGTAAAAGAAGCATTAAAACTTCACACATGCTTTAACTTGAAGATGTGGAGAGAATTCTGGATGGCCACATTGTTCCAGTGAATGAAGCCAATAAACTATTATCCAAACTATTCTTCTGCTTTGGTGTCATACAAGGAAATCAGCCAACCTGCTGGACTTATCTGGTCTGTATTTAGTGTCAGATATGAACAAAAACTTAATGCCAGCTACCAGAGACCCAGAGTCATATCTTGTATCTGCTTTCAAGAAGTTAGATCAAGAAAGCTTTTTTTTTTTTTTTAATCATTCTGCTCTGTGCAAGTGAACTAATGTTAATTGCATGCTGGATGGCTGTTGGACGTTACAGCTGTAACAACAAAAAGTAAGATTTTCTTTTTAACATCATACTTCAAAAGTTAAATTAAAAATTCTCTTGCAAAAATAAGGCTGTAATAAATAGAGTGTGTATCAATAAATGTACCAAAGAAGGGCAATCTGCACCTGATATAATAAAAGTACTTCTCAGGAAACCTCTGTTCAGAGAAGCTTAGCATTTAATATAGTGATGGGTGACTTTTCTACAGAATTTTAGAATTCACCTGTAGGGGTGGAATTTCTGTTATATTAATGTCCCATTGACATCATTCTGCCTCCATAAAAGGTGCTCACATATACATGAAAATCTGACCTATACAGCATTTTGTGTTCTTAGTTAAAGTCCTTAATAAGTTTTGCAGGTTACCATATTTTTAGCTCTTTCTGTAGAATATAGAAGTTTTAATAATGGTTAGTGTAAATATGACACCTGTTGCTTGAATTAACAACAAAGCATTTAACACTCCCAGTTATATAATTATGTTTAGATTTATGCTTACAGCAGTACAGAAAGATGCTGAATTACCCTGCAAATGCTTGGCAGCATCCAAACTATTTTAAAACAAAATCCTGCTGGCACATCTGACAGAGGGCAAGAAGTTTTTCTTCTGACAAACTTCCTCTTGGATGTAATAACTTAACAGGGCAGTAAAATTAGTACCTGGTTTAGAACTGCACTTGTGATAAAGGTATCTGACTTTGAACCAAGTTGGTGTTGTAAGCTAACTTTTGTTTTCTCTCTGTCTCTTTTGGTCTCCCCTCCTTCTGGTTTTCTAAATGTTTGTATGTAGCTTGACAATCATATACAATAATATACCAGTTTATAGTCTTTTATAAATGCTTTGGATTTAAACCTACAGGTTGTGTATATGAATGACTGTCTATCTTACATGAGGTTTCCAATACCCTTATTTATAGAGAAATTATATATTTCCTTATAAATGAATGCATTTTGTTATTGTAATTTTAAGATACTAATATATTAGCTACCGCACCACAGTCTGTTGTGAACAAACTGCAGGTGTTCATGTTATGTGATCTGAAAAATGTCTTTGTAGAGTTAATGGGGTGTTTTGGATTTTGAAACTACACATGGTTCTGCAAAGTGTACAAGAATGATCTAGCACCTTTTAAGCAAGAGTCACAGAGCAGTCATATGCAATAATCACTCTTTTCTGGAAATTATCAGGTGTGCTGTGTTGTCTCCTGTAACAGCATTAAATACTGTATCACA